>NC_134568.1:1150877-1458794 GCF_050947875.1 Dermacentor variabilis
TTGTGTGGAATAACTCTCATTCGCACATAGTGATGCACTGCAAAATAGATTGGTTCGTTCCTGTGTTCTTCAAAACTCGTAGCCAGAAATTATGAGCAGATGTACATAAGATAATTAAGCTTTGGCAGATTAGCACGAAAAGGACAAATGCATCAGTCATTCTCAGTTACATTGCACGCAGAATTTGTTTTTGAATTAATGACATCACTTCCTGTCACTATGTGTTGTATATGATGTCCGTTTTCTTATTAAAGCGAGAGTTGAGGTTAGGCGCTTGTGTCCTGCATGTCTTTGTCTTCGTTTGCTTCTGTGGTGCCATTACACCAGAATAAGTCCATGACAGGAGCTGCCAGTCTATGCAGTTATACTACATTGGGCTCAGTACGCCTGGCGGCCTGAATGTGACGAGTGCGAAGTAGCAGTAAGAACTTCAGAAGGGTAGAATTTTGTGTCAGTTGGTGGTGCATATTGCAGTATGGTGAAGCGCTATAGATGGAACAGTGTAAGGCAAGACAGATGGGAAAGTGCTACAGACAACTGTGAATGTTTACTGGAAAGTTTCGCTGCAGCGGGACAATGCATGCATTATCCTGGTGCAGCAAAATTTGCCAATGTTCATAGTTGTCAGTAGCACTTGCCCATCTACATTACACTTCACCGTACACTATTAGCAGTAACAATAGCAACCAACTGACCCGAGCAATAATCAAAGCCCACAGAATTGCCAAATTGTAGGAGAAATGTTTCAGTGTAACACATGTTTTGTTAACTGACAAGTAAATGGCGTACACGTCTGCGAACCGATGATCAGATGCATTTTTCATGCACATACATTATTTTGTACAACTGCTTCCTGCTTTGGTTTTTTATGGCTTTTAGGAAGCATTCCAAAGTACTTAACTGTTTGTCTGTTCTAAAATTGAATCTGTTCTCAGCCAGCACTGTGTGGCATTACTGTATAAGCCCTTACTTCGTCAGTGTCCTTCGCACTGTTCCGAACTAAATATGAATAACCAAATAACTATGTTTTTAAATTTTCAAATTATGAAGAGAATACTGTTAATATGTATTTCATTAGAAAAGTTTTCTCAATTTTAGGAAGAAGTCTGGCTGGCCCCAAGCCTGGTGCAAAATGAAGAAATGGCACTCCACATCAATTCATGTTTACTTGTCGTCATAGCCAGTCTGTTAGCTTAATTTTTGGTTCTTCCTATTGAATTCTCAAGAAAGGTACCAACTCTGTCATTCATTGAAAACAAATTTTTGCACTTGGGGATGCAGCCATGCACAAAGACTTTGAGCTCAATAATATCTTTATTTTTTAAAGAAAGTGCAGCTCCTGCGTAGAGCAATAGGTTGAATAAGACGAGGGTAAGTGAAAAGATGGCGACATTAGTCATCAACAGTTGTCCAACAAAGGAAGTCTCAAGCTGGAGCCAACATCTTTGCCAGGGAACCAAATGGCTCCAGCCTGAGACATTCGTTGTTCAACCTGTCAAGTCTCCTTGTCGAAATATTTCCTCTAGCCTGAGACCTATATCCGTTCCACCACCCTCGACCAAAAATACACCTATACATTTGGCAACCCATGGCAAGGTAACGAATTCATATTCAAAGAAAGGGAATGTAGTGGTCACTCTGGAAGGTAGTATGAACAGTATTTTATTTACTTGATGAAATGCAGGTTTGCTATCCAATTACTTTATTTTGATCCCCATTTTATAATTGGACAGCATGGTTCCTCGGGGAGAATAATAATTCGAAGCTCACACAATTTTGCTCCTTTATGTCCGTTAAATCTGTCCTGGTTGCTACACTATCAGCCCTGTCTGCAATTGCATAGCAGTATTTTGAGTATGCATCCAAATTGAAAAGAATAGTTAGGCTTCTACCTCAGAATGTCTGCTACTGCGTTGCAGCTCGAATTTTATATCTAGGTGGTGACTGTGATGCCATGTGCTTTTTAAATAAGACCAATATGCTATTTCAAGGGCAATTAAATGCAATCTCAAATGACCTCAGCTCGGGGTATGACACGATTGGAGGCCAATGTGATAAGGACTATTTGATTTCTGAAAACAAGGCACTTAAACGTGAGAAAGCATGACTAATTTCATATAAAGATGCTGCTATTGGATATGATCAGGGAAGGTACTTGTTCATGACTGCATTTGCAACATTTTATATTGCTGGCTTTATATATTGCACTGGGTACAGTGAAATGTTGCTGCTTTCACAATATTCAACTAAACATGGTAGCCATGCTAAAGTGTCCATGCAAAACAAAACTCATCCACTATTATGGACTACAGTGGAATCTCGATAAACGAAAATCGCTTAAGCGAAACTGCCACTGAAATAGGACACCATCCTGATGGTTGGTTGGCTCTCTGCAATGTCTCAGTAAATAGAATGCCTGGTAAATGGGACCAATTTCCCTGGCACCTTGAGGCTCCATTTAAAGAGCGCCCACTGTAGAAATATAGGGGCGATCCTGTTTGGAACTTTCGCAAATCTAGTCGTAAACAAAACCGCATTTCAGTGGGAGCGAAATGCAAAAGCACCCGCGTACTTAGACTTAGGTGCATGTTAAAGAACCCCAGGTTGTCCAAATTGATCCGGTGTTACTCGCTATGGCATGTCTCATAATCAGAAGGTGGGTTCTGGTTGTTAAAATATCATTTTTAATAGCTTGCTCAGAAATACAGCCCAATAACTACACTAAATTATGTAGCTTGTTTGTGTGATGAGTCCCAATTTCTTAATTTAGTACTTTGACATTTATCATATTTGTGTGCTAGTCCATGCAAGATACCACTCATCGGCCTCATTATACAAGCCACTGTTAATTAGGAATGGCTTAGTCAAGCAACTTAAACTTACAGCACAAACACCTAAGACGGACCACAAAAGGAAGATACGACACACACTGGTGCTAACAACTTCTTTATTTCTTGGTTGTCGATGCAATATAAACCCTAGGCCACACAACTGCACAGGCACTCAGATTACATTACACAGATCTGCCAAATTATCACATACGCAAACGTAGGAAGTCAAATTCAGATGGATGCAGGGACAAAGATATCTTACTAATGCAATTATCACCCTGCGTTTTTTGTGGTAGGCCTCTAAGGCAAGCCACACATGCTCATTCTTGCTTTTGCCAAGAATCGACGTCCCATCAAGTTGTCTCACAATTGTTGCAAGAGTTTATATGCGCACCAAGGTGCGCTCCTCTATCAACATTTTTGTTTACTTGTTGCGCATGTTCCCTGAGTCACTCATTGACGCAATGCCCTATCTAGCCAAGCTATGTCTTACCACATGAGAGTGAATGGTATAAACCATGCCGACCGCTCACAACACGTATGAAGCATCATGCCGAATTTGGCATCCTCCTCTGCCCTCTCCGCAGGTGCGGGAGCATAGCTTTAAGAGCTTTTTCGGTAGAGAAAACGCCAAAGGAACACTATGCCTGCAAGCAACTTTCTTGAGTTGATAGATGACCTTATGTGTTTAAGGGACCACGCAGGGAACATGCGAAAAAAGTAAAAAAAAAATGTAGAGGAGTGCACCTTGTTGCGCATATAAACTCTTGCAAAAATTGTGAGGCACGATTTGATGGGACGTTGATTCTTGGCAAAAGCATGAATGAGCTTGCGCGGCTTGCCTTAGAGGCCTACCACATAAAAAGGCAATGTGATAATTGCATCAGTGACATAGCTTTGTCCCTACACCCATCTGAATTTGACTTCCTACGTTTGCAATGGGATAATTTGGGAGATCTCTGTAATGTAATGTGTGCACCTGTGCAGTTGTGTGGCCTAAGGCATATATATGCATCGACGACGAAGAAATAAAGAAGTTGTCAGTTAGCGCCAGCGTGTGTCGTATCTGCCTTTTGCCGTCTTAGGTGTTTGCGCTGTAAGTTTTAAGTTCAGAATTATGTACCAACTAGGCCAAATGAAGTTTTACTCTTAGTCAAGAGAGCTCAATATGTAGTCTGTGCAAAAGTGTGGATTGTCAGTACAAAGTAACAGTTCAAACACATGGCTCTGTAGTTACAGTTCAGTATGAAACGAGATAAGATTTCTTAGCATTTCTTTCATTTACTAATTTCATTGTGTTAGGACATGTAGAATACTAGCAACTGGCATGCTTACAATGTACAGTGTTCTTTTTTAAAATCCAGACATTTGTTTTACTGGGGCTGAAATGTGCTTTCTTTTGGGCCCGGAAGTGAACATATATTTCTTACATTTGGTGTAAAATAAATTTTCTTCACTGTCAGTGTGTGTCTCGTGCATTTTTCCTTTCAGCAAGTAGCAACTGCTCTCGAAGGCGTTTTCTGGCCTTGGAGGCACTGCCGATAAGCTAGGACGACTGTATAAAAGCTTTGCAAAGAGGGGCTCTGTGATCAGCGAAAGGAAAAAAAAAATGAAGACGTGCGGTGACGGGTTCATTCGCCATTGGACCACGTGTGCGCGTGACTTAGTCGATTCAGCGGTGGCCCTGTGCCGTCGATTGGACCACGTGTGGCGAGCCCGCGGCGAAATGCTTTGTGGTGGTACGCCGCGCCTATGCAGCAGCAGACGGAACACCGCAGGCCAAGGTGTCGGACGCCGGCGTTCGCTCCGAGCAGGTGCGACGCCTGCTCGGGTGGCAGCTCACGGACGGCCGAGTACCCTTGAGCCTTGATCGCCGGCGTTCGACATTTCGGCCTGCGGTGTTCTGTCTGGCGCTGCGTAAGCGCGTGACCAGTGCCACCAAACATTTCGCTACGTGCTTGCCGCACCTAAACTAAAATGCCTTTAATTCCTTCACAAAACTCCCATTGTACCTCCCAGTCAAATGGGGGTGAAGTAGCCGTATTACGGTACCCCCGTTGTGTGCCCAATTAATGCCCACGTCATGGGAGTTTTATCGTACGCCCTTTCAATGGGAGCAAAAAGATGTACAAAAGGGAATGCGCTAGAGGACAAGCAAAAAACGCCCATCTGGGTGTTTTTTGTTTACAGTACATATGGTCGACTAATATCCAAATTATCAGCCCTTAGACTAGACTCGCTTACACTAACTTGGATCCGGAATTGCCTTTTTCTCCATCAAGAGTTCGAAGTGGTTAGTAACTTTTTCTCCCCCCGTTGCTATGTATCTTCCGGTGTTCCTCAGGGAAGTGTTCTAGGGCCCCTTTTATTTTTGATCTATATTAATGATCTACCACTTAACACATCATCAGGCATGCGCTTATTTGCGGGTGATTGTATCATATATCGTACAATTACGGATGTCGAAGATCACATCGCTCTGCAAAATGACCTTAACATTATTTCCCATTGGTGCAAAATCTGGCTTATGTCCCTTAACCTATCCAAATGCAGGCTCATAACCTTCAGTCGCAAATGCAATGATTCTAACTTTACATGTCTTAGATAGTATACCTGTATCCCAATTTCCATCATATAAGTACCTAGGCGTGCATCTGACACATGATCTTTCCTGGGCCTTGCACATCACCACCATTTGCGCCAGGGCTTCCAGAACTTTGGGTAACTTACGTCGTAATTTAAGAAACTGCCCAACCAATGTCCGTAAAGTTGCCTACCTAACATACGTCCGTCCTCAGCTCGAGTTCGCATCATCAATCTGGTCTCCTCATCAAAAATATCTAATTTCCATGATTGAAGCGATACAAAACCGTGCTGCTCGTTTCATCTCAAAAATACAGCCGTCATCTCCCCCCCCCCAGCATTACTCAAAAACTAATAATACTCTCGAATCCTTAGACACCCGTCAAGTATATAAACTGCGCTTACCTTTCACTTCTACCCCGAGAATCCCCCTAGCTCATGTCCAATCGATTAAACTACCATCGCTCTTTCAAACGCATCTACGGCCACAGGCAAGCATTCACTTCATCGACACTGCCCAGAGCAATAACATTATTGAATCGTCTTCCCAACGAAATCGTTTCAGTAACCGATCACGCATCGTTCCGCAACCAAGTGTATCAATTTTATACATATTAAATACTGTAACTATGTTTCGTTGTGATTACGTGGGGGTGCATTGTCACCATGTTGTTCTTTTTTTACCGTACCAGTTGTTGCCGTGCGCTTATTGCCTGCCCATTAAACATGCTGTCTCCACCCCTTGTGAATCTTACATGCTTGCGTTATCGCGCCTTTGCAAACCATATCCTTTTTGTAACTATGGTGTCCTTGTGTCATGTTAACCTTTTTTTATTTGTACTATATAACCACATTGTATTGTTTGATACAAAGTTGCTCCTGTTACACTTTTACTTAATTCAATCGCCCCCTTACTCAACGTTCCTGACGGAACTTGAATAAATAAATAAATATACTAAGGTACCACAGGACGACACCACAACTACTCGTTTGCAGTTCCGCTAGAAATCGCTTTCGACTTGGTTTTAGTCATTCAATTAGTGAAAAGAAAGTATTCGATAACACTATGAAAACAGTGGGCACGCTGATTATTATTTTAATGAGCTAGTGACTATTTCAAGAAGAGGTCGTACTAAAAGGACGACAGCACCGCCGTGCTCGCTCCAGGTGGTGGTGCCGTGATTCCGAGGTCACATTTGGCGAGCAGCATGTCTCTCTGTTGGGACAGCGGACTGTGAGGCGTGCGATCATGTTAGTCACAAGAGGAACCACGGGTACCACTTGCAACACCGGCAACTTTCGGCGACACAAGGGCCAGCTTCCGGATCCGGGAGTCGTGCCAAGTGCCAGCCAGCCATGGATGCAGATGGGGCAGAAGACGTGGCGGCAGGGGCATCCCACACACCAGCTCCTGCGGAGGCCTGGGCTCGAATTCCTCCACGCAGTAGACGGCTGGCTCACTCGGCATATCGGCGCGCTGGGTCGCACTCCGGCTACAACGCGGCGCGACCGGCACTTGAAGAGCTAAATTGCCGAACCAGTCCCGTTCAGATGAACCCATTGTCCAGGTGCTGATACATGAATGGGACCTGCTAAACGCCGAGTTGTGGAAAGATCCGCGTATCCAATACTGCGATGCAGAGCGAAGCTTACGCGGCTCTTCGTAGCCGGAGTTCCGTGGTGAGGACGTGCTCCGGCGTTGGAGAGGCGCGCCCGGTCCTGGGTCGCCTTGGCCAGTTGCGGGTGCTGGAGTGCACCGTTCCTTGGACACGCCCGGTCGAATCGAACATTCCATGACAGAGCTCAGAAACGTTGCGGCCTGAAGCAGCTCTTCGTCTTCTAACCTCGCAGCTTGCAGCACGAGGCACGAGACACACGTGCCGGGGCGTGCCATGTATAAAAGCCGGCCGACGAAGATGACGCTGGCTGCTAAAGTGCGTTTTCGAAAAATACCCGCATGCTGGCGAATTACGTAGCACATCCCCCGGCGAACGTAGGTTCCCGTAAGAGCCAGAGGAACACCAAAAGAACCCCGTCATCACGGCCGCAACCTGTTAGCGCTAGTAGCGCCGACGGTGAGAGCGCGCCCATGAAACGCGCCGTCGCTCTCGCCCTGCTAGAACTGTAACCCGAGTTAGATTAAAAGTGCGCTGTCGCGGGGCAATTAAAGAGAGCCTCCGCTTTCTCGGAGAGAATATGGGCTACGTACAGTACACTATCACGGCCCACGGTAATCGGTTGGATGCAGTCGAACATTATCTCGAAACGTCGTAGCCTCTGCCATTGCCGCTGGTAAGCCGGTCTCGCCACAACACCCCACGCCCAATCCGCCCCCACACGCGACCCCTTTCCAACCGTCTGGACCGAGTGCCGACCCCCAGAAGCATCAAGATGGCCAGGCCAGATGAAGTGTTCCGTATCTGGCGGTGGAACTGCAGGAGTTTCACTGCGCCGAAAGGTCTCCCTGCAGCAATACCTACGCAGCCACGACACCGAACCCCACGTATTCCTCCTGCAAGAAACTATCACGCGCACCGCCACTTTCAGCGGTTACCAGTGGTTACCCGGCCTCGCGGAAGGAGGTGGTACCACCACGCTGGTCTCCAAAAAGCTCACCTGCCTCGCTCACGACCTCGGCACGTCCGAGGTGGACAACGTGATGACGGAGATTCTCCCAAGCGACGCTTCCCGACAAAGTGTGTACATCCTCAACGTGTACATCAGCCACAGACAGAAGAATCAACGTTTCCGACGCCTATTCCTGAGAACCATCCGTCTTGCAGGCTCAAACCCACTCGGATAGCTGGCGATTTTAACGCTGCGCATCGCACCTGGGATTACGTGTATGACACACCCAAGGGTACTGCGCTGTGGCAGCATGCGAACGATCTGTATCTCACCCTAGGGACGGACAAGGCGTTCCCTAACCGCATCGGCACGTCCATGCACTGTGACACCACTCCGGATATCTGCTTCGTAAAGTACCCAGCCGATGCCCGCTTGTCCAATCTTGCGGAGGATCTTGGCAGCGACCATGTAATACTGGCCTTGCACTTACCCACTATCGTCGGGAAGCGCAATTCGTACACGTGGGTCGACTGAGATCTCTTTCGCAAGACTCGCGCCTCACGACTCCCTCCCGACACTGCCCCGAACCTCGAGACGTGGATGGCTCAGCTCAAGGCCGACTTTGGTAAGGCCACGAAAACATTCAGCACGGATATGCCGACCCAGAAGATGGACAGCCACCTCGCCCACTTGCTCGAGGCCGAACAGTCTCTACTGACACGATGGAAGAGCCAGCGTCTCAACTGTAGGCTCCACAAATGCATTGCAGAACTGAACAAGACCCATAACGGAACCCTGCAGCACCTTATCCAAACAGCAATGGGACGAGGTCTGTAACTCGGTCGACGGACAGGACCGCAACGGGAAGACGTGGAACCTCCTCAAACACCCGCTCGACTACAACAACACCCGCACGATCCAGCGCCACTCGTTCACCAAAGTCCTTCACCAGGCCAAAGGCAGCGCTTCGCCGGATGACGTCGTCAAGATCGTTGTGCATGAGTACCTGCGGATACCCACAGGCCCGCTGGCCCTACATCCCGATTTCACAGGTACCGACAACACCCTCCTCGACGCCGAATTTTCCGTCGAAGAGGTACGCCGGACTTTCCACGAACTGAACGGCCGTTCCGCCCCGGGATCCGATGGCATAACCAGCGAGCTCCTGCAAAACTTAGACGTGTGGTTTCTGGGCGAGTCACCTGACGCCTAGAAACTCGCCCAGACGATCTTCATTCCAAAACCGGGCAAGGCGCCTGGCGTCGATAACCTTCGCCCCATCTCACTCACGTCGTGCGTGGGTAAGGTGGCCGAGCATGTCGTACTCAAGAGTTGGCCTGTATCTCGAAGACCAAGACTGTTTCACGCACCACATGATTGGCTTCCGACCCGGGCTCTCGACGCAGGATACGATGCTTCTCCTGAAACACCAGAATATAGATGCCGGGGCCACACGGAGCACCCGCGCCATTCTCGGCCTCGACCTGGAGAAGTCGTTCGACAACATCGAGCACTCGGCAATACTTAATGCGATCCCAGAACTGGGGTTCTGGCGCCGGTTCTACGAGTTCGTCCGCTCCTTCCTAACCCGTCGCAACGCCATGCTCCGCGCCGGAGACCTCACGTCGGAAGAAGTCGAGCTCGCACAGCATGGCACCCTCCCTCCCCCCGCAGGGCTTCGTCCTCTCACCGACGTTGTTCAACCTGGTTGATGATCGGGCTCTCCGAACGCCTCTCGAAGATACAAGGCCTCAACCATACGGTATACGCGGACGACATCACCATCTGGTGTTCCTAGGGGTCGGACGGCTTCATCGAATCCCGTCTGCAGCAGGCAGTCGAAACCTCCGAGTCATACCTCGACCTCATGGGCCTCAAGTGCTCCTCCGCGAAATCGGAGCTGCTGTTGTAATGTCCACAACGACAAGGCAAAAGGCCTAAGGCGTGGAAACCCCCAACCGAGCGCAACATCACCGTCCGCACCAGAGACAATCGCCCAATCACCAGGGTCGCCTCCATCCGAGTACTGGGAATGATAATCCAGGCGAGCGGATCAAACATCCAAACGGTCCACAAACTTACGACAAAGACGGACAACGCAATACTACTCGTACGCAGAGTGGCCAACCGTCACCACGGCCTCAAGAAGACAATATGTTGCGCCTCGTACACGCGTTCGTCCTATGTCCCTTTACCAACGTCGCAGCAATGCACAAGTTGAAACAATCGGAGCGTGGCAAGCTCAATACACTCATCCGAAAGGTAGTGAATCGGGCCCTCGGGCTCCCCATCACCACGCCGACGTATCGACTCCTCGAGCTCGGGTTGTACAATACGCTCGAAGAGATCGCTGAAGCTCAGGAGAGAGCGCAGATGATACGACTGACGATGACCAAGACGGGCAGTCACATCCTGCGCGGCTCGGCTACTTCCCACCGAAAACCCAGGATCCACCGGAGTTTACGCCGGCGCCCCGCGAGCTCCGCGACCTGATCACAATCGCACCCATTCCGCGAAACGTACATCCAGAACATAATAGAGGCAGGTGCCTAGCCCGGGCAACCGCATTCCTCAAACGCACAAACAAGAGAGCGACGACGTCGCTATCGTGGACGCCGCCGCCTATCGATGCAACCGAGCCTTCGCCGAGGTAGCGGCCTCGTCTTAGCAGCGGAACCTAAACGCCACCACGGTACTCATACGCAACCCCGAGGTGGCGGAGCAAGTGACCATAGCTCTGGCAAAGCTCGACGACCAGCGAAAGACAATATTCAGCGATTCGAGACCGGCCAACAACGCGTTCGCGAGAGGAGTCGCCTCCTACCAGGCGTTACGCGTCCTCCGCGGCGCTGATACGAGCGCCCTCAAGCACCACACCGTCATCTGGTTTACCGCCCACCTGGGTCGGACCCGGGCGCCCCGCCCAACCTCAACGAGACAGCCCACGACGCTGCGCGCGCGCTTAGCGACCGTGCCGTCACCCCCGGGCAACCGCGTCTCGATGAGTTGGAGGCGAATACGACGCCCCAGTAATGTACAACAAACCACTTAACACTCTTGCTCGGGACGACGTCTCTTCCGCCCCCGCACCCCAAACTAAACAGGCGGCAGGCGCTACCGCTACGCTTGTTACAAACACATACCTATCCCAACCCCGCCACGTTACACATCATCTACGTGGACGTCTACCCCGACGATGCGTGCCCCTCGTACGGGGTCACGGCGACACTCGCACACGTGCTCTGGTCGTGTAGAAGCACTTCGCGCGATTCTACCTCCGACAAGTGGGAGAAGACCCTACGAAGCGCGCTCCTACAAGACCAGCAATGGGCCATCCAGCAGGCTCGCGCAGCGGCCGCCAGGTACTCCCTGTCGGTCCCTGCGAGGGAGACTCCCACTGCGCGCTGACGTGCTTCCTGCAGGACTTTTATTAAAGTTTGCCCAATCCAAACCAAAGCAGCAGAAGGGCCACCTCGTGAATGCTGCGTTGTGTACCACCAACGGATTATTCCTGGCACATCAGGGTTCAAAATTAATGTACTGGATAGAAGAAGCGAGGAATGTTGACTACTATGCCAACTTTTTGTTTTGCTCACGAGGTGAAACTGAGAAATCCGTCTGGCTATCGACACCAACCGTCTGGGCGCCGTTGGCAGCACTTTTTTCTTCCGAAATATGTACACCTACGTGTCCGTCGAGTCAAACGCGCCTGTTTTGTCTGACTAATCAACGTCCTAGGCTGCAGACAATGAATCCGTCATTGATTACATCTTCCTCAAGCTTAGAAATACGTATGCCCTTGGGTTCCATCAACGCCTTAGCAACAATCGCATGGCACGCCTTACACACAGTGGCCGACACTCGCGCAAAACCGAAGTCACGCACGTTGCCCGCCGGAAGCCTTACAACCCACGAACGACTGACTGACTTGCCCGGCAGGCTTCGTCTGCAACGGGCAAATGTCACGAGGTCTCGTAACAAGGGGCGGAAGGAGCGCGAATGATAAAAGAAATTATGCAAATCACACGCATTGTGGGAATCGATGAAAGAGAAGCTTTCCGTCCTGGATGCTTTTTTTGACGATAATTAGTGGTGATGTTGACCGCTAAAGCTTAAGGGGCCCCTGAAACGGTTCGGACAAATTTTGTAGACGCGTAAGGTAAAGCTTAAGTATAACATTCGCACCAGAATTTAAGTGAAGCGTTACGTATTAATGGAGCTACAAGTGATTACAAGCTACCCTCTTCACTAGCCATGCTTTTCCCCCTCAACTCGTTCGCCGAGCGATCGGGGCTAAGCTCCGCCTTCATTGGTTCTGCGTCACGATGCGACGTCACATCGTCCACTTCCGATTGTTTTGGAGCCCGCCCCCGCCCGCGCGAAACCTCTCCGCTGGCCGCTTGGCCGTCGACCCCAAGCGAGAGCTATCGAAGCAGCGTGCGTTGCGAGCATTCTGTCGAAGCGCCGAATGTGTCTGGTACTTCTATAACCACACACTAGCTGAACGTTTCGACGGAACGGTGGAGGCATAAACTCAAGCTGATGAAGGAACTTTAGCCTAGACGTACGTGAGCGGCCTGACCAGTCTCCACGGTCAGCCACCCGTTGGCGCAGAGCCTAACCAGCCAAAGAAATCGCTAACATTGCTCTTACCAAGTGTACAACATTTTAACATTACCAAAAACAATGCGTGAACGATTACACTCCTGCGAAAAATTTATACCGGCAGCAAAGAAGAAAACATTTTGTTACTGCTACTGTGTCTGGTTGAGCTCTATGCCACCAAGTGGCTGCACCATGCAGACCATTCACATTTGCGCTTCTGCTCGTCCCGTGAAACGACACGCAAGGGGACACGGCCAGGCCCTGTCCCCTTGCGCTTGCGTTTACCCTAATACCGGACTCGCGAAACTCTGTTGCGTTAGTAATCTTCCGCTGTAAAGTGGACGGCCACAATCGCGCAAATCCTGGCGCCGATCGGTTAGTGGAAGTCCGATGCGCTGCAGCCAGTCCGCTCGTCCACTGGCTTGCAGAGGGACAGAATGTCGCAGCTTGACATATTGCCAGTCGCTACGTTTGCAGTCCACAACGCAACAAAGTCGAATCATAGCGCTCGCGAAAAGACAGACCGACCCTGACGGCGGAGCTGTCGTCTAAGACGGAGCACGTTGTACCACAAGCAGACGACACTTGCTGTGTGCCGGAAGTGCTTAAGTGTACTGAAACATTGTTCTTGTGCATTCCCTTTATGTTACTTTCTTCTTATAAAAACAAATTAACTAACATTCCAACTATTACGAACATCATTTGTTTACCATAAAGTTGGTAAAATTATCGATCACGCGCCCTAGTCAGCCAATCGGATAGCATGCCGCACTGACGTCATATGGGTGATTTGCGTTATATGGTATAGGGGCGGTTTAAAATTCCGCCGCGCAGTGTGCTGCGAGCGGCAGTGATGTGCATTTTGAAAGCCTTATAATAAATTACACTCTTTACGCAGAGCACTCAGATGCGTCAATTAATGATCAGAAGGACCTACTCTAACGAATCTGTACGTTTGTAGAAAATCGTCAAAATCGTTTCAGGGTCCCTTTAATTTCTTGAACGTTTAGGTTAATACGAGAGTGGTGAGTTGATGTTAAACGTTACCTTGCGTGCACCACTGCTGTTTGACTACGTAGTACACAGAACACACAGGGAGAGGTGTTTGCTTGAGGCTTTGTTCTGCGCCACATATTTTATAGCCTCTGAGAGGGTTGAGCGTTGTCATTGCCTCACGTGGCACATTGCATTGTGGCAGAAGTATTAAACTGGAACTGGATTATGGGACTTGTACGTGTCAAAGCCACACTCAGATTATGAGGCAAGCCGTTATGGCGGACTCCGGATTAATTTTGACACTGTGACGTCCTTTAACGTGTCCCAAAATCTAAGTGCACGTGTGTTTTCTATTTCGCCCCTGTCTAAACGTGGCTGCCGTGAATGGGATCAAATCCATGACCACTAGCAATGCCATAGCCGCAAAGCTAACACCGCGGGCACAGAATTGTTGATTTGACTGTCGACCGCTTCCGTAGTGTCTCCTGGATCCTGCGGTGCGCTTTAATTATTGCGGCTCTGCTGCTGCGTGCCCCGCATAGGTTGCCCACTTGGCATATTTGCAGGGCGTTTATTTTTCAGAAGCCGCAGCAACGTACTGTACCGTACATTGAACTTAAGCTTATCCTTTGTCTCCGCAAACACTGTCGTATAGTAGTGGGGTTTCCTTGCCTTTTCACATAACCTCCCCACTCTCTTGTATGGGAACTCCCTCTTCTCCTCCTTCTCCTCTCTACAGTCCTATCTGCGTCCCCTCTGGCCACGCACGTTAGTAGAAAGGGAAGCGCTGCAGTTTCTGCAATGCTTCTGGCGGGAGTCACGGATAAAATACAGCTGTCAAGCGGCCAAAGGGGCGACGGCCAGGGAGCCGCAGAGGTAATTGTGCACGTTCGACGCGGTGGTGTGAAAACGACTTTCTCCCGTCGCCTTTCCTCTCCTACTCGCGCCTCTGAAGGTGTGCGTGACAGCAGCAGCCACAGCAGCCCACAGTAGCAGCAGCAGCAACAGTGGAGAAGTCGAAGGAAGAGGCAAATAAAGCTTCACTTGAAAAGACGGAGGGTGGAGAAAGAGGACGACGACGTTCGGTGGGCTACCTTTGGACTGCCCCCGGAAAAATGCCAACCGTCTCCCTTGATCTGTCTTGCATATTTAAGTAAACGGTTCGCACGTAACAATATAATCCAACGTGGAACAAAGCTTTTTATTCAGTTGCTGATCATCTGCCTTCGAGTCATGCCCATTACACAAAACTAATATGATTTGGCAAAAAAATTATCAACATTAACAGATGGCGTTCCATTCGCTATTCCAAAATGCATAAAGTATGTAAACATTGTAACAGAGACCGTGCGCTCTCAGAGCAGTGCTAGAAAGTTATATTGCGGTAATCTTGATGTTCCAGTTTTGCATTATCTGACTCTTTTTTTGACCAATCCTCTTTGGTGTTTGGGAGTTATTGTAGGTTGTAGGGATATTGAAAAACCCCGTCAACTCAACTCAGTAGGTTACTTAGCTAAAGGTATTGCTCTTTTATTTTGCCGCAAGTAGTGTCCGAAAAGCTAGTTTCTTCCATTGTTTATTTAGACAGCACGGTATTTTATCTTCAGAAAAGAAGTTGAGGGCCACTGAGCTTCCCCTGGGAGCATCATTCCTCTAAATTTCAATAACTATTTTACATATTGTCAGTGATTCAGTTCCATAAACCACCAGCTTCATTGCAAACTAAGAACGGTAATTTTTGACGTCAATCTTACCCGTAGGAGGATCGCACACAACGGGCCAAATACGAGAGAGAGCGAGAAAGAGAGAGAGAAACATCTTTGTTGAGCCGAGCTCGACATATTCCTAGACGCCGTCCATGGAAGTGGTTCCCTCTTCACGGGACCCTTATGCTTCCCTAGCCGCCTGGCCCCTGGAGATCAGGACGAGCTGTTCTTCCAGGGCGCGGCTGGTTAGCAAGGTGTCCCATCGCTCGGAAAGGGTGCATGAGGGATGGGGTAGGGTAGTGGGGCAGGTAAGAGGTGGGGGGACTGCCTTGACAAAATCGCATACTCCAATGAGGTGTTGGAGCGTGCCTAATTGAGGCTTGCAAAAATTACATTGCTTCTTGTACCTTTCCGGGTACATCTTGTTTTGAAGGTATGGGTGCGGGAAGGATCCTGCCAGTATCTGCCTGTCGATCGCTTGCTGTTCTCTGCTAAGCGATTTGTGAGCATCGGGGTAACGGCACCTCTCCGTCTTGTAATGGTACCCTCCAGAGTTATTGTGCTTCTCAATGCGACCAGGCTCCTTGGCGACTTCTGAACTCTCTACAAAAAACTGACATCGCTACCCGTTTGTCGGTCATTTTTTTTAGTGAGGCACAATACCTTGTTTTTTTTCTATGTTTTACATTCTACTGTAATCCGTGCGACCTGCGTGTTTTATTCTGTTTCTGCGTTACTATTCTGTTCGTGCTGTGTCACTCTATACTTTGTTGTTGTTTTAGTCAAGTCCAGGTGACTTCTCATCTTTCTCTTTCTTTAGTTTTACTTCATTTTCATCCTATGATGGCGCTATACTTACTGCGCCGTTTTGGCGAATATTCTTATGGTGCACGGAAATTGCAGTTAGTGCATAAAATATTGAAACTTATCAGGAAGAAATGAATAAGAAAAAGACGTATGAAAGGGTATCTCTCCGAAACAGCTATAAACGTCTAGATGGCTGTCGCCAGCCGGCTCCATAAATATTTCGTTCTGTCTGCAATGTATTTGTGTTTTTACATCGATAATTATAATAATTGTAATATATATAACAATGACAGTAATAACCATATTCCCCTGGAGAAGAGGTAACAGCTCAAGGTATTTCCTCGAATGTGTTCGACGCGCGTGGACAGAAGAAAATGAAGAACGCAGCAGCAATCTCTCTCGTGCACTGCGCATCCGGCTTCATTCTGTGGAACCAGCAGCTAGGCTTCTTCGTTCCGCAGTGCCTCATCTAAATTACCCGGCGAGACATTAGGGCCCGACAAGTGGGAAAGCCTTCTCTGCAGCCGATTCACTGTCAACGCCGACAATACTCTAGCGAGGCCTCGTGTTTCATCGTGATGCAACGGCCTCAGTTCGATTCCAGCACCTTGCACCAGGATACAAAGATGACTGGCCATGGATTTCGACACGCACTTCAGCAAGACAACACGTGCGGCGGTACTCAGGCACCAGCAACAGTGCCCGCACACGGCTACTCGCGGGCTCAACTTTCTCGTCGGTGCAGGAAACGCGGCAGGCGTCCGGGGATCCTTCCTTCTCGCGGCTGCCCCGTTTCGACGTTCCTTTGGTCCAGGCACGGTTGGCCACGCGCCTTTGTCAACGGAACCGCGGACAGGTGAATATTCGTACAACTTCTGTAACCGAAACGATATAGTGTTTCTGATTGAGATAGCCGAAAAGTATAGGGTTCATGCAGTGCTCCGGTGAAAGCTCGCGCTCATCTCGGTGGCACCATAGGCCAAGGGCCGCGGGGGACTGTCGCGCGAGCGCGATATTAGGGTTATTTCGAGTACTTCTTACTTGGGGGTAATTTAAATATAAACCTGCGTGTGCTTTGTACACTGGGTGTGCAAAATCCTGAAACTTGTTAATACATGAGCACGTTGATGGTTACTTATGTACGTTTCATATACTGGAGAAAGACAAATGCAACAATACACGACAATGTGCTTGCATTACGTGCGTGTGTTCTTCTTGTGCTTGCTTTATTGGATTGCCTGTAATATTTTCAAGCCACAGCAGCCGAGGAAGGACGGGCCTTTTTCTTTTACACCGAGTGTTTCCCACTGGCTGGTTCTTTTCGCTAATAAAACGTCGAAAATAATGGTTGGCTGACATCCGCTGTTGACAACGCTTCTAGAGTAACGACCATTTTCGGAATATAACTACCAGTAGCCAAGCGCATGTTTTACGATTAGAGGCTTCGATTGTATATAAATAAAAATAAGATACGCGGACATCTAAGCAGTTCTTATGAGTTGTGAATGCGAAGGCATAAATGCACATTTGATCACCGCTGAGTGGCCCTTCGAGTGATGAGCTCCTCGCGGGCAAGCGAGCGACGCTCGGCCAACGCCTCCTACATAGCACAAGGCCGGTGCACATCGATGCATGACGTCACGCTACTTTGGCCAACTGCCATAGAATATAATAATGACGCTGCGGAGTAAGGCGCGGTGATGTACACGTCAGCGCTTTCGTCACGCCGGGATTGGCAATGGCAATTTCGGTCCAAGTAGTATGATGTCAGTCAGCAAAGTGCACAGACCGGGGGCCCTATAACGTAAAACTATTCCAATATGTTTTTTATTCCAATCTCCTGACGTCAAATTTGAGCAACCACCGACGCAAGGATCGGGCGGTCACCCGCAGGGTTGTCTGAACAGACCAATCAAGCGCTATCCTCGTTTATAGCAGGTCACTTTTGTTTGCTTTAATAACGAATAACATTGCCTACACTAAGCTGCTTTTCTTATCTAATTGGCTGACAAGAGGCGAGGAGCAGGCTCGAGTGGAGAGGGATTCGATAGGGCCGAGCCAGTGCACTGAAAATCGATAACCGGATGAAGAGGGTGGTTCCGGCGTCTGTGATTGGTCCTCTTTCCCTTACTTAGCTTGCGGTGGCTCGTCGAAAATCGCGGCGACATGCAACGGAAGCTTAAGAATGACGCTGAAACGGATCCTCAGCAATGAAGAATTGGCAGACCAAGGTATTTAACGTGCCGAAAGTGCTCGGAAACCTTACACGGCCACGCAAAACGTTTTATTGTAAGCAGTTATACCCATGCTCTCCGGCAGGTGCGAGTCACCGGTGCCTGAGCGATCGGCGGCAGCCATCGTTTATTCCTTTCGGAACAGGGCAGCCTGTGGTTATTCAGAAGAAAATTCAGTTTTGTTCCGCATATTAATGCATGTTCATCGCGTACACGTCACTTTGACGCGCGAGTTCTTCCGGCTTGTGACGTCGCGCTACAGGCAGGTGAATTCGGTGCAGCCCGAAAACTTTTCACCAATAGCCGAGGGCTAATGGCGCAAAGGGGTCGAATCAGAAATATCTATTTTTCTTTTATTCGATCAAATCATTTATAATCAGTGTCTACACGTCATATCAGGTGGGCAGCTATCACGCTTCTCGTGACGACGTGAGAGAGACAGGTTAAGTAGGGGTGGTCTAAAAAAGTTTTTGACCAATCGTGAAGTGCCGGTTGCAGAATCGGTATCGAAAAGCTTGGAATAGTTTTACGTTTAGAGCCGCTGCTATAGACGAGGTGCTCGTTTCGTCCAGTGGGTAAGACATGCTGCTTCTGAGCCTGAGTGGTAGTTTCGAAAGCCACTACCGTTAACGTTTTTCATTTCGAATTTATCCTGTATTCATATGTGAAGCTCTTTATAGGGATTAACGAGGCGAAGATAGAACGCGTGCATAAGCTGGCGCGGACAAGGAACGCGCGGATAACGCCGGCTTCCGAGAGCGACGGTGACATGGCGTCGTGCCTATGCCCTCTCCCCTCACGCAACTCATGGCGCGGCAACGCAGCCAGCAGGTGTGCCCTTTCACCCGCTCTGCGCCGTCGACGCGTGCACGTGGCGTCATGTCACAGCCAATGGAACTTTAGGTGTTGTTTCCCCGCTACAGACGCCGGCTTTTTCGGTCATTGAACCATTTGAGGGTGTTGCACCAAAAGGAATCATTGAAAGTCAAAACAATTTGATCTTTTGTTGCATCATGTTAAGTGCTTAGTATTGGAATCCATTGTGCGAATGAAAAATATTATAGTAGAGAAAAAAAACTATAAACTAATCTTTAGCTAGAGTGATGCGAAATGTGCGATATGTTGTGAAATCTTTATATTCCAGCGGAAAGCACCGCCAAAGAGTCAGCCATTCTGGTCGCGGATCGGCTGGTGCAATCTCGGCGTGGCTTCTCGCTGCATCTGCAGAAACCAAGACGATGGCTCACAGGAGGCGGAACGAGCTCGCAGCTGGCACAGCGTGTCATCGAAGGCGATCTCTAAACCGGCCCCGTGTTGTCAAAGCCTCCGCCCACCGCCTGACCATCGCAGGAGCACTGCGGAGTCCTGGCCACAGTTCAAGCGGTGGTGCTTGGCGCAAGGGCGACGTGTCTCGCTTTGAGTACACCCACAGCTTTTGCGTGGCTGGCTGAGCGCGTGGAGCCCAGGTGCCCGCCGTCGTGGCCTTCGATGCGCTGCCTTCTTCCCCGGCCAGCCCCAACGGAACTTGCAGTTCCGCGAGGCCGAGCACTCCTCCGCTATACTGACTGTGGCCGAGTAACTTTCAAAGATATTCTCGCACTTTTGAAGCAGTACAAGGATGTCCTGGCGGTTGTTTCGAATCTTATGGGCTTCCATAAAATCGGCTCTGCAAACGTTGATCCGGAAGCCGGAAGTCGCCCGTGCAACTTTGCCGAAGTGGTGCATCTCGAGAATTCGGTGGATGACGCAGCTCGCCGTCGACGCGAACATTTCTGCGTTGCGTTTTTCCGCAGAGCCTGCCGGGACTCGTACGCCGCTGCGTCGTAATTACAGCGAGGTGTTAAATTTTTTTATGTTTTGTAAAATATATTGTCACGTATGCGATATTTCTAGTTCTTCCTGAATATTTTCCCTTTAGGGGGACATCGTTTTTGCATTCTCGGCATTTACGCATACCTTGTGTTTGTAAGAGGTATGAGCTGGCACATCTTGACATATGCCTAGCTAAAAGCGAACAATTCCTATAAGAGGAGAAGAGGGGAAGCATGAAGCGCTGTGACTTTGCCTGGGCTTCGCTCTCTCTTTTCGCCTTTGTTTATCGTCCACTACGTACGTGAAGATGTACCAACTCGCTCCAAATATCCACACCCGTCAATTTAATTACTCTTTGCCTGACAGCTATAACAAGCGATTTACTAGATTATACATATATCTGCTGCTTAGTTTTTAGTTAGGACGTCCTATCACACTCACTTCAGGAAATCCTGAAGGCAAAGTTCTTTTTAAGATGGTCATTCAAATGGTCATTCAGCTTGCATTGCTTCCTAAAGTCAGATTACTTATACTTCCTAACTAGAAACTAAGAGCAACAACAGGAGAACAAAGAATAAAGGTTAAAAAAATATATGCATTGCCTCAGAGCTTAGGCGTTATGCTAGTGTACTCTAAATGCTCTTACAGTCGCTCTGTATAAAAACGGAGAATGATCGAGTACACTGGCTTGCTTTTCAACGCGTAGCAATCTTTACGGGCCTTGACCTCTGCGCCATGGAGAAATAGGTAGCAGAAGTCTTTGAACGCTTGGGATTCCCACAGAATATCCTTCATATGTGATGCTGTTCGAAGCCAACGTATGGGACGATTCTGCCGTAGCACCTGTCAATTCTTGCAAATTAACAATATTATTATGAATAAGTTCATTAAGAAGTTAAAATGAAGGTAGTTAGGGAATTTCTGTTTATTATTTGAATATGCGTTTCCAATTTTCATGCTAGGAATGCCTGCCTCGACGAATAATCCAGCTAAAATCCAGTAAATGTGCTTTCTGGCACGGGCAATTTTTAGACATTCCTGAAAACAAAACGATCAGCCCGTAGATTCTCGCATTATTGTTTGATTTGCTTAATTAGTTTGTAATTACGCACGCTCTTAATGAGAAGTAACAGCCGCAGTCTTTCAGTGCAGCTTAGCAGCAGCGTTGACTTTTTCTATGATATACGTTTGCGCTGTATTCCTGTAATTATTTTTTGGTTATGCAAGTGAACTTGAATCGGTTCAAACTGGTTTGAACCGTTATTTTTTGCTTCGGAGTTTGAGTGGAAGTGAACTTTTGTATCTGAAGTGAAACGAAAACCGCAACAAAAAAGTTTCAGTTCGGCACTCTGCTGCCGAAGCCCCAAAACGCGTGGTTTTCGACGTACATGAGGGAGGCGTTTGGCGCCGAGCATGCCTCCCTTGACATGGTGCCCATCACAAGTACTGGAGATGTGCGCGATCACATCGTTCTCCGAGAAATCAGAAACTTTATACCTCTCATTTATCCATCGCACTTCTCTGTCCCAGTCCCTCTGCTCGTCGCCAGCAACAACAGAGATGTTGCGGTGCTGTCTACTAGTGCTGTCGAACGAATGGAGATTTCGTCCTATAAGAGCACAAATGTATACAACATGTATATTCTGTGCATCAATTCAAATTATTGAGCACGCTATTGTTTTTTAATATGTATTTAGTCACGTACTAGTCGACATGACAATAAATTCTGCTTAGCTCGATGTCACATATTCGATATTCCACACGGCCACTACAATTCAGTGGAGCTGTAATGCTGTTCTACATTTATTTTTTAACAAAAAAGTTACTAGTTTAACTGTATTTGAACTTGAAACATTATTCAATTTAATATATCACACAAAGCTGTCTCTGCTTTGTCGATTCCACTATCGCAAGTATCGATCACGAATAAGCAGTACTTACACAAGCATTTCATGGAATTCACGCGCAAATCAATGTCAAATTATGCAATCGTTGTCGACGGAACGGTGCCCTTTAGTCACCCACCACAGATTTCTTGGCGTGATAATAGACCGCAGTCTTTCTTGGACGAAACATGTTACTGCGCTTAGGGCTAAACTGACCAACTTGATACACGTTCTTCGTGTAATATCAGGACTGAGATGGGGTCCCTCTGAGCGAAGTTTGCTCCAAGTGTACCAGGCACTTTTTGTGGTCTACATACGCTACAGCTTGCCTGTGTTATCTAACATGGGATCATCTTGTATACGCACGCTGGAGAGCCTTCAGGCACAAGCACTACGGATATGTCTTGGCTTGCCACGCTGCACGTCAACCAAGGGCACAATAGCGGAAGCACGGGCTTGTCCAATCGACATATACAGGTCTTGTGAATCTGTGCGTACCTATCTTCGCCTGCTAACCAGACACCCACACCATCCACTGTCAACACTTCCAAGCACCAACCTTGACTGCGGTTTTTCTAAAGCTATTGAATGTCTGGCAAGTATTATGCCTGCAAGATTCCAGGCCACCGATATCCCCGCAACACCTCCATGGACATTGCCAAGACCACTAGTGAGGCTTCAGATACCCGGAATCATGAAGAAATTTCACGTTTCCTCCATTGGCTTGAAACAGCTCACCCTCAGCATAATCTATGAAGACTGGATTTTGTTTATTTGTCGGATAAGGGTTGCCGATTGGCGAATAAGAAAAGGGCAAGATAGATTTCTCGTTTTTTAATTTCCTGCCGAAAACGCGAGAAAAGCCGTCACTTAGTGGGACGTCATCCATTTCAAAATATTTTCTCGCCTTTGGGCCATATTTTTTCAGTAAAAGGTATTGTTGCGACTGAATTGAGTATTTCGTTCCTTTAAGGCTGATCGTACGAGTAATTTCCCCTACGTTGTCCTTGGCGTCTTTGTTTGTTGGCTTCTTATGATATGATTAATAAATATCAGGCCCTTCGGTTCTCTTTCCTATCGTTTATTACATAACGAGGGTCTCGAATCCGGCAACATTGGTGTCTTCAGGTAGCATGTATGGGTTTCTTGACCAGTTTCCTTCACCCAAAAAGATCACGTACTCGTCACGCCTGCGGCAGAAAGGATGTTCAATATCCGCCGCCAGTTTGTGAGTGGTGGCGCTGGCTAACACTCCCAAGGTTAGTTGTTGTAGAAAAAGACATAAATGCCTCAGAAAATGGATGGGAAAACGGCGCCGCTGTAGCTCAGACGGTAAGGGCATCGCACGCCTAATGCCGAGACGTGGGTTCATATCCCACCCGCGGCCAGTTATTTTTTCGTCCACTTTCATTTCCATTGCTTTCGCATTTCTTTAATTAAATTAGTAAGTACAAGTAGTTTCCACTGTGTTTCACTTGGTGTCTTTGTTTGTTGACTTCTTTTGAGATCATTAACAACAATGGGGCGCCAAGTTTCTCTTCCTTCTCGTTCATATATATATATATATATATATATATATATATATATATATATATATATATATATATATATATAGTTTTTTCATCCACTTTAATTTCCATTAATTTATCGTTTCTTTATTTTATTTATTAAGCACAAGTAATTTCCCCTATGTTGTCCTTGGTGTCAGTGTTTGTTGGCTTCTTATGATATGACTAATAAAAATCGGGACCCTCGGTTAACCCCATCTCCTCCCGTTTATATATATATATATATATATATATATATATATATATATATATATATATATATATATATATATATATATATATAATGAAATGGGGTTTATTGTAGCTCGTTCGAGGGATCGCAGGTAGCTCTAGACCCGCGACCGGGCCGGTGGGCTAGACCTGCCGGTCCCGACGTGGGACTAGCCGGGTGCGTGACGAGTTCGCGTCCTCGCCGGACCTACAATAAAAGTTTCTTCACTCACTCACTCACTGGATCACGAGTCCTAGCGTTTCGCATCAACAACCCGCGCTCGTGTCTCGCGCCGCAGCGGTGGCAGTCCGCACAGTGCCACACGCATATTACCCACTACAACTTCCCCCGGGGCGAAGAGGAGCCATCCTGGCGACCTAAGGCGATGATACGGTAAGGGGGTCGTGGTACGGCTTCAGGCGGCTGACGTGAACAGTCTCGCGGCCACGGCGGCGTTTGTCCGAAGATGGCGTCACCGGTTCGACCACATAATTCACAGGCGAAGTACACGCGACGATCCGGTACGGACCTTGATATTTCGGAGCAAGCTTTGGGCTAAGGCCTGGAGCTTGGAAGGGCAGCCGAAGCCAGACGTGAGAGGCCACGGCGAAGGACTGTGTGGGCCGATCATTGTCGTGGCGATCTTTGTGGATTCCTTGGGTATCCGACGTGAACGAGCGAGCCAGTTGGCGGCACTCTTCAGCATGGCGAGCAACTTCGGAAAGAGGGGTGAATTCAGAGGCATCCGGGTGATATGGTAGTACGGTGTCGAGGGTAGTGGATGGTTCACGCCCATAAAGAAGGAAAAATGGTGAGAAGCCTGTGGTAGCCTGAACGGCGGTATTGTATGCGTACGTCACAAAAGGGAGGACATCTCCCAATTGGAATGATCCGACGCAACATACATGGTGAGCACGTCCCCAAGGGTGCGGCTGAATCGTTCCGTTAGGCCGTTAGTTTGTGGGTGATACGCCGTAGTGGTGCGGTGAATAGTGCGGCACGCGGCGAGTAGCTCATTAATAACTTCGGACAAGAAGACACGGCCTCGGTCACTGAGCAGTTCTCGCGGTGCGCCGTGCCGTAAGACGAAATGCCGTAAGATGAATGCGGCGACGTCGCGAGCAGCAGCCGAAGCAAGTGCAGCAGTTTCAGCATATCTTGTCAGGAGGTCTACTGCGACAATTATCCAACCATTTCCGGTAGCACTGCATGGAAGAGGCCCATAAAGGTCGATGCCAACCCGATCAAAAGGACGTGCAGGACACGGTAAAGGTTGCAGAGGGCCTGTCGTATGAGAAGATGTCTTGCGTCGCTGACAGGCTGCACATGACCGAATGTATTTGCGAACATAAGAATACATGCCGCGCCAGTAGTACCGCTGGCGGAGCCGCTCGTAGGTTTTCAGGACGCCAGCATGAGCTTGTTGTGGGTCTGCATGGAAATACGTGCATACGTCGGAACGCAAATGGCGAGGGATGACTAGCAGCCATTTGCAACCGTCGGGCTAATAGTTTCGGCGGTACAAGATGGCGTCCCGTAGCACGAAGTGGGCGGCTTGGCGACGAATGGCTCGAGGGCATGTAGACGTTGAAGAACTGCTAAGAATATCAATGAGAGACACAATCCACGGATCTTTTCTATTTTCAGACGGCATGTCAGTAACAGCAAGCGTAGCAACCGGGCACTCTATGGATGAAGGTGGCCTTTCGTCGGATCGCGTGGGCGCACGGGAGAGCGCATCTGCATCAGAATGTTGGCGCCCGGATCGATACATGACGCGAATGTCAAATTCTTGGATCCGAAGAGCCCAACGTCCAAGACGCCCCGACGGGTCTTTCAGTGACGCAAGCCAGCAGAGCACGTGGTGGTCTGTCACAACGTCGAACGGACGGCCATACAAGTAAGGGCGAAATTTGTTTAAGGCCCAAACTATAGCTAAACATTCTTTTTCCGTGACAGAATAATTGGATTCTGCCTTCGTGAGAGCACGACTCGCATATGCAACCACATATTCTGGAAAGCCAGGCTTCCGTTGTGCAAGGACGGCCCCAAGACCAACGCTGCTGGCGTCGGTATGAACTTCAGTCGGTGCACTCGGGTCGTAGTGGCGTAGAACAGGTGGTGAGATAAGCCGACGACGCAAAGTGGTGAAGGCTTGGTCACATGCCGGAGTCCAGTCGCGAAGGTCACCAGAGCCAGCCAGGAGTTTCGTCAGGGGAGCGATGATGCAGGCGAAATTGCGCACAAAGCGGCGCAAATAAGAGCAAAGACCGACGAAACTGCGGAGCTCTTTCACTGTAGTCGGCCGCGGAAATTCTGCGACAGCACGAAGTTTGTCAGGGTCGGGAAGGACGCCGTCTTTGGACACGACATGGCCAGGTATGGTCAGCTGGCGGGCTCCGAAGCGGCACTTTTTCAAGTTAAGTTGAAGGCCGGCGGTGGTAAGGCAAGTAAGGACTTCGCGTAGACGAGAGAGGGGAGTGGTGAAACCAGGGGAGAAAACTACCACGTCGTCTAAATAACACAAGCACGTCTTCCATTTGAGGCCGCGTAGAAGATTGTCCATCATCCTTTCGAATGTCGCGGGTGCATTGCAGAGGCCGAATGGCATTACTGTAAACTCATACAGGCCATCAGGCGTAATAAAAGCTGTCTTCGAGCGGTCGGATTCATCCACTGACACTTGCCAATAGCCCGATCGCAAGTCCAAAGAAGAAAAGAATTCGGCACCATGAAGACAATCCAGGGCGTCATCTATGCGCGGTAGAGGATAGACATCTTTTCGTGTAATCTTGTTGAGGCTCCACGTTGTGAAATCGTGTTCGTGGTTTCGGAACCAGAGGTTCGCGACGCCGGTTAAGTAAAACAGCACATTGTGCAACTTCGTGACGTCCTCCCACTTGTTATGCTGGCTCACCCTTTCGTAAGATGACAACCAATCCTCCACGTCATGATCATCGGTGCCGCTAAAGATGGCAGGATCACGCTGGCGCAATGCACCGGAAACGATGACCGTCGGAGGCTGTGGTGCATCTTCCTGGGTGGTTTCGTCAGGCATGGTCGCAGCAGTCGGTAGCGCCCGGCTTCGGAGTTCCAGTTTTCGAGGTTACCCCGCACCTCCACCAAATGAAATGGGGTTTATTGTAGCTCGTTCGAGGGATCGCAGGTAGCTCTAGATCACGAGTCCTAGCGCTTCGCATCAACTACCCGCGCTCGTGTCTCGCGCCGCAGCGGTGGCAGTCCGCACAGTGCCACATGCATATTACCAACTACAATATATATATATAGTCATATCATAAGAAGCCAACAAACATTGACACCAAGGACAACATAGGGGAAAATATTGTGCTTAATAAATGAAATAAAAGAAACGAAGAATTAATGGAAATTAAAGTGGATGAAAAAAACAACTTGCCGCAGGTGGGAATCGAACCCACAACTTTCGCATTTCGATTATATATATATATATATATATATATATATATATATATATATAATCCTAATTTTTCAGGATTATATATATTAAAAATTTGGATTCAGAAGGAGCGTAATTAACAACAACAAAAACTCTGACGGATAAAAACACATTTTTTTCTTGCGTTTCTGCTGATCATGCGGTCGTTGAACATGACCGGTAGTTCCTATTCTCCTAAGTGTAATTTTCATTTCGCTCGTTTCCGAGCACATGACTTGAACGGCGCATCAACTCGATTCTTCATCGTTTTTCGTCGAGTAAACTTGTTTCGCAGAACAGCGTGGCGGCTAAAGAACGCGTCAACCTCGCGTCACGTGACAGCGCCGAGACGGCGAGCCACGAGCAAGGCGTGACCATGAACTCGCGCTGACGCTCACGCGAAACGCGCGAGGTACGATCCAGCCACCGGCCCTGCTCGGTTCCAGGGATTGCGCCCAACATCGCTTCCAAACCCAGAGGCGGTCCAGCTGCGCGGCCGATGGAGGCGATGATGGCGATGGACGTGAGGCGACGGCGACACTCCAGCGACTACGTAAGCCACTTCCCTCGCTCTCAGTTATGTTGCTCGCTTCGGTAAAGAAGAGCTTTCTTCCGACGTCACTGTGTGTAGCCGTGGGTCTATGTAGCTGTACTGCTGAGCCCGAGGTCGAGGGTTTGACTTTCGTCCTAGATAGCCACATTTTGGTGGTGGCTGCAATATTATTTTCTTAAACGACGAAGAGATTGCTACGAAATTCGAACTGCAGGCTCGACTTCAATGTAGCATCATCATACGAAAAGAATTAATCGGAACACATGTTCCATGTAACCAAGAGGAAGCCACTATGTTAAATCATTCCGTAGTCAGTCTTTAAGCAAGGTGTCAACCGCGGACCCAAATGCACATCGTCCATCGTGAAGTAACTCATAATAATAATAATAATAATAATAATAATAATAATAATAATAATAATAATAATAATAATAATAATAATAATAATCAGCCGGGTTACGCCCACAGCAGGGCAAAGGCCTCTCCCATACTTCTCCAAGCACCCCGGCCATGTACTAATTGTGGCCATGTCGTCCTTGCAAACTTCTTAATCCCATCCGCCCACCTAACTTTCTGCCGCCCCCTGCTACGCTTCCCTTCCCTTGGAATCCAGTCTGTAACCCTTAATCACCATCGCATATCTTCCCTCCTCATTACATGTCCTGCCCATGCCCCCGCCCCCCCCCCCCCCCCATTTCCTTTTCTTGATTTCAACTAAGATGTCATTAACTCGCGTTTGTTCCCTCACCCAATCTGCTCTTATCCCTTAACGTTACACCCATCATTCTTCTTTCCATAGCTCGTTGCATCGTCCTCAATTTAAGTACAACCCTTTATGTAAGCCTCCTGGTTTCTGCCCCGTAGGTGAGCAATGGTAAGACACAGTTATTATACACTTGTCTCTTGAGGGTTAATGGCAGCCTGCTGTTCATGATCTGAGGGTGCCTGCCAAACGCACCCCAGCCCATTCTTATTCTTCTGTTTATTTCCGTCTCATGATCCGGATCTGCCGGCACTACCTGCCCTAAGTAGATGTATTCCCTTACCACTTCCAGTGCCTCGTTACCTATTGTAAATTGCTGTTCTCTTCCGAGACCGTTAAACATTACTTTAGTTTTCTGCAGATTAATTTTTAGACCCACTCTTCTGCTTTGCCTCTGCTTTGCTTCTGCATGCTCACTGACCTGGAGAGGCAAAGCGTGAAGTAACTCACTGTGCACTAAATACAGGCAAAGCTAAAAAAGAACGCACATATGCGGACTAGTTGCTTCCATACCACATCACGTGTGAAGTTAAGTTAGTTGTACTTGAAAATAGCCGTGGCTGGCGCGCGGATTTGATTTACGCCACGGCAAGGCGCGGACAAAAGCAGGACAATACTATCACTTACATAATAATGTCACTTACGTAGATAAACGCAGTAACGGTTGAAATGAAAGCGTCCGACGCCCAACAATTACGTTTATCAGTTATCTGACAGCGGAGAGGCGGCTACAAGGTGTCCTCAAGTGCTCGATAGTGCCTGTAAGACAGAGCAAGTAATGCTCTGATGTCGACTGACACGCTCCACATGTTCATTTACATCAGCATGTTTCTCTCTCCTGATTGGCCGACCGCCAGCGGCTGCTTCGGTCCAAATTGAGTGTTTCGCTACCACGAAACACTCTATCAAGTAGATAAGCTGTAAGTTGTGATAACACGGCCGTTTTGCCGCCATTTGCAGGACAGCCAACATATTTTTCGACAAACTGTACGCACTAGCACTCTCTCTGAAAGCAGATGAATACATCTGAGTTCTTGCTCGAACAATACCCCGCGTGGTTGCTCAGTGGTTGTGGTGCTGGGCTGCCGCGCACGAGGTCGCGAGATCGAATCCCGGCCACGGCGGCCGCATTTCGGTGAGGGCGAAAACACCCGTGTACTTAGATTTAGGTGCACAAGGATACCCAGGTGGTCGAACTTTTCTGAGTCCTCAACTACCGCGTGCCTCAGGAACCGGTTTTGTCACGTAAAATCCTTAATTGAATATTTTTTTTGCTCGAATGATGCTGGCCGATGATTATTCTTGAACTAGACAAATGCCAAATAGCGCAGAGCCAGAGTATTCGTCTGCTATTTTCGCATGCACTAGTCCACGCCAGCCCTCTTTGTTAACAAACAAGCAACTTTTGGGTCTTTCAAAGAGAGCACCTTATTCATGGTCCGTGCACGCGCAGCTTGCTATTCGGGATTGCTGCACGTACCAGAAAAACATGTTATCGCTGTGCAAGGCGAAAAGCAGACATGCGTACGAGCCCGACGGATGTTTGTCCCCAGGTTTGCGAGATGACACCATGGAGAGGCCGCCTACGAGAGTACCTCTTGTTCTTGGTCGGCAGTTGCCCCGGCCTCTGCTCGCCGGCGAACGAGCTCGTTTCGAACATTCACTGCCTGCGAATTATCCGGAGCCATCCCCGGGTGAACCTAGCCAAGTCGTGCTCAGCCAACGCGGCCGACAGCGGCTTCTTCCTTTCGGAGCGGTCCCCGTGCAACAAATCCCTGCAGGTCGTCAACATCGAGCTGCAGGAAGGACGGCTCGCCTCGGCTTGCCTGCGCAGACGCGTGGTTCCTGCAGCATACAACTTGCAGCCCAGGCACTCGTTCGTGCTGGTCCACTGGCTGCTGATTGACTGTCGCTCTATCAACTTCGTGGAGCTCTACGAGTGGCACATGTCCCCAAATCAGTTTCTGTTCCGTAACGACTTCCAAGTGAGCCGAAAACTTAGGCGCGCCAAGCTCTGCTACCACCTGCTGGATGACTGCCCGCCTAGGAATCTGACTGACTCGCTCCGCTACTCGGTGACCGCGCTCAACATGCTGGAGACGGGGAGCGTCCGCTTTTCGAGCGTCGGCTTTCACGAGGCGAGTGAAATGCCCGACAGGTTCGAGGCGATGCGCGTGCTCGTCTTCCTTGAGAACAGGAGCGACGTGTCCGATGGTGAGGCGCTGATACGCTGCTGTGTCACGCATCGTAGTCAGCGCGAGATCCACGACAAGGTGATCAAAGTGGTCAACTTCTGCTATGTGCTGTCCGAACCGGTGTCCCGTAGCCTGGTCATCGAGAAGCTCGTCTTCAGCCGCTATGCACCGGGTAAACACAGTACGCCCCACGTGTTCATGGCACTCACGGGTTCTCGGGCTATCATAGATCGGTGCGAGCTCCTCGGAAAGTTCGAGACGCAGAACTTCGAGGAGAACGACGCAGACGTCCGGAACCTATCTAGAGAACTGAGACTCAGCGCGAACGGGAAGACACCGATCGTCTCATGCGCCGCCGCCTCCCCGGGCCTCCAGTTGTCGGTCGCGCCTGATATTTGCCACAATACGACGCTCGCCGAAATTTACATCAGCGGTTATTTAGTGCACGTTGACAACTTAAGAGAGAGGGCGATCGAGGAAAATGCGACGCTCAAGACGCTAACACTCAGCCAGATGTGTCTTCGCGGTGGTGGCGGCTTGGGGCTTGCAGATACCCAGACGGTGAACGGGATGCTGGAGCTGTCGAGCCTCGGCACGGTGATGCAGACGGGACTGCATAATTTCTGGACGGAAGTCGGCAAGAGAGACCTGAGACGCAGTACACAGTTCAGTGGCTGCGATGCTGTGACCGATGACCTGACCGATTGTCTGCAGTGCGGCCCGAAGATCTCGCACGTCCCATTAAAACCACCCGTTTTTCTGCCCCGGTCTGGGTACCAGGAACCCTATCACGGATTCTACTACGGAAACGCCAACGTCTCGGGTCTCGTGTTTCTGATGGGTCGAGTGATCTACCGTAACGTTACCGTCCTGCTGTCCACGGTGTTCGCCGAATGGCGCTACCCCCGGGACGCACAGCTGGCCTTCGCCACGCAGACTTTTCAGATCGGGACGCAGCGCAAGAGCTGCAAGAGCCCCAGCCTCTGCTCCCTCATGTTTGCCGGCTGGACGTTCGATCACCGCGCGGCGACCGCCTTAAGTGACATGCTGCGGAAGAGTAGCACCCTCAACCGTGTCACGTTCGACGCGGTGTTGCCGCAACCCGGGAATACGCAGAGGACGGCCGCGAGGCTTAGAAACAAATTACACGATCTAGCCCGTCAGAAGCTACGAGTAGCGCTTCCACGCGATGAGCGTGTGCCGCATTAGCGACGGGGTTCGTCTTGCCGTCCGGGTATACACCTCTCAGATGGCAGCCCCGCTACTGAGGAAGGCGCCCGAGAGCGGCTGGCTGCTCGTAAACATGTCCCCACTGGCTGGCCTGACCGAAGCCGAATCGGCTGAAGGCATCACTCGGCGACAACGGTACCAGGACATGAACTTTCTGATAATCGCTGGTGTCGCCAGGACAAACTTGAGTGCTATTGCGACCCAACCACTCGCCAACAGAATGAACTTAAATTCGATAGCTGCATGAAGATGACGTCATAGCGGTGCCATTATTAAATGTGCAAGATAGGACTGCGGTCATGGGCCCCTGTATACCTCGCTGAGATGAGTGGCCGTTCCAATAGTGCTGGAGATACCTAAGCCGAAGTACTAGCTGTAGACGAAGAGAAACTCAAAACGTTAAGTGTGGCGTTTTACTTATGATCATTGTATCGTTCGTCTCCTGTAATGCACGCTAATGAGTTCTTGTTTGCCAAAGGATTGTGGCAACATGCGCTTGAGCGCGGTTGGCTCGCGGCGCTGTGAATGGCACTGGAAAAACCCGTTTCGGGGCTTTGCCTTTTACTGCCATGCTCATATTTGATGACACTATTAGTCATGATTAAGTTGGAAAGCGAACGATTATTGCGTGTAAGTTTGTTGCAATAGTGCTAAATATTCCATAGAATCACCTTCGCTTCTATTCAGTGCTCTTTTTCTCGACAATGTATTTTTAGTGTGCTTTTTGAGCCGTACATGGCAACTGTAGCTGCAGATAAACTTTTTGTTGATATTTTTTACACATTTCTTGGGTTGCCAACATTAATGCTGCATATCGGTCGCAGTGATGAGACTATTTATTCACTTTCTTTTTTCGGGAAAATAACACGTTCTCTTTGTTTAGTGCGCGACATCTATTTTGGCCTTAGCGCGCCGTTCTGCTTGACCTTAACGCGCCAGAATTCTTTTGGTGTGCAGTAACGCAAAGTCTAACTGATAGTTATGATGGTATCGTTAGCAGAGCTGGCAAGATTTTGATACAATCCTTATAGCAATAAGTACACCTGAAGGCATGGTGCCATGAGACTTGAAGTGGGGGCTTTGAAAATGGTGTGTAGAGCAATGGGGTTACGTCGACAGAAAGTTAGGTTATTAAAAACTTATGAGATGAAAACTATTTGGTTCTACAAACTTGTGATCACAAATAAATACTACTACAGCTATGATTCTGACTGGCGTGTCACGATTTCCGTGGATTGTACCCAAGTGTCATTCGCATAAAGATAATTCGTACTATGATGCCCAATTGAAGGCGTGCAGTTGTCCACAATCCTATACCAAGGCAAACGCGAAATAATAGGGGGGCATTATTGTTTACGTGTGCAGTGTGAAAAGACAACTTTGATTACACACAATAGTTAATTCGTGCATATGTAACTTCATTTTTGACGAGCGCTAGAAGTGTCATAATTCGTTCAGTCAATTCAATCCCATGTTTTTTTTAGAAGTGCAGTGATACAGAAGTCTAAGCTTTGAACATGCGTGATGCACATTTTGGATACAATTTTTCAAGTTTTCTTTTAGTTTTTTTTTGTTTATATTGTTGCACGTTTAGGTGAAATTTTCTGTATTATATTTTTTTCTGTCCGTTACTATCTATTTCGTTCAGTTCATTTAGTTTTACTGCATTTTCTCATTGCGATTGTACAATTTCCTGCGTTAGATTTATTGTAACTCCCAAATACACAAGTATATATATTTTATGCTCTATTACTTACATTCTTCCATGTTTCCTTCTATATGATTTTAATTTAGTGCTCCTCCTTGCTTTAGAAAGAGTATATTTAAATATAACAGGAAGTCCCGATACAGTCATCGACTACCGGACATGCTTCTGTATATTATTGTTCTTTATAACCTGTAATCTATTATGAATAAATCAATTCCCATTTCAATTCAATTTCAAAAGTTACAGCGCCATATGTATGTTGACATGTGGGTTTCCTCTCACCCAGTAATCAAAAGCCACAGCAGGAACGTAATTGCCCTATAGTATTTACTGCGGTGACTTGGAAATTGCCAACCCCATAGGTCCAAACCGAGGTGGCAAGAGGAAGCTTACCGTCTTTTTACGTCTCAATTTTGAATCTGCCTGCACATCTACGCTCAGGTGTAAACCAAATATATTTTCTTGCCGTAGGTCACGCACGTTCTTTGAAATCATACGAGGCTAAATGCGAGCGTCTGATGGACGCTATTGGTGTCCTGAAACGGTTAGCGACCGATGGCATTGAGTTTCATACATCAAGCGGCAAAGAACTGTTACATGGGTTCGTCGTACGCTTCACAGGCGACGCCCTTGCAGCAAGTAATATAGATGGGTTCAAAGAATCGTTTAGTCCGAACGTCTATCGTTCCTGCAGAACGTGTTCCTTGCTGTCAAAAGAGATATCCAACGACCAATACCACTCACAGTGCCCGCTGAGAGGCTAAAATGAGATTGAAAGTCAGCTGAAGACAATTGAAAGCGCTCGAGATGAGAAAGAAAAAAGAAAGAAGAGATTATCGATCGAGTATGGGATCAATGGCATATCAGTGCTGAGAATGTTCTCGCATTTTCGAGTAACTAAAGCAGTCTTGTATGTATCCTATGCATGTTCTTCTAGAAGCGATAATTCCTAGAGAAGGCACTCGGTTAGTGCGCGGCGCCATGAAGAGGGAAGGCATTTATTCGCGACAGCAACTCAATGACTCACTAACAGAGATCAAGTTTCACTTTTCCGTCTCAAAAAGGACCACCTTATGGGGTTTTCTAAGCGTGACTTGCAGGCTTATCGCCTCGGCAAGCGGCGCACTCGCTTTGGTTCTGCACTTGGCTCTCGCATTGCAACCGCTGTTTCCACCCAGTCTGAAGAATTTGTGAGATGCCTCGTGCTTTCGGCTCAAATAAATCAAGTGTTGTTTGTCAACGATTGCCAACGCTGATACAATCTGCGATCTAGAAGAACTCATAGCAGAGCATCACCAACTATACTGTTTGTGCCATGGCGTTGATGCCCTCACCGATTCCGTGAAGTCGATAGCTACAATGACGCATTGCAGGTGTTGAGCTGTGCGTAAGCACGCAATACGTGCCGTTCCGTACATGGAGAGAGTAGCCAGTGAATTAATGAAAGCTTGTCTTTATCTTTTGCTTACTAGCTCAACTATAAACCGCATTCTCTTCATAGAATAGATACCAAGCTCACGTTATGCTGTCACAGTGCAGTGTTTAATAGTTTTCACATGTACAAGATTAGAATTGAACGTTCATTTTTCTAATTAGCTATTTACTGGCGCACATCAGCGTATAATATCCAAGCAGCCGCCACGCCCATAAATACGGTACAGCAAATATTATCTCCTTTTAGCTTTTTCTTTAATGGTTTCTGACGATCAGAAACGCATCTTACAGAGCAGGAGAATGCCGCATCAAGTAAAATCCTCTCTTTCACCTTCACTAAGAGTTAGTAAGGTCGCCAGTCAAGGATGGCAAGCGTGAGCGGTTAGCGTGAAAGCGCACCACGCCTAAAATAAGCGTGCAAAAAATAGCCTTCACTCCCGCTTCGCAAGCGTTACGCATCCCGCGAGTCATGCTTAGGAAGCGTGTTATTTTTAGCGTGAAAGCACATCACACTTCCAACAAGCGTGCGAAAAGATCGCCGACACTTACGCTTACTAAGCGTGAACAATTTTAGAGTGTCGAAAAAATCACCGCCCCTTCCAGCCCGTGAAGATGGTCGAACCGCGAAGCTGTGTTACTTACACCGAGTGTTGCACCATGCAAGTCAAACTTCGCAAGCAATCTATTTTGCAAATCTTTTGTTTCACCATTCTTTCACCTCATTTTCGCTTTTGCTTGCTTCGCGTGAGGCGCAGGCTTGCTTTGAGAGGGCTTTATTTATTTATTTATTTATTTATTTATTTATTTATTTATTTATTTATTTATTGCGCGTTAGGCAGGCCCTACGACGATGAGCCCGTTCACGAGCCAACTCTCGCTTACGCCCACGGTAGGCAGCTTCTTCCGCAGGACTATGCACTACACGTGGTCTTGCTATAGTTGTAGCTGGGATGGCATTCTTTACTTATTTTATTTATTTACAGCATACTGCAGACCCTAATTGGGTGCTAGCAGGAGGGGCAACATAAAAAGAACGACAATAATAACTGCAAAAAGCACAGGAAATTACATTGCAGCCATGAGAATATATAAACAATGACATATAGCAAGAACAGAAAACAATAACTCTGCAACTGTCAATATGTAATTTTGTCCAAGCCATCAATACTGGTTAGTAGATCAGTCGGGAGTGAATTCCATTGAGTGATTGTGCGCGGAAGGAAAGAGTATTTAAAAACATTGACTCTAGCGTTGTACGGTGTTAGGGATTCCGCGTGATTATTTCTTGTTAGGCGTGTTGTGGTGGACTTAATAAATGGAGCAGGACTCATTAAAGGTTGTTATTTTTTATTAGGAAAGTAACTTCAATCTTTGAATTTTTCTTCGTATTTCCAGTGTCTGTATGTTATGTTGTGCCATGAGAGTGGTGGGGGAGTCAGGAGAGCGGTATTTATTAAAAATAAATCGAACAGATCTACGCCGGATCATTTCCAACGCCTCAATGTTATGTTTTGTGTAAGGGTCCCAGACGGTGCATGCATATTCGAGTTTAGGTCTGATGATTGAGGTGTAGGCTAAGAGCTTTGCGCTAGTAGGGGCAGCTTTTAATTTGTGCCTGAGGAGGCAAATTTTCTTAAAAGCTGACGTGCATATGTTTGAGATATGCTTATTCCAACTAAGATTATTGGTTATAGTAACACCTAGGTAAGTGTATTCATTAACTTCTTCAAGCGGGTGAGATGGAAGGTTATATGAAAATGATAGGCTACTCTTTCTGTTGGAAGCTTTCATGAAGACTGTTCTATCATTGTTAAGTTTCATGTCCCATCGATTGCACCAAGAATGAATGTTCTGAAGGTTAGAATTAAGGATGACTTGATCTTCAGAAGACCTAATATCATTAAACAATACACAATCTGCACTGGTTTACTAATCATATCAACAATGTCATTTATGTAGATTAAGAAGAGTAATGGTCCCAGCACACTTCCCTGCGGTACGCCAGAAGTGACTGGGAGGTGGCTGGAACAATGAGGATCAATACTGACGAACTGTGTTCGGTTAGAAAGGTAAGCAGACACCCAGTTAATAATGAAAGAAGGAAGCCCAGTAGATTCAAGCTTACATATCAGTTTGTCATGTGGAACCAGGTCAAACGCTTTCTTAAAATCTAGAAAGATAACGACAGTCTGCCCGGACCCATTTAGTGCATCAGCAAAGCAATTAACTACAGATGTTAGTTGGGTGACTGTTGAAAGTCCCTTTCTAAATCCGTGTTGAAATAGAGATAGAATGTCTCTGTCACTTAGAAAGGGAGTAATATAGGTGGCTACAATGTGCTCAAGAAGTTTACAAGAAGAAGCTGTAAGGGATATTGGATGAAAATTTGTAACAGATGATGCGATACCTTTCTTAAGTATTGGCACAATCCGCGCAACTCTCCAATCTGAAGGAACGCTGATAGTTGATAGGCTTGCACGAAAAATTATGACAAGAAATTTGGATATCATTTCACTATAACGCTGCAAGAACATATTTGGAATCCCGTCAGGACCAGGAGACACTTTTGTTTTCAAATTTAACAACATGGATAACACGCCTGCAGAAGATACAATGATTGGTTCGGGAGGACATGATGCAGCTGTTTGCCGTATTTGGGAGTTGGATTTCGAAAAGAACACTGTAAAAATATGTATTAAAATGTTCAGCAATGCTCGCTTTATCGGTGGCAAGAACGTCATTGTGCATAATATGGTCGATAGGCTTGTTTTTCTTGGCCAAGTGTCTCCAAAACTTCTGCGGAGCGTTTTGAATAAACCTCGGCAGCGTGTGTTCAAAGTAATGACGTTTTGATTGGCTCACAGCTTGACGCAGTGCAAGTCGTGCAGCTGCTATAGCATTTCGGGAGGCACGTGTACGTTTTAATCGCTTTAGTTTTCGTTTTAAATGCAAGATCCTACGCGTGATCCAGGGGTTTCTTTTGCGCGTTTTCTTCATTCTATTGGGAATAAAATGGTTTATGCAGTACGTGCAGATTTCTTTAAACTTATGTCATAGTATATGCACATCATTTCCTTTAAAATCGCTAAGGCATAGATCAAGGTAATCAAGCACGCTTTCGTCCCTGGCACGCGAAAAGTCTGTTACACAGACAGGCTTTGCAGGTGGCGAGTTGTTGGGATTTTGGATGCGGCATGAAAAATGCACCACATAGTGATCGGAGAGGCCGTTTTCCACCGAGACACGAACATTTTCAATCGATCGGCTTATAAACACTAGGTCAAGTACGGAAGCACAATTACCCTGCACACGCGTGGGTTTTGTCACTGCCTGTTGAAGGTTATGTTGTAACATAATATCGAAAACGTAATGCGTGCCAGGGGCAGAGCCAGAAACAGGACAATTCCAATCCAATCCAGGCAGGTTTAAATCACCAGCAAGAATTATTTTATCGTTAATGTACTTAGACATGTGATCAGCCAAGTCGAGAAACAACGTTTGTGGTGAATCAGGTGGTCGCTAAACCGCAAATAAAAGCAAAGACCGGCCCCAGCAGCACAGTTTTAAAGACACGCTCTCGTGATGAATAAAATGCGGTAAAACCAAAGCTTGAATACCCTACTTCACCAACACAGCTACACCACCACCTCTTGATTACCTGTCGCAACGAAACGCGTTATACAACGGAGGTAAAACGTCGTCGTCATTTATTTCATCTTCCTGGCAAGTTTCGGTGATTACCACAATATGCAGATTATAATCTAAGATTAGAGCTTCAAGTTGGTCACTTTTATTAGCTATGCTACGGGCATTAAGGTTCAGTAGGCGTAGTTGCTTATCGCTAGAAGCCTGACGTCACCCATTGCCTGAACTGGACTGACGTCGGGGCAGTTTGACCCTCGCACATGTGGCGTCGTCCCAAGCGTAAATTTCACTGTCCATTTTGAGCTTATCAGCATTATTTTCCTCCCGTCTTTTTTTTTTCGTTTGGCACTAGCCCAAAGAAGCTTTCTTTTGCGGAGTGTTTCGCTTGAGCAATCGTGTTGAACCAATAAGTCCGTTCCTTGAAGTTTGTAAGCGTTTTTCATAATTTCCTGTTTTTCATTGCAGTTTTGGAAGAATATTATAACTGGTCTTTGCTTTCCAGGTTTTCCAACCCGGTGAATTCTTCCAATTGATTTGTAGCTGATATTAAGCTTTTCAGTAAATGTATCGACAACTTTTTGTTTTAGTTCCAACATAGTCTCACCCGCGTCTTCGGACAAACCGAAAACTATCAAGTTCGAGCGCCTGCTTCTGTCCTCTAAACTGACGACTTTCGCCTGAAGTGTATGGAATGTTTCTGCGATGCCCTCTATCCTTGCTACACGGCTTTCTATGTCGACAAACCTGGAGGTGAAATCAGACATCAGTTTTTCCATGTTTGCCTGTTGTACCCGAAGAGCTGCAACGTCGTCTGTAAGTTTATTCTGGCCACCAGCAACTGCCTTAGTAGATCTTTCGTACTGGGGTCTCCCGTATTCGGACCGGGATTTAACTCCGCGTCCCCCCAGAGCATGAGCTTGCACACACTAAACACTTCACAAACAATAGAAATGCACTGACGTGGGCACGGCAGAACCAAGAGACAGCGGGAATCGCTCGCAATTGCGGAGTAATAATCCCTGACCTGCGCGAAGCAGAAGAAACGCGTGTTAGGCCACATGGATATGCTCGGTCCGCCGTGCCCACTGAACTCGAATGCTTGTGGATAGTCTTTTATAGGAGCGTTTGATGACGCAACGCCGCTGGTAGATGGCGCTAGGCTGGTAATGGCACCAATCACAGGAGGGCAGCAACGGGGCGTCGCTGATACGGATGAGGCCGCCAGGCATGCGTCATTCGTCGAGTCATCTTGCTGAGGTGGCGTTCCGGCAAGGCTAAGCAAAAAAACCTGCGCGAAGCAGAAGAAACACGTGTTAGGCCACATGCCTATGCTCGGTCCGCCGAGCCCACTCCGGAGGTCCGAATTGGCGGAACTACTAATTCAAAGCTCCGTATATTGGGCACACTCAATGAATGCGTGGTGTTTATTGGCGCAAGGGCCAGGTATGGCCAAAGAGCGCCAGATCTGTGGGCGTAAGGCCCACCAGTGGAGATGCAGGTGCTAAAATCGTTTCGACGATTAGTTGGATTGGTTTGACGTGGCTGCTGGCACGTCAATCGGTTAGCTCTTCTTTTCCTCTACGGCTAGGTCACGTGGCCCCTTTTTAGCGAAGTCCGACAACAATGACACGGAGTCCGCATAAACAGCTTCGCTGTAACACATCTACATCTTTTGTCGATCTAAACCGCGTATTTTAGCTTCAGAGAACAATTGGAAGGCCACTGTAGTTCCACTCGGGGCGTGATAACTATAGGATATATAGGTAATTTTTTCATAGCGTTAACGATTATGGGGTTTTACGTGCCAAAACCAGGATCTGATTATGAGGCACGCCGTAGTGGGGAACTCCGGAAATTTGGTCCACCAGGTTCTTTATTTTAGCATTTCGCCCCCATTGAAATCGGCACCGTGGCGTTTGCAATTTCTTTGTAATAATGCACTGTATGCAACACACACTGACATCAACATATGCTTTCTTTTTGCATACATCTTGTCTTCTCGATAAGAGGTAACTTCGCAAGATATATTCTCGTATGTGATTGACGCAGGTGAGGAGAAGAAAATGAAGAACACAGCAGGCAGCTGTCTCGTGCACTACGCGCCCTCCGCCGTTTTCCACGCGCACTGCTACCGTCTGCCAGCAACTAGTTTCTTTGTTCCGCAGTGCTTAATTAACAAATACGGCTAGGTTGTAGGACGCACCCAGCGGCAAGCCCTGCTTTACCGCCGAGTTATTGCCAGCGCCGAGCTGCACTGCAGTGATGCCTCGTGTCGGTCTTGAAGCAACGTTCTCAATGTGATGCCCCGGCTCTGCACCAGGATGCAACGACAACTGGCCGCGGATTTCGCCACGCAGCTCAGCAAGACAATATACCGGCGGCTGTCACGTGTCGGCGTTTCTGTGGTCCGGGGACGGTTGCCCGCACGCCTTCGTCAACGGAAGGGCTGACAGGTGAATATTCGTACGTGTTCTGTAATCGAAACGAAGGTCTTTCCGAGAGAGAACGTTGAAAATGTAGCCTTGAGATGCAGTGGTTTGTCGAGTGTTGGCGCTCATCTCAGTGGCACCGTACATCGAGGCCTGCAGAAATCGTCGCCATAGCCATTTTAGGGATATTTTGACTACTTATTCTGACTTAGTGGTAATTGCAACAGATAATTGCTTGTGTTTTTTTACACTGGGTGCGTAGACTCCTGGAACTTGTTGCTGGACAAGTTGAGGGCAGTTTAACTACAGTTGAGACACAGCAAAAAAGACATACATAAAAAGAGCACACGCCGCACTACATGTGTATCATCTGCGCGTCTTCTTTTTTTTTTGGTAGCTTTATTGCACTGCCTGCGATGCTTCTAAGCAGCAGCCCAGCAAGCGGCGGCTTTTCGTTTTTTAGTGCGTGTTTGCCATTGGAAGGTCGCCCTTCCGTAATAAAATGTACAAGATCACGATCGGCTGGTATCGGCTCCTGAGAACTGTTCTGGCGTAATCGCAACTCTGTGAATATGCTCCCTGTAGCCAAGTGCCAGTTATACCATTATATAACGACGGCGACTGGCCTGTAACAAATTGTTTCAGAAAATATAGGCGATTTGATTTCATGCTACTTTTGTGTAACTTAGGCATTTAGTATCAAAAGCGATTACTGAAAAGAAAGAAAAAGAAGTAGTATTTAAACGATTGCGGACTTGACGCTCCAAAACCATGATCTGATTCTGCATTAATTGAGACTACCTGGGGTCTTGCATTTCGCCCCACAGCGGCAACCCCGACCGGTTTCGTACCTGCGTCCTTGAGCTCAGACGCCCAACGATAGCCACTGGGCTACCACTGCGGGTAAAATAATATGCTGGGGAACAAATAGACTTTGAATTAATCTTCACCAACGTTGATGTGAACAGCCTGACATAACGCGAGATCTAAATATTTCAGCGGAATTGACAACCGAGCAGACGGCGCGTGTCACACTGGTCGTGGATCCGCTGGCGCACCGACGCCGCCGCTTCTCGCTCCAGCTTCAGCAACCAAGACGAAGGCCCACAGGAGGCGGAACGAGCTCGCAGCTGGCACAGCGTGTCTTCCCAGGCCAGCCCCGTGTTGTCGGTGCCTCCGCCCACCGCCTGACCATCGCAGGAGCACCGTGCTGTCCTGGTCCCTGTTCCAGCGGTGGGGCTTGGCGCAAGGGCGGCGTGCCTCGCTTTGAGTGCAACCACAGCTTGGGCGTGGCTTGCTCCGCGCGTGGCGTCGAGAATCCCGCCGTCGTGGCCTTCGACGCGCCGCCCTTTCCCGCGGCAAGCCCTGCGATACCTCAACACACGGGAAGTTCTGCGAGGCCAAGCACTCCACCGCTATTCTGACTGGGGCGGAGTAATTTTCACAGAAATTCTCGAACTTTTCAAGCAGTACAAGGACGTCCTGGCTGTTACTGTGGGCGGGTTATAGGCTTCCATAAAATCGGCTCCGCAAACGCTGACCTGGAAGCTTCGCTTCGCCCGGGAATTTAGCCGATGGAGCTCATCACGAGAATTCGGCGGATGACGCAGTTGACCGGTGACGCGGATATTTCTGCGTTGTCTTTTTTCCATACATTAGTGTTGTATCACGCACGCAGCTTCACCGTTAACAGCAAGAGGTTCTATTTTCTTCTGGTTTTGTAAAAATAAATCGTCACTTGTGCGATATCTGTAGTTTGGCCTGAATATTTGCTTTTTAGGGCGGCATCGTTTTTGCATTGTTGTAATTTATGCATAGCTTATAACAGGCATGAGTAGGTGCGGGTGGACTTCACATGTACCTAATTCATATTCAACTGAACCAATAAAACATAAGAGGTGACACACGGTAGAGCTGCGCGCTATGTATCCGCCCACTTTCTCCTTTCGGTCTGCTTTATCGTCCACTGTGTACGGGAAGTATAAATACGTGCTAACTCGGTCAAATCGCTACACTTGCCAGCTAAATTACTGTTTTACTTGGTGGCAGAAATCACATCCAACTTACTAGCTTCTACCTATATCTTCAAAAGATTATATATATATATATATATATATATATATATATATATATATATATATATATATATATATATATATGTATATATATATATATATATATATAGAGAGAGAGAGAGAGAGAGAGAGAGAGAAAGGCTTTGCATTTTTCGACTACAACTGCAACGGTTGGGTTGGGTTAGGTTAGGTTAAATAGATGCGTCTAATTTAGAACTTTGAAGCTGGTGGTGGGGCAAAGCTGCCAATTAGACAGTTTCTAAGCTTCTATCTATTAAATATTAGTTGTGTCGCGCTTACTGCAGATGCCCGCGAATTACAAAAAAAAAAGAATATTCCACGTAACATGCCCGCTTGCGTGCCGCGATTGCAGTGCTCTCAAACGTTCCGCGTACGAAAGAACGCGGCTTTAGTCGAGTGTGCTGCCCCTTAAAAAGTGACAGGGTAGTAATGCAAGCTTTGGCTGTGCGATTTACGCCAGCAACCGTCAACATGGCCCCGCTCGAGGCCCTTTCCGTGCATTCGCGGGCTTCCTTCACACTCGAAAAAGACTTTTAGCATCACGTATTAAGCAACAGAAAGCTGTACCGGAAGTTTTTCATGTTGCTCTACAATTTTGTCATTGACACTTTTAATCTAATTGCGTTTGAGAAGTTGATTAGTGAATTAGGATTAATTATATAATTAGGCGGAATGCAAAATATAATTGTAATGTCTCCAATGCGACAGCAAGCAACGTTACTTTGGTTCTGTCCTGTTACTTGCATTTGCACATTTTTTAAAGATATTGGTGCACGATAGTTGGCACACCTTGTATACCACATACTACAGAAATCAAGCAAAGGGCTACATTTGTTAGACATTGGGGTTTTATTGTTCACACAAATCAGCCACTATGTGGTGACAATGTGTACGGAAGCACTTCTAGCGTTATAAGTGTAATAGAAAATTTCCACCTCTTAAACAAATAACAACGACGGCAGGAACAAACACCACTGCCAACATCAGGATGCGAATGTCGAAGCCGGGTCGTCGAGTGGGCATGGCACAGCATGTGCGGAAGCAAGCAAATCTTGAAGCCAACGTAGCGAGGTTGACCCAATGAAGTGTTACGAATCTCACCAGAACAGTCGAGAAGTTCTCAAAGTCACAGTAAGTACGATGACATGCTGCAATACGAACACTCCACCAAGTTGGGCCATTGACAGAGTGCGTGGACTAGCGGATTATTGTGTCCCCGAGTATTGAAGGTGTGTTGACTTTGACTTTTGTGTTGCTCCAAATCGATAGTGCAACTGAATTCCGTGGGACTCCTTCACCACCGCCTCCGGGTGAGCTGCTGGTGGCAAATGGCTTACTGTCGAAGGCACACGCGATGCCAACCACATGGAAGTTGTACGTGTTGACATCCATGGCGAGAGACTTGTCCGCGCCACAAGCAGCACTGGCGCCAGCAGATGACCTGCTGCATTCACTGCAACCTGGTTGAACCAGACCTGTGTCATGTCCACAGGATTTAGGACACCCGCCTGTGCTGTAGCGGCAGCAGCAGCAGCACCTCCTGGAAGGGTAGGGCGAGTGTCGCCTGCTCCACGATGCCTTCCTCTGAAACGTTTGCAGACAATCGCATTTTTTGGGCACTTGACGCACTTTACAAGGGCGGGTGGGCGGGCTTGTTTTCATGGTTGTGCATCCTTCTTTCTGTCATCATCGTTCCTCATCACACCTTTACGCCTCCATTCCCCATTCCCCTGTGCAGGATAGCAGGCTATAGCGCGTTAGTTCAGGCCGACATCTCTGCCTTCTTTCAAATAAATTATCTCAGTTCGTGGTCAGATGGGTAGCATCACTTCGGTCGCTGAGTGTGTCGCAATTGTGTATATACGTGCCGCTCTTCAACAAACGTCTTACACACCGACGTAACTCTCTGTAGAGGCGGGATTAGGTAGGTACCACTATTCAAATAAACTCTTTTCCGTCGACTTGGAGTACTGGGTGTGCGCCACTTGGTCTTTTCTGGTCTCCAATGAACCTCTTTGACCCCAACTTGGGCCCCTGGGTATTTGACGCCAACTTGGGTAACTAGTTATGGGCCGCCGAGACTGTGCCGCCCTATAACGACGAAAAATATCCCTCAAATTTCTCCAATGCTGAGCAGAATCGAGCCCACGTCAGAAGAGTTCCTCAAGGGCAGCAACCCGATGCATTTGCAGTCTGCGCCACAAACGAACTGGGTGTCCATCGCTTTTCAATGAACGCCGCTCACGCCAACGCTTTAGCGAACCGCGCCCTGAATGCACTGGGCATGTGCCGCTCTTCAATGAACGTTTCGCCAACTTGGCTCACTGAGTAAGTGCCTCGGAGTGTGCGACAAGCGAGGGAACCATTATCGGCGTTTGCAGGCGCCGGCACACCACGCTTCTCGCCTCCGAGGCCAGGTGCGGGCTTCGCGAAAGCCGCGGTAAATGGCGCCGCATCTCCGGAAAGAAACACCGAGACCGGAGCCCGGTTTTCGCACCACGCGCTTCTCAGCGTACGCACGCACCGGCGCGCCATGCATTTCCGAGGCCACACGCATGCTTTGCGGTGGCGATGCTAGATGGCGCCGAGTGTTCGTACGGAAGCGCGAAAGAGGAGCCCCGCTGTAGTGGACGCCTTTTCACGGAAGTCGTTACGACGGTGCCAATACCTTGAATCGGTAGGCTATTCAGTGCTAACGCATTACCGTCGACAGTCATCGAGAGGTGTGTTCTGTCGCAGTTTTATTTAGTTATTCATAAATGCGAAAGCATTTTATGGCTCATGAGGCGGAAAATCTGGCGTTGGCGTGACCATGCCATGATACAAAAAATGCTACGGATCCTCGACCTTTGGTGTTGATTAAGGCGAAGTTAATTAAGACTTTATTTAGGTATAGTAAATTAAGGCACATGAACCCATGACCATCTGTGGGAGTAGAGCCCACGACATTTAGTGTTAAGTCGAAGTTGATTTAAACACAGTTATTTAAGGTAGTCAATTAAGGTACTCGAACTCACGACCTTTGGTGGGAGTCCAATCGAAGACCATTCATGTTATTTCAGGCGAAGTTAATTAAGGCACAGTCAAACGCACAACCTTACGTTGTGCTCAACTTGTGGCGGACACTGTTGGTCAAGTCTCGGTGCTTCTGCTGATGTGGCCGCAATTAAGGAATAAGTGCCCTTTGCACTTTTTATTTATTTTGTACCAGATTCGGCATTTCAGGCATTACAGCAAGGGGGGAAAAGTGCAATTCCACAGAGGGAAACTACATATTATCGCCTTTCTAGAGCATGGCCAATGTTATCATTAAAAAATTAACCCACGATTGCGATACTCTCTAATGCAAAATTTGAGCGCAGCTGTACACATTTTCAATTGGCGATATATTAACTGGCGCGGGCAATCTCTCCCGGGTGGCACGCTGCAAACGGAGCTAAGTGTAGCGCGACTGCATCGCTAATCGGGAGATCGCGAGAGGAAGCCCGTGAATGACGCGTGGGCACGACTCACAGCAGCCGCCGCAGGCAACCTCCACTCATGAAGTGCTTTGTTTCCATACAGACGATGCGCGCTACTCTGGCGCCATCTCGTAGCCATCGTCACCGCAAAGACCCCTCTAGCGCGGCACTACGCGTTTCCTCTCGCCCTTTCACCATACCCTTCTCCTCCGCTTTCCTCCTTGTGCTCTCTTCGCTCTTGCCACTTTTTTAATCCCCCGCAGCGCTCCGCGTTTGCTTACATCTTTCGCTGGGCTCGTTCGCTCACTTACGAGGTAGGACGCAGACGTTCGCCGCAGTAATTCGCGCCTAAGAGCTGCGCTCCAAAATGTTAACAATATTGTGCAACAGAAGCTTCTAATGCCTTATTGATTGTACAAAAGCAATAGCGAAAGGCGGTACCACAGAGTGGAATCTAGCATATATTCAAGTAATGGTCTCGTCTTTCAGAGACATAAATGGGCGGCTTAAAATACAACTCTATATCGATGCCAGTTTTAAGGTAATATACATTATGCAAAAAAATATTAATCTTAAGATTTCGATGGCAGTCTTCTAGTTTGTCCAAATATAGTCTTTTTTTACTCTCCATCATACTTAGCGTTCTCTTACAATTACGAAAGGCGCACTACACTGCCCTGTTCTGCACTTCTAAACTCTGCCTGCGAGCTGAGACCCCAGTGTGGATCCCAGCAATAACTCCCATAATCGAATACAGTAGGCAGGAAGGTGACACATTTATTTATTTATTTGTTATACTTCAAGGGCCCCAGAGATGGGGCATTACATGAGGGATGGGCAATGTTTAACAAAACAGTGATTCGAGAGCAGCCTTGAAGTGATGAGCGTCGGAGTGGTGCGTGATGTCGGCAGACAGACCATTCCAGTCCCTGGCAGTTCTCACAAAACATGATCGTAGATGAGAGGTAGTCTGCGCCGGGGGAGGATACACGGCTTTGCTGCGGTTAATGCGGCTGGATTGACGATGAGCTGGTAATATAGCTGAAATGTGGAGTGGTGAATGTTCTTTAGGTTTCCTTGGTAATCGGCTAAAGGTTCCTCCTAGAAAAAAAAAACACAGTTTCAATTGCTTTTTTTTTTTTCTAAGATTGTTTGCAAGCCTCTTCCATATTAAATCAGCCGTAAAAATACATCCAGTTATTTATATTGTACCGTGTTATCAATCGCAGCACCGTTTATAGTGTAATTGTTATTGCGCCAGCACTTCCTGGTAAAGGTGACGTGCACACTCTTTTTTCAATTGACATTTCCCCATTCATCGAACCATGAGGCAATAAAATCCAAATGGTGCTGTATTGCTAGTTTATCAGATTCACTCTTTATAACTCTGTATCCTGGGCAATCATCAGCAAACGTTCCAAACGTGTATGTAATACCAGAAGCAACGTCATTGATGTACAGAATAAATGAAAGCGGACCCAGATAGAATCTTTGGGGTGTACCAGTGGTCCCGACAACGTTAACAGGAACAACCCTTGAGAACCACAGACATTTGCTCAGAGTAAAGACATTTTGATATCTAATCGAATTTTCTGAATGCCGTTGCCCAAAAAGTTTCTCGCACTGCCAATCCGCGGCAGGAATGTAGTCTGATTCGCCTCCAGACGGTATTTAGAAGAGAGGCTACTGTCGTCTGGCCTTTGATGTAGCAGGAGGACACGATGGTGACACACGAGCCATGCCGTTGTCCATTTGTCCATGCATTTCTATTGGAAGGCGAAGGCCAAGCGGAACGGTGGAGACCAGCCCCGTCGAGAGCGAGCGTTCTTTTCCTCCGCACGACACGAGTCCCTTGCGAACGTGCACAACGCTGATGATGATGTTACATGTGACGAAACGCGGTGGTGATACATTTCGGATAGAGGTGCTTTTGCTTTCAAAGGTTCAAAATCTAACATGTTATTGTATTTGAAGGGTATACAGATAATTCTAGTGCTCATTTTTATAATTACTACAACGCTAAAAAACGGTGCGGTGCGGGCTTTCATAAGCAAGTTTCTGCATGGCACGATTAAGTTTATGGACAAACGGTCTTGTACTTATCTTAATGTTTACTTGTGCACGATGCAAAAGAAAGAACAATAAAAGTATTCAGTATCTTAGTTACAAGGTTAACTGTAATAAACCACAAACTTCAATGCACGCTGACACACGTACATCTTGCCCTCTGCAGCAAAGGCACCTTCGCAAGATATTTTCTCGTATGCGATCGAGGCGCGTGAGTAGAAGAAAATGAAGAACGCAGCAGGCAGCTGTCTCGTGCACTGCGCGCCCTCCGCCATTTTGCACGCGCACTGCTACTGTCTGCCAGCGACTAGTTTCTCGGTTCCGCAGTGCCTAATCTAAAAGAAAATACGGCTAGGTTTTAGGACGCGCCCAGCGGCAAGGCCTGCATTACCGCCGAGCTGTGCGGTATCGACGCCTCGTGTCCGTCATGAAGCAACGTTCGCAATCTGATGCCCCGGCTGTGAACAAGGATGGAGCCACGGCTGGCCGCGGATTTTGCCGAGCAGCTCAGCAACACAACAGGTGCGGCCTCGCTCAGGAATCAGCAACAGCGTCCGCGCAGGGCTACGCTCGGTCTCCGCCTTCTTGTGGGGGCGCGATACCCGGCTCGCCTCCCGGGACTTTTCCTACCGGCGGCTGTCACGTGTCGGCGTTCCTTTGGTCCGGGGAGAGTTGCCCACGCGCCTTCGTCAACGGAACAGCTGACAGGTGAATATTCGCCCGTGTTCTGTTAGCGAAACAGAAGTCTTTCTGGGAGAAAACATTGAAAAGGTAGCCTTTAGGTGCAGTGCTCTGTCGAGAGTTGGTGCTCATTTCGGTGGCACCTTACATCGAAGACCGCCTAAATTGTCGCGATAGGGATTTTAGGCATATTTACAATACTTGTTCAGACTTAGAGGTAATTGTAGCAGAAACCTGTGTGTGCTTTGTACATTTGGTGCGTAACCATCTGGAGCTTTTCCATGGATAAGTTGACGCTTACTTAGTAACATTTCAGGCACCGAAACAAAAAAATAAGACCAGGACAGAACACACCACAGAGCACCTGTATCATTTGCGTTTTTTTTTTTTGTGTGTGTGTGTGTGTGTGTGTGTGTGTGTGTGTGTGTGTGTGTGTGTGTGTGTGTCACGCCGAAGTGCCAAAAGCACAATATAATTTATATGAAAGCTTCCATTGGTCGGTGACCAAAAGCAATAGAAAGAGTTAAATTAATTTTCAGTTATTTAAGCATATGTTGTTGAAATTTATTACAGGGTGGAAAAAGCAAGTAGAAGAGAACGTATAAATTATGCAGTAACTTCTAGCAACTGTGACGCAAAGGTTCCCGACTTAATGCGAAGTGTTTTTATTTCAGTGGTAAGCAGCAGAGAAGAGGCGGCCCTTGTCATTCTGGCCGTGAATCGGTTGGTGCACCCACGGCGTCGCTGTTGCCTCCAGCTTCCGCACGCAAGACGGTGGTTCACAGCAGCCGGACGGAGCTGGCCGCTGGTGCAGCGTATTGTCATCCCAGGCGACGCCTTCACCAGCCTCGGGTTCTCGAAGCCTCCGCCGAACACCTGGCCATCGCAGCTGTACTGCGCAGTTCTAGCCGCTGTTCCAGCAGTTGGACTTGGCGCAAGGGCGACGTTCCTCGCTTTGACTGCGCGCGCAGCTTTTGCGTGGCTGGCTCCGCGTTGGCGTCGAGAAGTCCGCCGTTGTCGCCTTCGACGCGCGGCCCTGGCCCCGCGGCAAACACCACGAGATCATCAAGACGCGGCGACTTAAGTTCCGTGATGCCAGGCACTCCGCCGCCATTCTGACTGTGGCGGATTAATTGTCACACAAGTTTTCATACTTTTCAAGCAGTACAAGGACGTCCCCGCTGTTGCTTGGGGCGTTATAGGCTTCCATAAAATCGGTTCTGCAAACTCTGACCCGGAATCCTGAATGAGCCCTGACAATTTTTCTGATGTCGTGCCGCTCCAGGCACCGGAGAATGACGCAACTTGTCGGTGACTCGCGCCTTTTTTGTATAGTATTTTTTTTCGTACACTCCTGCTGCAACGGGTACGCATTTTTGCCCTTATTAACGTGAGATCTTGGATTTTCCTCCATTAGCAAATATATTGTCAAATAGGTTATGTTTGTTGATTGGCTATAATTTCTGTATTTTTTCTTTTTGCTAATCGTTGTTTTGCAATTCTCGGAATTCACGCCAACATGTTACGGTAAAAGACATGAGGTGGTACATCTTCACGTCATATACGTTACGCTCGGTAGAATAAGGTAAAGAAAAAAGGAAAAGAGGAAACACATAGAGCTGCGATCTATGTCTCCACCTCGCTTTATCTTTGGGTGTTAATTGATCGTGTGCTGCGTACATAAAAAAAACTAAGGATATACCAAGCCGTTCAAATCGTTACACTTCTGAATAAAACTACTCTTTGCCTCGCTCTGGTATAGCAGTTAAATATAGAGGAATAAAGTGCCCCAGGAAGGACGGTCAACGTTTCAACGGTGGTCAACGGTGGACCTATCTCTGTCAAAGGCGGCCTTGTCATCCTCGGTGGATTAGTTTCAACGGGTTATTGAGGTGACTTCACCTGCGGCTGGCTGTAAAGGTAGAGACTGTAAAGAAGAACATGAGTGCTGTCATTTGGAGTTTCTAACCGTCGTGGCAGGAAATCTAGAGGAGGGCGTGAGGGTGAGGAAGGGGAAAGGAGCAAGAAAAAGAAACAAAGAGACAGGAAGAGGAGTTGCCGGAAGAAGTTAATCGGATGCCTTCAAAGAACTGTACAGAGGCCGTGGGCGTCGTAGGCGACGTGCGCTTGCGGGTTTGGAAGGTCCGCTCAGCCGGTCAGCGCGGATAGGACATAAAGACATGAGTTGAAAGAATAACCTGAGCGAAAAGTTTTGAATGAATTAAGATATAGCGACGTCGAGTCTCTGCTAAAAAACGAAGAGTGGAGAAGGGGGAAGGCTGGTGGGAGAGATTCGTGGTGGGAGGGAGCGGGTTGGACCTTAAAGGGATGTTGGCCTCACTATAGATGGGCTTAGGCGTCATTGCGACGATATACAGAAGTGGCATGATCCTGTAGCGCACAGGCCATGCTCAAATTTGGCACTGTGCTACCTGTCGTGGCCTGTTGCTCAAATTAGAGAAGAGAAAAGTGAAAAAACGCTTGAAGGGCGAGCTGAACATGCGAGAAGGTCTCGTGTAATTTTGTCATTTTGTTTTTTTCAGGAGTGATATATGCGTACACGCGTGGGAAGACGCGAAAATTTTTGATTGAACGGTGTGGGAGAGGTAGGGAAGAGCTGGAAAAGGAGGCATACGTAAGCCTAAGAAACCAGGTTGGCTGTCCTATTGCAGAACCCAGTATCCAGTGTCCAGTGCCGCGCCGGATTATGGGCCCAGTGTCGCGCGCTGGATGCTGGGGCGCTGGGTAGGCGCGGCGTACTGGGAGGCGCTGGGTACTGGTGCGAAAAACAGCTATAGTGAGTTAAATACGAAGCCCCTGGCCATGGAATCTATTTCTTTAAATATAGAAAGCAACACAGAACGCTTTAGTGGAATAAAAAAAGAACAAGGAAGTAAAAAATAAAAATACTCCGATCAGTATTACATCGCCGGACCAACACAGATCCCAAGCGCGGTACTTCACCACTACGCCACTACGTGTTTGCGTGGTTTCGTTCAAAAATTTTGCTATCCGCCCAGTCAAAAAGGAAAATGCAAAAAACGAAAGTGAACTTCAGTATGTGCATGCATAAACAGGGCAGCTCACGCAAATTTATTCCAAGTTGTGACCCAAAATACAGTTTTATGACCCCAAGATATAGCGTTATTTAGAGCAACAGAGTATTAACAAGCGATGAAACTGTATAAAGCATTTACTATTCAGCAGCGCTTGTCCTTGCGTACTGGAACCAGCGCGGCAGAAACACAACCAGCGAAGTTTGGGGTGATAAGTGTTTGTGAATGTGACAAATTTACCTCGACGGTCCGGACTACGTCTCCATATCTTAAATATCTCCTCTAGGCATGTCTCAAGAAATCAGATCATATCTAATCTTTAAAATTTAGAGTTTTTCTGTAGTGCTCCTTTAAAGCCCTTTTCGGTGGCTCTGTACACACGTACTAAACCTCGCAAGATATTTGCCAAAAAATTATCCGGGTACTGCGTAAGAAGAGTAAGTGCAATGGAAATGTACATCCCATTTTATTTACAGGATGGGTCGTTAGAAAGAGACACTAGTGTAGCGATATCTGTTGAATGGACACGCCTACGGTAATGCTCGACTTCAATTCCGGTATGGCAACATGTGCCTTCATGTGAATATACGAGAGTTTATTAACATTAATGGGTAAATAGCGGACCAAGCATTTCAATCTGGCACGGTAATTCAAATGTCTGCCTTTTCAAGGTGACCCCTTCAAAAGACACGAGCGCATAATGTTCCACAGGAGACTGTTGAGCAATCTGCCCAGAATTAGGGAAAAGTGGCTTTGATTACTAGACACAGGCAGGGAGTAATGCTATTGGAAAGGAAAATCTTGTCACATACACGTAGTTGTAGCCGTTGTAGTAGTAAAGATTCCTCGAAATTCATGAGCATTTAGGCATTTCGGTTGGCCCTGCGAAAGGCAAAAGGAAGAAAATGGAGCTTTCGCAGGATAAGGGGAGGAGGTGGGAGGAGGCCGGTAAGGCCAGGAAAACATTGCAAGAAAGGAGCGCTGAGAAATTCTGCAGTCTCCTGATGGTAGCGATAAGGGAGGGGTTTGCTGTTCGTGCGCTAGAACTGTCTTTATAGTAGAACAAAGCAGATGCTAGGGGAGTGCGGGTGTTTTCTTGTGGGCACTGTTTTGAAATTCACCTTCTTTAAACAACAAATTTTAGTTTTAGGAAGGGTGACTTTTGAAGGCAAAGAAATTCGCTATGGAGAAATTCGACGTGCAGTATCTCCTTCTAATTTGCGAGGAGCTGGTGATTTCCGCTGGCTCCGCAAAAACAGAAGATGCAGCTCTCCACGTCATGAAGCAAGAAGTTGTGGCGGTCGAGGAGGCTGACCAGACTTGGGAAACCATCTTTGAATGAAAGCGAAAAGTAGAGACAGCGGCGGCGTTCGGTACAGAGAAATCTAAAATGCAGGACCTACTTTTAATTTGCGAGGAATTAGGTATTTCTTTCGGCTCCGCAAAAACGAAAGCAACAGGACTCGACATCATGTATGCTGAAGAAGTGACGGTCGAGGAAGCTGAGGAGGCTTGGGAAATTAATGATGAAAGAACGCAAAAAGAAGTGGAGTACGAGAGGCGGGAGCTGGAAGAAGTAGAAATGCGCGAGAACTGTGACGGTGAAGCGTAAATCCGCGTTTCTCAAGACGTAGAGAGCCACAAAGGAGAAGCCGAGGAGTGGGAAAGGCGCGAGCAGGTGGGAGCGCAACGGTGCGCTTTTAGGATGGCAGAGCTTGAGCGCAAAAGTCAGATACTTATGGCATTTTTCACTGCTCGATTCGGAGCAGGATTTGTTGCACCGCGGCAACGAATCCTAATTTCACGGGCCGATCTGGGGCCGGTTCGCGCATTCCACTGGTCGTTTCGGATCAACTCGCTCCGCGCCGGATCCCTCTCACTTGCTCCGCTGCCAAAGCGCGGATTCGGGCGGAAATAGCTCGCGTCACTGTCGTCTTCAAGCGAAATCGGTACCTGGTGGGTACGCACCTTACGCTTAACATTGTGTAGCTTCGCAACATGGCTGCGTTCGGTGCTGCTGCAGAGCTCGCGTTTAGCGATGAGAGCTCGGACGACACCGATTACGAGGTGACGCAGGTGCTGTACGAAGCCTCCTATGCACGTTGTCCATGCACAATCCTTGCAGGCGCGACATGGAAATGACGGACTCTGCGACTGCGGCGGTCAAATTACGCACGGGGGACGGCTAGATTGGTTGCCGTGGAAACGTACAGAGCGGAAGACAGGCATGGTTTCCGGAAGCGGTTTGTGCGACGTGTACGCAGACTTCCTGTGTGATCCCTCGCGGAGCGGTTTTTCGCTCCGCTGGCCGATTCACACTTGTGAAACCAGAGCGCTCGCTCGAGGATTTCGGCGGCTGCGCCAGATCGACCAGTTAGAAACGCCATTACATGGATGATAGCGCGAAGCCAGCTCCCCACTTATGCACTCCACAAATTAGTTCATTTCCTCGCCGGTTTTAAATGTGTGTGTGAGAAAGTGGGTGCTTGCTGTGACATGTGGACCGACAGATTACCAGCGCTCTGAGTGATATCTCTGAGTGATTCATGAATTGCTTATCCGAAGAGAAGGCGAGAGACTATACGATAGGGCCAAGAAGGCTTTGTTCAGACACTTCGGTCTGGAATTTCGGACCTCGAAGGCCAAGAAGTAAAGACAGTGGAAGAATTCGCCGAGGATAGCTGCACGTGCCAAAGTTTCCGCATTACGCCACGACAGCCATGCAGGGAGAAGCGACAAAGCGAGATATGGTGCCGGGAAACAAAAGGGTAACAAGTCTTTACGTAGGGATGTTAAGCCCGAGACTTGAAATTCCCCATGCACCGTATCAGGAGAAAGAGGGTGACGCACTTCATACAGAGCAAGTCAGCTATTGCTCTTCGAGTCGGTCCTAGCCAACGCTGACGGAACGAGAACCCTTCCCCAATATGGAGCTTTCATGGCAAAAACACCGGAGGCGACTCAGAGAGTGATAGCCGTGCCCCTATGGCGCAGCGGTCAGAGGACCATATAACGATTACCGCAGCAGCTGCGTGCAGTGACGAGTCAGACTCAGACGTGTTAGTAGCCTGAAGCAAGGAGAAGGCTGTAGAGAGCTGCGTTTTTCCCGGAGGAAACGGAGGGCCCGTTAAACCAAGCTTCTACGGAGGCGGCAAGTTCGGCCGGCCTGCCGGAAAAGGTCACCTATGGCTGTTCGGATAGGTCCGAACAGATGGTGAAGTGAACGCGTAGGCACAAGAGGAGAAAGGCGGACGCGGTCGAGGCGTCGAGAATCAAACGTGCAAAGCACCAAGGCGACAGAGGCGAAGTTGCGAAAGTCGGCATCCAGCCGAAGATTGTGAAAAAGTGAAGGACGGTAAATCCCAATCTTAGGCGCTTGCAGAGATCGAGGGATCGGCGTCACGCACGTCGCGAACGGAGAGTTTCGCGAACATTCAGACGTAGTAACCTTTGCCTAACCGCATTGGGGACGTCTCGTTGCAAGCAGAAGGACAAGGGGAAGCGTTCTGTCGGCAGCTACAACAGCCGATCCCTCGCTGGGGCAAAAAAAAGCAACTGCCTAGCACTTGAAGGAAAAGCGCCCGCGCGGGTCTTTCAATATACCCCTCTGCTATTACGCGGAGGCTGTTCTAAAGTCGCAGCTACGAGGTGCGTCAGGCAGATTAGCGGCTTTTCTTTTCTTCGCGACGGCACTTTGGGATAGAACCACAGAAAACGCGTCCCTATCTAGTTCGTCTAAAAGGGTTCAAATAAGGAAGACATGTTTCTAAATGGTTTTGTTCTTTTGTAGTCATTTAGTATTCAGCTTAATTCCACCCCGAACATTTGAGAAGTGTAACAAATACCACAATCTTTTTTTTTTGTTATTACCATTTTCGATTATGGTTAGATCCACAATTTCAAGTGGAAGGTTTACGTGACATGTGTAGAACTGTAAGGCAAATGGCGTCAGCGTTGCATACAATTTGGAAGGTCAGGCGCAAGTTGCGCAAATAGGTAATTTAGGCTTTAGTGCTAGTTAATAACGAGTCGGGCTTTTAAATGTATGGGGTTTTACGTGCCAAAACCACTGTCTGATTATGAGGCACGCCGTAGTGGGGGACTCCGGAAATTTCGACCACCTGGGGTTCTTTAACGTGCACCTAAATCTGAGTACACGGGTGTTTTCGCAACGTCGGGCTTTTGTTAGACAGAAGGCATTGTTGGTCTCTTCTGTTCGTGTTATGGCAGATTTTTTTTTACACTGTTTGATTACTTTCTTGGAAACGTGACAGCTAAATGCTTAAGAAAGCAGGCGTCAGGAAAATGCAGTTGTCAGCGTTTTCATTGTCTTAAGTTGCACGGAGATGTAGGCTGAAGATAAAGAGGCGTCAGTGTAAGTTTGATTCCGGATTGTTTTAGATATTTCGCACGATTCTTCGGGGGAAGTTTTTTTTTATCATTCGCCGGATTTGATGATTTCTTCTAATCACGCTGCGTCGTATTACCAGAAGAAAAGCGGAATAAGTCGGTGTTCTTCGTAGGCGCGCTGTTCTTCCGCACTCCTCACCGCACGCGGCGTACCCACAGCACAAGTGTGGAAGGGAAATGAAATAAGGTTAAGTGGTTTGCCTATAGAGCCCGTGACGTAGCACTTCAATCCATTGTAAGCAGTCTCTATTAGACTTGTAGTTTTTACAGCGGAGCTGTTACTCGTTAGGTTCTGGCGGTTTGTGTAAGTAGGCTAAAAAGATGGCGGCCACCCCAGATCTAAAAGAGCCAAAGCATAAAGCAAAATCGTACCGATGACATGCGCCAGCTACATTTAATCGCGAAAAGTTCGAAAACGTTATGTGATAGAAAATGTCGTGATAAAAAAGTGGTTGCGGTATTTCCTCGAAGCCATCGCGCTGCAAAGCCCCGTCCTGCTCGGCACTGCGCTTTTCTTCTCAGGCTTTCGCCACACCCTCCTCCTCCCATTTCCGCCTCGTGGTTCCGGTCGAATCTCCTCCTCCGCTTTCATCCTCCCGCTCTTTTCCTTATCGCCCTATTTCATTTCCCCCTACGCCGTTATTGAAGACAAAGCATGGAGTACGAAAAAGGGGAAGAACACCTTTATATGAAAAAAAAAAATCGAGAACATAGATCAAAGCCGAATTTTCTGAATGTCTTTGCCCAAAAAGTTTGTCTCACATTGCCAATTTGCGGCAGGAATGTAGTCTTGTTCGCTTCCAGCCAGTATTTAGAATAGACGCTGCTATACATCTGGTATTTTGTGTAGCAGAAGGACACGATGGTGGCTGACGAGCCGTCCCTACATTTCTGCTGGAAGGCGAAGGCCAAGCGGAACGGTGGCTCCGGCGATCAGCCCCGTGGAGAGCGAGAGGGAGCCTTCTTTTCCTCCTCACGACACGAGCCCCTTGCGAACGTGCACAACGCTGATGATGATGTTGCATGTGAGGATGCGCGGTGGTGAAGTTGACGTTACGTTTGGGACAGAGGTGCTTTTGCTTTCAAAAGTGCAAAATCGAACATGCAATTGTATTTGAACCGTACAGATAATTCTTTGTTCAATTTTATCATCAATACAACGCTAAAAAACGGTGCGGTGCGGGCTTTCGTAAGCAAGTTTCTGCATGGAAGGCTTAAGTTTATGGAGAAACGTTCTTGTATTTAACTTAGTATCTACTTGGGCATGATTAACAAGAAAGAACAATAAAAGTATTTAGTATCTCGCCATTTACAAAGTTAACTGTAATAAACTACAAACTTCAATGCAGGCTGACACCAGTCCTTTATTGCGTACATCTTGTCCTCTGCATCAGAGGCATCTTCGCAAGATATTTTCTGGCATGAGATCGACGCGCGTGAGTAGAAGAAAATGAAGAACGCAACAGGCAGCTGTCTCGTGCACTGCGCGCCCTCCGCCATTTTGCACGCGCACTGCTACTGTCTGGCAGCAACTAGTTTCTTCGCTCTGCAGTGCTTATTCTAAAAGGAAATACGGCTAGGTTTTAGGACGCGCCCAGCGCCAAGGCTTGCTTTACCGCCGAGCTGTGCGGTAGCGACGCCTCGTGTCTGTCATGACGCAAAGTTCTCAATCGGACGCCCCGGCTATGCACCAGGATGCAGCGACGACTGGCCGCGGATTTCGCCACGCAGCTCAGCCAGACGACAGGTGCGGCGTCGCTCAGCGATCGGCAGCAGCGTCCGCAAAGGGCTACGCTCGGTCTCAACCTCCTTGTGGGCGCACGATACGCGGCAGGCATCCCGGGATTTTTCCTACCGGCGGCTCTCACGTGTCGGCGTTCCTTTGGTCCGGGGAGAGTTGCCCACGCGCCTTCATCAACGGAACAGCTGACAGGTGAATATTCGCGCGTGTTCTGTAAGTGAAACGGAAGTCTGGGAGAGAATGTTGAAAAGGTAGCCTTTAGGTGCAGTGCTATGTCGAGAAGTAGCGCTCTTCTTGGTAGCACCGCACATCGAGGCCCGGAGAAATTCTCGCGATGGGGATTTTAGGGACGTTTCGAATACTTGTTCCGACTTAGTGGTAATTGTAACAGAAACCTGTGTGTGCTTTGTACATTGGGTGCGTAGACATCCGGAGCTTTTCCCTGGACAAGCTGACGCTTACTTAGTTACATTTCAGGCACCGCAAAAAAACAATGAAAGGACACACCACAGAGCACCTGTATGATTTGCGTTTTTTTTTCTTCCTTTCTTTTTTGTGGTAGCCTTATCGCACTGACTGTGACGCTTGTAAGATGCATGCTTCTTGTTTGTAAGTGGCTCTTTGCCCTTGCCCTGTCGCTTTCCGTAATAAAACGCACACATATACATGATTGGCTGGTATCTACGCTTCACGGCAGTTCTAGCATAAAGGCAAGTTTGTGAATTTACGCCCAAGTGCCAAAAGCACAACGGAAGTTATATGAACACTCCCATTGGTCGATAACCAAAAATAGAAAGAGTAATAATTTCATTACGGTGTTACGTTAGAGTTATTTAAGCATTTATTGTTAAAATTCATTACTGCGTTGAAAAACAAATTAGAAAAGAACAAATAAGTTATGCAGTAATCTTTAGCAACGGTGATGCAAAAGCTCCCGATTTAATGCGAAGTGTTTTAATTTCAGAGGTAAGCAGCACAGAAGAGGCGGCCCTTGTCATTCTGGCCGTGGATCGGTTGGTGCACCCACGGCGTCGCTCTTCCTTCCAGCTTCCGCACTCAAGACGGTGGTTCACAGCAGACGGACGGAGCTGGCCGCTGGTGCAGCGTATTGTCATCCCAGGCGACGCCTTCACCAGCCCCGGTTTCTCGAAGCCTCCGCCCAACACCTGGCCATCGCAGCTGTACTGCGCAGTTCTAGCCGCTGTTCCAGCAGTTGGACTTGGCGCAAGGGCGACGTTCCTCGCTTTGACTGCGCGCGCAGCTTTTGCGTGGCTGGCTCCGCGTGTGGCGTCGAGAAGTCCGCCGTTGTCGCCTTCGACGCGCGGCCCTGGCCCCGCGGCAAACACCACGAGATCATCAAGACGCGGCGACTTACAGTTTCGTGATGCCAGGCACTCCGCCGTCATTCTGACCATGGCGGGGTAATTCTCACACAAATTTTCATACATTTCAAGCAGTACAAGGACGTCCCCGCTGTTGCTGGGGGCGTTTTAGGCTTCCATAAAATCGGTTCTGCAAAGTCTGAAACGAAAGCCTGACTGCGCCCTCGCAACTTTGCCATGTCGTGCCGCTTGAGGGACCGGCGAAGGACGCAACTCGTCGGTGACTTGCGCATTTTTTGCGTAGTTTCTTTTTCTCGTACACTCCTGGTGCAACTCGTACGCAGTTTTGCCTTAATGCGAGATCTTGTATTTTTCTCGTTTGCCCAAATATATTGTCACTTATGCTATGTTTGTTGACTGGCTATAATGATTCTTGCTAATCATTGTTTTTCATTCTCGGAATTTAGGCGTATACCTGTTACGATAAAAGACATGATGGGGTACATCTTCACCTCATATACGTAGCGCTCGATAAATTCAGGTTAAAGGGAAGAGAGGAAACCACATAGAGCTGCGAGCTTTGTCGCCGCCTCCCTTTCTCTTTTCGTGTTTATTGATGGTGTGCTGCGTACTTGAATAAAGTCACGATGTATCAAGTCGCTCAAATCGCTGCACTTGTGAATCAAGATACTCTTTGCCTCGCTGTGGTATAGAAGTTACATAAAGAAGAATAAAGTGCCCCAGAAAGGACGGTCAACGTTTCAACGGTGGTCAACGGTAGACCCGTCTCTGTCAAAGGTGGCCTTGTCAACTTTGGTGGTTTAGTTTCAACGGGTTATTAAGGTGATTGCGCCTGTGGCTGTCTGTAAAGGTAGAGACTGTAAACAAGAAAATAAGTGCTGCCATTTGGCGTTTCTAGCCGTCGTGGCAGGAAATTTAGACGAGGGCGTGAGTGTGAGGAGGGGGGAAGGAGGAAGCAAAAGAAGAAAAGAGACAGGAAGGGGGGTTGCCGGAAGAAGTTAACAGGATGCCTCCAAAGAACTGTACAGAGGCCGTGGGCGTCGTAGGCGACGTGCGTTTGCGGGTTCGGAAGGTCCGCTCAGCCGGTCAGCGCGGATAGGACATAGAGGCATGAGTTGAAAGAATGACCTGAGCGGCCCAGCAGCAGTGCGCCGGAAAAGTTTTGAATGAATTATGATATCGACGTCGAGTCTCTGGGAAAAACGGCGGGGGGGGGGGGGGAGGCTTTGGGGAGGGATGCGGTGTGGAAGGGAGCGGGTTGGTCCTTAAAGGGATGCTGGCCTCAGCATAGATGGGCTTAGGCGTCGTTGCGACGATATACAGAAGTGGCATGATCCTGTAGCGCACAGGCACCGAAGAAGCCATGCTCAAGTTTAGCACTTTGCTATACGTGTCGGGGCCTCTTTCTCAAATTAAAGAAGAGAATAAAGTGAAAATGCAAAACACGTGTGAGGGGAGAACTGAACATGCGAGAATGTCTAGTATAGTTTTGTCTTTTTTTTTTTTCAAGAGTAATATACGAGCACACACGTGGAAAGACACGAAAAGTTTTGATTGAGTGGTATAGGATACCTAGGGAAGAGCAGGAAGAGGATGCTTAGCTAAGCCTAAGAATCTAGGTTGGCTGGTGGCGTAACATATTTTTGCGTCTTTATTAATGGTATGAAAACTTCAGAGGTACGTAACAGCTTTTAATGATAATACTTAATTCCCTTAGGGCTGTTTATTAATTTATTATTCATTTATTCATGTGTATGCGTTATAATTCTGCATAATTTCCTCGCACTTGGTGCACGGAAGTTTGGTTGTACTATTTAAAGCATTGCTTCGTCAATTATATGGGTGTGTTATGTTAAGTGGCTGGCTGTACTGCTTTAAGTAAACTGAGCTTTGTGTGTGAGCGATTGCCGTTCAGGCTGGTATGAACTCGTTGTCGAGTCTTACCTGTGTATCGTCTGCTACAAGGGGCACAATCTAAACAGTAGACCACGTTGCTTGACGTGCAGGTGGAAGTTCGACTTACGTTGGGAAAGTAATCGGACACTGCACATTTTACTGTAGTAGAAGATTGTACATGTTTCAACTAGAGCGCCTGGGGTGGCTAGAGGGACTACATGTTGGCTATGTCTTTGTCAATTAGTTTATCACTTACAGGATTGTCCTTGAAATTAATGTTGTATCTGGAGGCTACTCTGGGTGAGGCGGAAAATTTCTAGTTGCTGGTATTTATTGAGGACGTTGTTCACTTTTGGGATGCTTTTGAGAATTTAGTGGTAAGAAGTGGCGTTGTTGTTCTTGTGATCGTAAACGGCCCCTCACGAGGCCCCATGGCTGATTTAGGTTATACGCTGGAAGTTGTTACTTGTTGTCTAGGGAGCGTTCTGCTGTAAAAATTTTTTCAAATTGGCTCATTAATAGCCGAGATAGAAATATTTCAGTGCCGCGAACCTTGAGTTCAGCAGGCGGGCTCCTCTGCAAAGCAAGACTCTCTCTCTCCACTCGCCCCGTCTAGCCCCGCCGCAAGCGAAATTCCTTCCCTGTGTTCTCCCATACCGGGCCTCGAGGATATCGTGACGCATACGTCAAGGGCCTCGCCTTCATTTTTTTTTTGCTCCTCCCTTTCTTTTTTTCGGCGCTAAGCACTTCCGCCGACGGCGTCGCGCGCGAGCTGTTGTCTCGTTCGCGCCGCTCACGATTTTGCGCGCTGTGCACAAGCAAACGTCACTAGCGGTATAATTCGGTGCTACACGAATACTGAGGCCGAACAAGCAGATCGCAGAGCATGATCACGCACTGCAACACGGTAGAAAATGGCATTGCTTCGGTACCTGCGTACGTCATCGCACGACCGCGGGAAGAAGCAGACGAAGCGGAAGTACATCTCTCTTGCTTCGGTGCGCAGTAAAACGAAAAACACGCAGACATTCCGTTTGTCTGTTTTATAATTTCTCTAACCTTCAATTCGTTAATTCAAGCAACAGATCGCACAGATAACAGATGTTTTCTTGAATAATTCTCGAAGTCAAGTGTCACCACGAGCGACGTCACACTTCGGCCACGACTGCGTAGGCGCAGGGCACGACTACGTCACCGTCCGGCTTGGAGCGCGGCGGCCACGTGGAGAAGGGAAAATGGCGTTCGGTTTGAAATTTCAAATCTTTCCGAGCCGCTTAGCGATGTAATACTTTGCAGACACGATTGTTATCGCGCAATGTATGCTCAGGGCTTGTCAGCTCAAAATGGCCAGACCTGGTGAGGGTCCCTTTAAGGCCATGGTTACGACCTCGGCTCGCTCAAGATTTGTTGCGTCGGTGTGGGCTTTTTGAAGGTTCTTGTTTGATGAGGTTTCCTCATAGTGATCGAGTCTTCTTCAGGGGAAATGCGACGTACTCATGTTACTTGACTTTTAAGGATACCTTGTTTGCAACGTCTGGGATGCTGGCTTGTACATTCTATGTATTGTTGTTTGTCAAAAGGCTTCCTATGCAGCGTCGTTGTCTTTAGTGTTCCATTGTCAACTATGGGGTTGTGTCCATAAAGAATATGCGCTCAGTTGAAGATTTTGATGTGTACTTTAGTGCGGGGTGAAAACTGTTTGGGATTGTCACAAATTCACCGCGATTTTCCTTACTATGTCCCCATATTATAAATATGTCATTATGCATGTCTCAAGACATAACTCATCAAATGTAATATTATTTTGTGCTTTCCTGCAGTTTTCCTTTAAACCTCCTTCAGTGGCTGCGCACACAGTACTAAACCTCGCAATATATTTGCCAAGAAAAGTCTCCGGGTACTGCGCAAGAAAACTGAGTGCAACAGAAATGTAATTCGCATTTTATTTGGAGGTTGGCTGGTTAGAAAGAGACACTAGTGTAGGGATTTCTGTTGAATGGGCACGGCTTCGGTAATATTAGACTTCAATTCCCATATGGCAACACGTGCCTTCACCTGAATATTCGACATCTTATTAACATTAATTGGTTTTACCGGACTGAGGATTGCGATTTGGCGCGGCAATTGTAATGTCTGCCTCTTCAAGGTGCTCGCTTGAAGAGACAGAAGTACGTAATATCCCGCAGGAGACACTTGGGCAAACTGTCCAGAATAAAGGAAATGTGGGTTTGATTACTAGACACAGGCATGGTGAAATGCAATTGGAAACGAAAATCTACAACGGAGTAGCCGTTGTAGTCGTCCAGACTCCTCGAAAGTCATGAGCATTTCGGCATTTCGGTTGGCCCTGCGAAAGGCAAAAGTCAAAAAGTGGAGCTATCACAGAATAAAGAGAGGAGTTGGAAGGAGGCCGGCAAGGCCAGGAAAATATTGTAAGGAAGGAGCGGCTGAGAAATTCTGCAGTCTCCGGATGGTAGCAATAAGGGCGGGTAGAGTAGTGCCGAATGGTTGCTCTTCATGTCGCCAGAACTCCTTCTAGTACAAGGCAGCAGATCCTCGGAGAGTATGGGTGTTTTCTGGTGGACACTATTTGGAAATTCACCTTTTTTAAATAATCAGAAGAAAGGGGGTTAACCGAGGGGCCCGATCTTCATTAATCGTATCATAAGGAGCCAACAAACAAAGACACCAATGACAGCAATGAGGAGATTACTTGTACTGACTAATTGAATTAAAGAAATGATAAATTAATGGCAATGAGAGGGGATGAAAAGAAACTTACCGCAGGTGGGGAACGGTCCCACGTCTTCGCGTTGAAGCATCGCACGCATAATTGGCAGACGTGGGATCGTTTCCAACCTGCGGCAAGTTGCTAATTCATCCTCTTTTATTTTCATGAATTAATAATTTCTTTAATTCAGTTGGTAAGCACAAGTAATCTCCCCTGTGCTGTCCTTGGGGTCCTTGTTTGTTGGCTCCTTATGATATCATGATCATTATCATCATCATCAGCCTGGTTACGCCCACTGCAGGGCAAAGGCCTCTCCCATACTTCTCCAACTATCCCGGTCATGTACTAATTGTATCCATGTTGTCCCTGCAAACTTCTTAATCTCATCCGCCCACCTACCTTTCTGCCGCCGCCTGCTACGCTTCCCTTCCCTTGGAATCCAGTCCGTAACCCTTAATGACCATCGGTTATCTTCCCTCCTCATTTGAGGTCCTGCCCATGCCCATTTCTTTTTTCTTGATTTCAGCTAAGATATGTCATTAACTCGCGTTTGTTCCCTCACCCAATCTGCTTTTTTCTTACCCCGGAACGTTACACCCATCATTCTTTTTTCCATAGCTCGTTGCGTAGTCCTCAATTTGAGTAGAACCCTTTTCGTAAGCCTCCAGGTTTCTGCCCCGTACGTGAGTACTGGTAAGACACAGCTGTTATACACTTTTCTTTTGAGGGATAATGGCAACCTGCTGTTCATGATCTGAGAATGCCTGCCAAACACACTCCAGCCCATTCTTATTCTTTTGATTATTTCAGTCTCAGAAGAATAAGAATGGGCTGGGGTGCGTTTGGCGGGCTTATGATATGATCTTCTTCAAATCAGGAATTTCAGTTTTAAGGAAGGCTGAACTTTGAGGGTAAAAAAATTCGCTATGGTGAAATTCGAAGCGCAGGACCTCCTTCTAATTTGCGAGGTGTTGGGCATATCCGCTGGCTCCAAAAACAAAACAAATGATGCAGATCTCGACGTCATGAACCAAGAAGATGTGACGGTCGAGGAGGCTGACGAGGCTTGGGAAACCATCGTTGAAAGAAAGTGAAAAGTAGAGAGCATCGGCAGGGTTCGCTATGGAGAAATTCGAAATGCAGGACCTACTTCTAATTTGCGAGGAATTAGGCATTTAATCGACTACGCAAAAACTAAAGCAGCAGTTCTCGACGCTATGAAGGCAGAAGTGACGGTCAAGAAAGCTGACGAGGCTTGGCAAACCATTGTTGAAAGAAAGCAACAGGCAGGTGAGTACATGCTAGAGGCGCGAGCAGGAAGGAGAAATGCGTGAGAGGCGCGACGGTGTAGCAGTAGAGATGCGTGAGCATGAAGCTGTACAGAAGCGCGAGCGCGAAGCAATACAGAAGCGCGAGCGTGAATCAGTAGAGAGGCGCGAGCGGTACGCGGAAATCCGCGTGCGTGTGTGAAGATGCAGGAAGGCGCAAACGAGAAGCATAGGAGTAGGAGAGGCACGAGCAGGAGGCCGCGCAACGGGACGCTTTTAGCGTGCCAGAGCTTTAGTGCAAATGTCGATACTTAGATGGCAGATAACGCGACGCCAGCTCCACACTTTCGAGGCAGATGAGGGTATAGTCAATTTCCTCGTCGGATTTGAAAGTGTGTGAGAAAGAGGATGCCAGCGGGGACTTGTGGACCGAGATATTACCAGCGCTAATCCCATTGAGTATAGCTAAGTGCTTCATGAACTGCTTATCCGAAGAGAAAGCGGGAGACTACGATAGAGCTAAGAAGGATTTGTTCAGACACTTCGGTCTGGAATTTCGCGCCCACTTCGAAGGTAAAAAGAGAAAGTGGCACAATTCACCGAGGATAGCTGCACGCGCCAAAGTTTCTGTAGAAGCGACAAAGCGCGATATGGTGCCTGGAAGCAAAAAAGTAACATGGCTTTCCGTAGGAATGTTAAACCAGAGACTTCAAATTCCCCAGACACGCATCAGGAAAGGAGTGAGACGGACCTGAAGCAGAGCTAGTCAGCTACTGCTCTTCGAATAAGTCAGAGCAAATGCTGACAGAATGAGAACCCTTCAAATATGTGAGCATCCAGGGTGAAAACATCGGAGGAGACTCAGAGTCTGACTGGCGTGTCCCCTATTGAGCAGCGGTCAGGCGACCATGGAACGATTCCCGAGGCAGCTGCGTGCAGTATAACGAGTCAGACGTGTTAGTAGCCGGAAGCGATGAGAAGGCAGTAGACAGCGCCGGATTTCACGCACAACATATGGAGTGCCCGTTAGGCCAAGTATGTACGTAGGCGGCAAGTTCGGTCGGCCTGTCGGAAAATGTCTTCTATGGCTTTTCGGAGAGGTCAGAACAGATGGTGAAGAGAAGGCGTAGGCACAAGAGGAGAAAGGCGGACGCGGTCGACGCGTCGGGAATCAAACGTGCGAAGCGCCAAGGCGGCAGAGGCAAAGGCACGAAGGTAAGCATCCAGCAAAAGACTGTGAAAAAGCGAAGGACGGTGAATCGCAAGCTTCGGCCTTTGCAGAGATCGGGGATCGGCGGGAAGCGCGTCGCGAAAGGGAGAGTTTCGCGAACATTCAGACGCAGTAACCGTGGCCTATCCGCATTGGGGTCGTCTCGTGGCAAGCATATATATAAGGAGAAAGGGAAGCGTCCTGTAGGCAGCTGCAATAGCCGGTCACTCGCGGGGGGGGGGGGGGGCAAACAATGGCAATGCGTAGCACCTACAATGCGCGCGCGGGTCTGTGAATGTAGCCATCTTCTAGTACGCGGAGGCTGTTCTAAAGTCGCAGCTACGAGGTACAAAAGGCAAATTAGCGGCTTTTCTTTTCTTCGCGACCGCACTCTGCGAGAGAACCCCGGAAAGCGCGACCCTCTCTAGTTTGTCTAAAAGGGTTCAAATAGGGAAGACATGTTGCAAAATGGTTTTCTTCTTTTGTAGTCCTTTCGTATTCAGCTTAGTGGCACGTTGAACATGTGAGAAGCGTAACGAATGCCAGATTCGTTACCTTTTAGCATTTTTCGATTATGGTTTGATCCACAATTTCAAGTGGAACGTTTACGTGACGACGAGTGTAAGGCAAACAGCGTCAGCGTTGCATACAATTCGGAAGGTCACGCGCAAGTTGCGAGAGTACGTAAGTTGTGCTTTAGTGCGAGTTAATAACTAGTGGGGTTTTTGTTAGACAGAAGGCACTTTTGTTAGAGAGAAGGCATCGTTGGTCTCGACTGCTCGTGGTATGGCAGATTTTTTTTTTTAGTTAGTTTCATTACTTTCATGAAAACGCGACAGCTGGATGCTCGAAAAGCAGGCGTCAGAGAAATGCAGTTGTCAGAGTTTTAATTGTCTTTAGTTGCACGGAGATGTAGGCTGAAGATAAAAAGTGTCAATGTAAGTTCTATTCCGGCTTGTTTTGGATAGTTCGCACGATCTTTTGGGAATTTTTTTTATAATTGGCCGGATTTGGTGATTGATTCTAATCTTGCTGCTTCGCATTAACGCCACTTCGATTTGCGCTTGAAGAAAAGCGGAATAAGTCAGGCCTTCGGAGCCAACGTTGGAATGTTATTGGGTTTGTAGATAGCTTTCCCCTTCGTTGATTTCGCAATTGGACATTGTGTAATGATCATTTAGCTATCTAGTACTAAGTGTTACGGAAATAAACTAAACAAGGTAATTTCTCCCTTAGCCTTTCTGACCTGAAGCTCCAATTCATGATTACTTAGCTTCATTACATAAACCCCGTTTGTTTCTATTTGCGAGGACACATAATTGGAAGTTTCTTGATACTTGTCCAAATCAACTGGAACCTTATGTTTCATGGTTATCTTAGGTTGAGTGTTGTATGATAATTTGGATTGGTGAAGTCTGGCGAAGAGTGTGGCTTGCATGTGGCGCTTGTGGCATTGCGTGTGGCCTACAATTGTCGCTCTTTGGAGATTGTCTTCTTGAATTTATGCAGTCCGGTCAAAGCCCACCTATGAAGACGCCTGTGTGTGCAGATCTTCATTCTCGGAAGCTGCGGCCCCAGAGCTTTGAGCAATGCAGGCATCAAGCCGGCCGAACTGCATCGAACAACTCGATCTCCCGATGCGCCATAGGACGGGGGGGGGGGGAGAGGGGGAGGTGCTGTGGAACACGCAGTTGTCACGGTTGACGTTCATGCCTCATAATTCACTTCGCGTCAAGACAGTAACGTCACCCTCCTGACCGTCACGACGTGGCCAGTTATAGATAAAAGGGTCCTTCCTGGGCGAAGGCATCGACGACAGGTGGTTGCCTCCTATTGCGACACGTTGGAGACAGGCGCACCACGTCCACGAGTAGCACATCGAGGACAGCACCCAAGCAGCACGCTGACGACCAGTGAGGGGCGATGGAGGTCGTTAAGGATTCGGCGTTGTGATTGGCCAGCGACCCTCAACAAGGAAGAATTGAAGAAAAGGGCGTAAAAAGAAGATCCGAATGGCTGTGAAGGGGGGAAGAGCTCGGACATGCAGAGAGACTACAACAATGTTCTCCGATAGATGAAACCACGTTGTAAAACTTCATCATGTACTTTTTTTAACATAATATTTTCTTCATTCTCTACAACGTCGCTCGGAACCTCTCTTTCTTTCGGCCCCTGGCAGAGTACCGACCAATGCAACCTTCATTGGCCCCACGTACCCCCGAATTCACAACAGTTGTAGCCAGCGGTGAGCTCGACCTCACAGGAATTGTGAATGCCAATTTCACAGCAACAGAAGACCCATGGTGCGTCGCGGGCACAGTGACGTTCGTGTAACATTGAATTCCGAACACTTCCACGAGAAACGCCACGAAATACTTTCCCCATGGCCGAGAGACCTACATTTACTATGGGAGTGGAGTCTGCAGGGGTGATCCAACCAAAGCTGCGTACGCTTAGCGTTTGCGGCACGATCTTCGTCCGTATTACGTTCCACCCGCCATCGCCGCTCACATTCGCGCTTCGGTTCACGACAGTGTTCTTCGTAGGCGCGCTGTTTTTCCGCACTCCACACCGCACGCGGCCTACCCAATGCACGGGGGTAGAAGGGAACGGAGATGAGGTTACGTGGTTTGCCTATGGAGCCCGTGACGTCGCACTTCAATCGATACTAAGCAGCCTCTACTCGAGTTTTAGTTTTTACAGCGGAGCTGCTATAGGCAAGGTTCTTGCGTTTTGTGTAAGTAGGCTAAAAAGAATGCGGTCACCCCAGATCTAAAAGAGCTAAAGCATAAAACAAAATCGTATCGCCGGGCATGCCCCAGCTACCTTTAATCGCGAAAAGTTGGAAAACGTACAGTGATAAAAAAATATCGTAATAAAAAAGTGGTTGTCGTATTTCGTCGTAGCCATCGCGCCGAAGAGCCCGTCTTGCTCAGCACTGCGCTTTTCTTCTCACGCTTTCGCCACACCCTCCTCCTCCCCTTCCCCCCTCGTGGTACCGCTCCTATCTCCTGCTCCGCTTTCCTCCTCGCACTCTTTTCGCTATCGCCGTTTTTCATCTTCACCGGCGCTCTGCGTTCGATTTCATCCTTCGCAGTGCTCGTTCGCTTGATTAGGATGGACAGCGCCGACGCTCACCGCAGGAACGATCGCCTAAGAGCTGCGGTCTAAAATGCCCTCAGGCCGGCTTTGGGGGCGGATAGACTCCACCGCGTAATAAAAATTTCTTTATCGAAGCAAACTCACATTTCGACGACACCGGACGACTAAAGCTTTGTTTTGATCCCCGTTATTGACAACAAAGCATCGAGTACGATAAACGGGAAGATCACCTTTGTATGCAAATATCGAGAACATACATCAAAGACGAATTTTCTGAATGCCTTTGCCCCCAAAAGTTTGTCTCACATTGCCAATTTTTGGCAGGAACGTAGTCCCGTTCACATCCAACCGGTATTGGAGAAGGACACAATGGCGGCTGAAGAGCCGTGCCGTTCTCCCTACATTTCTATAGGAAGGCGAAGGCCGAGCGGAACGGTGGCTGTGGCGGCCAGCCCCGTCGAGAGCGAGCGTTCTTTTTCTCCTCAAAACACGAGCTCCTTGCGAACGTGCAGGGCACTGATGATGATGTTGCATGTGAGGACGCGCGGTGGTAAAGATGGCGCTACATTTGGCACAAGGGTGCTTTTGCTTTCAAAAGTTCAAAATATAACGCGTTATTGTATTTGAAGCGTACAGATAATTCTTTTGTTCAATTTTATCACTAGTACAACGCTAAAGAAGGGTGCGCCGCTGCTTTCATTAGCTAGTTTCTGTATGGAACGCTTAAGTTTTTGGGGAAACTTCCTTTATCAACTTGGGCACCATGAAAAAGAAAGAACAATAAAAGTATTTAGTATCTCGTCGGTTACAAAGTTAATTGTAATAAACCACAAACTTCAATGCAGGCTGGCACCAGTCCTTTATTGCTTACATCTTGTCCTCTGCATGAGAGGCATCTTCGCAAGATATTTTCTGGTATGCGATCGACGCACATGAGTAGAAGTAGAAGAAAGAGTAGAAGAAAAGAACGCAGCAGGCAGCTGTCTCGTGCACTGCGCGCCCTCCGCCATTTTGTACGCGCATTGCTACTGTCTTCCAGCGACTAGTTTCTTGGTTCCGCAGTGCTTAATCTAAGAGAAAATACGGCTAGGTTTTAGGACGCGCCCAGCGCCAAGGTCTGCTTTACCGCCGAGCTGTGCGGTAGCGACGCCTCGTGTCGGTCATGAAGCAACGTTCGCAATCTGATGCCCCGGCTGCCCCGGCTATGAACAAGGATGGAGCCACGAATGGCCGCGGATTTCCCCACGCAGCTCAGCCAGACGACAGGTGCGGCGTCGCTCAGCGATCGGCAACAGCGTCCGCGCAGGGCTACGCTCGGTCTCAACCTTCTTGTGGGCGCACGATGCACGGCAGGCATCCCGGGATTTTTCCTACTGGCCGCTCTCAGGTGTCGGCGTTCCTTTGGTCCGGGGAGAGTTGCCCACTCGCCTTCGTCAACGGAACAGCTCACAGGTGAATATTCGCGCGTGTTCTGTAAGCGAAACGCAAGTCTTTCTCAGAGAGAACGTTGAAAAGGTAGCCTGCAGATGCAGTGCTCTGTCGAGAGTTGGTGCTCATCTCGGCGGCACCGTACATCGAACATCGAGGCCGGCAGAAATCGCCGCGATAGCCATTTTAGGAATATTTTGAATACTTCTTCCTTAGTGGTGATTGTAACAGAAACCTGCGTGCGTTTTGTACACTGGGTGCGTAGACTCCTGGAACTTGTTCCTGGGCAAGTTAAGGGTTACTTAGTCACATTTCAGGCACCGCAAAAAAAAAAAAAAAAAAAAAGCAACACCAGAGAATACCTGCGTCACTTGCGAGTGTTTTTTTTCTTCTTTTTGTGGTAGCCTTATCGTCTTGGCTGTTATGATTGTAAGATGAATGCTTCTTGTATGTAAGTGGCCCTTTGCCATTGGCCGGTTGCCTTCGCTAATTAAAACCCAAACATAATAATGATTGGCTGGTATATCTGCGCTTCACGGCAGTTCTAGCATAATGGCAAGTTTCTGAATATATGCCAAAGTGCCAGAAGCGCTATATATGTTATATGAACACTTCCATTGGTCGGTAACCAACAAAACTAAAAAGAGCGATGATTTTTTTACTTGTTACTTTTGAGGTATTTAAGCATTTGTTGTTAAAATTTATTACTGGGTTGAAAAGCAATGTAAAAGAGAACAAATAAGTTATGCAGTAATCTTGATGCAAAAGCTCCCAATTTAATGTGAAGTGTTTTTATTACAGCAGTAAGCAGCACAGAAGAGGCGGCCCTTGTCATTCTGGACGTGAATCGGTTGGTGCATCCACAGCGTCGCTCTTCCCTCCAGCTCCTGTACCCAAGACGGTGGTTCACAGCAGGCGAATGGAGCTGGCCGCGGGTGCAGCGTATTGTGATACAACGCAAGGCTTTTGCCAACCCCGGGTTCTCGAAGCCTCCGCCCAACACCTGACCATCGCGGCTGTACTGTGCAGTCTTAGCCGCTGTTCCAGCAGTGGGACTTGGCACAAGGGCGACGTGCGTTTCTTGGAGTACACCCACAGCTTTTGCATAGCCGCCTCCGTGTGTGGCGTCAAGAACTGCGCCGTTGTTGCCTTCGACGCGCGGCCCTGGCCCACGGCGAGTACTACGGGATCTTCAACTCTCGAGGACTTCCAGTTCCATGAGGCCAAGCACTCCGCCGTTATTCTGACTGTGGAGGACTGATTGTCACACAAATTTTCATACTATTCAAGCAGTACAAGGACGTCTCGGCTGTTGCTTGGAGCGTTATAGGCTTCCATAAAATCGGTTCTGCCAACTCTGACCGGGAAGCCAGACTGCACCCTCGCAATTTTGCCCTTGTTGTGCTGCTCGAGGGACTGGCAAATGACGCAACTTGTCGGCGACTTCAGCCTTTTTCATGTAGTTTTTTTCTTGTACACTCCTGCGGCAAGTCGCACTTAAGTTTTGTCTTACGTCGCACGTTTTGTCCTTATTAATGCGAGATCTTGTATTTTTCTACTTTGTGCAAATATAATTTTACTTAATGCTATGTTTGTTGACTGGCTGTAATTTTTCTTGCTAATCATTGCTTTTTCATTCTCGGAATTTACCCCTACCTGTTACGATAAAAGGCATGAGGTAGTAAATCTTCACTTCATATACGTATTGCTCGATAAATTAAGGTAAAAAAGAAAAGAAAAAGGAACAGAGCTGCGAGCTTTGGCTCCACCTCGCTTTCTCTTTATTCATCGTGCTCTGCGTGCATAAATAAAGTTACAATGTACCAACTCAAATCGCTTCCCTTGTCAATACTCTTTGCCTCGCTGTGGTAGAGAAGTTGCATAAAGACGAATAAAGTGCCCCAGAAAGGCTGGTCAATGTTTCAAAAGTGGTCAACGTTGCTCAACGGTGAACCTATCTGTGTCAATGGCGGCCTTGTCATCCTCGGTAGATTACTTTTAACGGGTTCTTAAGGTAACATCACCTGCTTTCGTCGGTTGCGGCTGGCTGTAAACGAAGACAGGGTAAAGAAGAAATGCAGTGCTGTCATTTGGCGTTTCTAGGAGCATTTTGGAGCATTTAAAACAAAAAACAGCTCAAGGGAACCAGATTCGTGTCGGACGATAACGTGAAAAAGTCAGACTTTTTGAAACAGCAACCCAAGGCGTTTTACGAGACGGGAACCACGTGCGCCACTCGTTAGTCAGTGGGACAAATGTCTAAATGCTCATGGAGAATACTTTTAAATAAAGTACCTGCTTGTCATGTATTCACATTAGCTCACTTTCATTTGACTCGCCCTCGTATAGTTTGCAGAAGTCCTGCTTTTTATATGCGCTCTCTGTTGAGACTATAATTTCGGAGCAATTACAATACACTACCGATGACAGCTGCTCCTGCGCAATATATTCTAGCAAAGGACAGTGTCATTGAGATTTTTCCCTGGTCGTTGCATATGTACAAAAATGTAAACAAGGTTCTTGAATGACAGAGAGAGAGAGCTGGAAATGAGAGAAAGGCAGGGAGGCTAAGAAAGTTTTATTAACATATTTGTCCTCAACTTGTTCATTTCATGACCTACACATTTTTACATATCAGCGGCATGCACCACTTTGCTGGTTTCAAACTGATAGAGTTCTAAAGTTCGTGTGATACTTGCTTTACCTATTAAACAAAGAAAACATGAAAGCATTGATATCAGTTATTTCATGCACAATTTTTGAGACATACGCGTTTATTCTTTTATGAAAAAGCACTTATTTTACTTGTCTTGACAGTACCTAGCGTTCATGAATTCGCTTGCAGCATCTTTGGCAATGGCAACGCAGTTATTAATATTGTTTAATGTATTTGATCTCTCGACAATTTCTGTAAGGAGGAGGCCGAGCTGCAAAGTGAGCACCCCCCCCCCCCCCCCCCCGTTTGCAAATTTCTGGCTACGTGACTGGTTATTAATATCGTTTAATGTATGTCATCCTCAACAATTTCTATAAGGAGGAGGCCGAGCTGCAAAGTGAGCCCCCTCCCCCCTCCCCCCCCCCAACAAAATGTCTGGCTACGCCACTGCCTTCTAGATATGTCGCAGAATTTATTAACCTCGTTGTGAGTAGCGGGAGCGTCCCTGCGGCCGTAGGGAGGAGGGGAGTTGGCGCTCCTTACAGAGGAAGCGCGGTCGGTGAGGTCACGCGCAGCCTCGTGAGCAGACTCATTGAGGTTCGGGGAGCACCCTCTACCGAACCTACGTGAGCGGGAAACCAGTGGATTGAACGATGCGTGAGAGCATATCGACTCGAGCCGCTAAGAAGATGAGCAGCTTGCTTGGCGATGCAACCCTTTTGAATAGCCCTAACTGCCATTCTCGAATCGCCATAGATCTCGGACCCACGACCGTCTAGCAGGGCGAGGGCGATCGCGGCTTGCTCGGCGACTCCGGGGTCTGGAGTGCAAATGGAGGCGCTATTGGAAATCTTGCTGCTGGAGTCGACCACAACAACGACAAAGGTCTTCCCATCGCTGTACTCCGCGGTGTCGACGAAGCTTGCTCTAATGTCTCGTTGCTTGATCTGTTCAAGGGTGGCTGCTGCTCTGGCCTTGCGTCTGCCCTCGTTGTGGACGGGATGGATGTTTCGGGGCACAGGGGTCACTTCAAACTTGTCTCGAATGCACCTAAGGATTGGGATACTGACCATCGGGAATCCCACAGGGTGGTAACTCAGCTCTTCGAGGATGCGTTTACGTGCCGCTATGGTGCTCAGGCGAATGAGTTGAGCGCGTTCCTGTGTTTCGGCAATCTCCTCGGCGGTGTTATGCACCGCCTGCTTGAGGAGATCCTCGGTATGGGTCCCGATGGGTAGCCCGAGAGCCCTCTTGACTACTTTGTGAATGAGAGCATTGAGCTTGTCTCGCTCCGCTCTGAGCCAGTTGTGCATAGAAATCGTGTACGTGAAGTGGCATAGTATGGAGGCATTGATCAGCCTGAGGAGATTGTTTTCCTTCATGCCTTGGTGCCTGTTTGCAATTCTGCGAACAAGGCGAAAGTGTTGTTCGTCTTTGCGATGATCTTGCGGAGAGCCGTTCCGTTCCTGTCGTGAATTCAACAAACATGCCCAGGACCTGAATAACATCGGCCCTGGGTATCACCCCCCCGTCACAAGTGTGAAGACTGATGCCGCTTTCGGAGAATAGCTTTCAATCTTTGGGTCTGCCTCCCTTCTCTTTTCTGTAAAGCAGAAGCTCCGACTTGGTGGGGGAGCATGGAAGTCCACTGGGCCGGAGATACTCCTCGATCACGTCGATCGCTTCCTGCATGGCTTCTTCGACTCTGCCGGAGCACCATAAGGTGATGTCGTCGGCGTAGATGGTGTGCTTGATGTCCTCGACGGGTGCCGACCTCTCGGAAAGACCAATCATACAGATGTTAAACAGTGTGGGGGAGATGACAGAGCCCTGAGGAGTGCCCCACCCTCCGAGAGGCACATTGTCGGAGCAGAAGTCCCCAATGCAAAGCTTGGCCTTCCTGTCCATTAGAAAAGAGCAGACGTAGCTGTGGAATCTGGAACCGAGACCCAGGTCTGAAATTGTCTTTATGATGAAGGTGTGGAGCACGTTGTCGAAAGCCTTCTTGAGGTCCAGACTGAGCAGAGCCTTGACGTCTCTGGAACGGCCATCCACAATCTGATTAGTTTCATGGCATCCTGCGTGGAAAGTCCAGCACAGAAGCCGATCATGTTGTACAAGTAAACCTCGTCTTCGAGGTACCCGTTGAACCTGTTGAGGACGACGCGCTCCATGACCTTGCAGACGCAGGAGGTTAGAGAAATTGGCCCGAGGCACTCAATGTTCGGGGCCTCGCTGGGCTTGGGAACGAGCACCGTGCTGGCCATCGTCCATTCTGTAGGAACAACGCCGCTCTTCCAGGACCCTTTGACCTTGTCGGTCAGAAAGATGATCGACGTTTCGTCGAGGCTGCTCAACATTCTGTTGGTGACTCCGTCCGGACCCTGCGCAGACTTGCGGTTGAGCGCGAAGATGGCCTGTCTGACCTCGGCAACGGAGAAGTCTTTGTCCAGCTCGGGGTGTGGAGGGCCTCGGTAGTCCGGAAGTTGGGTCGCTGGATCTCCATCACGACGGACGGGCAAGTACTTCTGTATGAGTTTTGAGAGGAGTTCATCGACCGTGTGAGACCTGGTGGCTTCTTGAAGCACCCGGGCCAACGCATGCTTCCGATTTGACTTCGAGCCACTTTCGTCGAGAAGGTGCTTCAGCATACCCCAGGATTTGCCGTTGCGCATCTGTCCGTCGATGGATTCGCAGAGCTCGTCCCACTGCTGCTGGCATAGTGCCTTGCAGTGGTCATCGATGACCTTGTTGAGCTTCGAGATCTTCCTTCGGAGTCTGCGATTGAGCCTTTGACCCTTCCATCGGCGGAGCAGGGCGTTTTTGGCGTTGATCAGGCAGGCGAGTCTGCTGTCCATCCGCTCGACGTCGAGATCGGTTTCCACTTTTTTGGTGGATGCGGAAGCGGCGTTCCGGACGGCTTCGCACCATTCTTCGAGAGTGGCGGGTGCCCTAGCTCTGCCGGGTTCTTCGCGAATCTTGCAAAAATGGTCCCAATCAATGAACGTGAATTCCCTGACCCTACTCTGAGACAGCTTGAAGTTGGTCTCGAGAATGTAGTGGTCGCTGCCGAACTCCATGGTGGTGTTCTCCCAGCCCACGTCCACAACCTGTGGCAAGACGCCAACGAGATGGAGCTCACTCTGGTCATTGGAGGCGAGTTTTGTTTTCGTTTATCGTTCTCCGTGCCGTTCCTTTGTTGCTGCCTGGCATGTCTCGGCCTCTGCGACCGCTGACTTCGTGGTGCAGCGGTTTAAGGTGTGTATCATTCCATTGTTACAAATATGCTAACGTGGCAGTAATGTACTGTGCAAGCGATTGTGCGCGAGTTTATTGGTCGAACTGGAGGCGGGCACTTTGCCATGGCCACCTTGCCTCGGCCGCAGCCTGCAGGGACAGTGCACATAAACAGCTGAAGCGGTTCTTTTTGTAACGATTTTGTTTCTAAAAAATGGCAGAGTACTGACTTTATAGCGCTGCACCCATACATTTGTTGCGAGAAAAGAAGCCCTCGGTGATGCACAAAACACAAGTGTTGTGAGCAATCATGCAGCAGAGATGTCACAAAATTATTGTGCTCTGCATAGCCGTGGAAGTTTGTACAGTACGCTTTTTATGTAGTGTGTGGAGGCGCTTATTGTTTTGAGGCGCTGGCCCTGTCAACGTGTGACGGGCAAACCCTGAAAAAGAAAAATGAATTCTTCGGGCGACTAGCTGTGTTAATTAAAAGGGCGGAGAGTCCAGAGGCAAATGTTACAACACGAGAAAGGAAAATCAACTTTTTTTATTGAAGCTAACTAGTGCAGTTAGGGATATCCGAAAAGCATTGCCAGCTTGAAATGGATCGCAGTGACTCTGGTTGGGCCTGTTGTAGCTTTGTGACTCAGAGGAACTGCACATGATTTCGTACTGCATCACTGCTGGTAAACAAAAGGGAATTGCTGCATGATTCGATTCTGTCACGTTTACTGTGTTGTTTAATGCTGTACTGTTCCATCATGCCGTGCCAATAAGCAATCGCATTCTGTCGTGGTAAGAATAGTTCATGTTGTCGCGAGTGGCCTAGTACAGTTTGCATCATCGGTAGGTACCTAAAACTAACACAAATTATTAGCCTTACATTGGTGAGGTAAAGAGGATGGAAGTGGATATTGCCAAAATCAGTAATCTCTAATTACATTTAGTAGCCACAGCAATTTGATTAAATTTGCTGTGAGGCTCTAGCAGCTAGGCTGCCTTGGCTCAGTGTCCGTAAATGGGACTCCAAGAAGTTTGTGTGGTAACTTATTAGACAAATTTGCTATGCCAGAATACCTAAAGCAGCTCCTCATGTAATATAACCTCATACTTTGCTTTTCTTGTTTTAGAACAGTGTGTGTTTCACAAAGCATTGTTCTTGCATTATAAAATTTTATGTATGTGGAAATTGTACTTGCCTGCTCCACGAGGCATGCCAACAACAAAGAGGCTTTAGCTCTAGTGTCTATTTAACTATTGCTTTCCACTCTCTTTAGCATACTGGGGTTAATCCAATGTCAGAGTCCCAGCGTTTCCCAGGGGAACCACAAGGAGGCAAGAGTGGTGGGGCTGAACAAATCTTGCCCCTCCCCCCATAATTTTTGTAATGGCCCCATAATGCAGCCACTGGGTCATTTGCATCAGAATTGGCGGAGCCATGAGTTCAGTGTCATGCAAATACACAAAAGTGGCAGCTCTTCTGCTGCCTTTGCGGCACTTGGCTCATCACAGAAGTCAGGTATCGTCACTACACATGAACAACAACTCTTGCAGTCTTTGCAGAAGCTGCGTCGTCATAACACTCACGGACCCTGTAAGTACGCAAAAGTGGCAGCTGCTGCAGTATTTGCAGGAGCTGTGGCATCGCAGAAGTCGGGTATCGTAACTACACATAAACAACAACTCTTGCAGTCTTTGCAGGAGCTGTCTTGTCCCAAAAGATTATATGATGTGTGTGCACAATGTAGGATCTCTCCACTCAGGTTGACTTGCTTGGTCAATCACTGGTGAGCAAATAGTACACGCTTCGTGAGCACATGCTTGAGGTATGCACCGTGCTTCTGCTCAGTGTGGCGCCTACCGATTTCTTTCATTCGGAGAGTGATATACTTTTTTTGGAGCACATTTGTGAGGCTTATCACATGCTGCGGGTCTTCAGAGTAGTGTGTGCAATCGTGAAGCACGACTTCATGTTGCTTTACGAATTGTTGGAAGGCCTAAGAGTTATCTTGTGAATGTTGTCTCCTGTCGTGGTGCCTTGGCGTAGCACTGTCTCTGCTGCACACATTGCTGCATGCACAAAGCGTGATGGTTCTATAAGACCACCATTGTCCTTTATGAATGTGAGCAAGATAGTCACAGTGTCATTGGTGAGCACTGCTGCACAGTCTGCACAGTGAAGGTGTTTGCTGGTTGCACTAACCACGAAGCCACCAATGTAGCAGACTACTTCACTGGCATATTCGCTCAGAGCAAAATAGTCGTGCTCGAGCAGAGCATCCAGCATTGCAGCTGACTGCTCTTCACAGCTGTCACTCAAATTGCTGCTGTGTTGCCCCTGGCTTCTTGAAAGGCATATCCCCTCAGTCTGTGCAGTGACGTTGGCATTCTTCGAGCCAAGAACAGCTGCACGTACTATGGTCTGCCTGTAGGCATGCCGGAATTGCGCCGCTGAAGGGTTGTTATTCCAGCCACCTCGCTCGCTTATGCAACCAAAGTACATTTCCAGGGGGTCCTGGTTCAGGTTTCTCGTGCAGATGTGCCTGCAAACAACAGGCAAGTTAGTGCATTGCCGCTTTATGTTGCACACTTAAAACTAGTCAGGAAAATATTTGTTCGTAATTTTATGAGCCACCGAATATATGCGTTGAAATTGCAAAATGTGTTCTTTATATTTTTTTTCAACGACACATATTCTGAACTGCCACTTGCTTTTGTGCTGCCAACTTATATCTTCACCACAACCAAAGTATTCATTCTTTCATTTCTTTTGGCATTGTGCTTACGGTTCTGATACATGCTGAATTGGCACCTGGGCAAAGCAGCACTTCTTGATCTTGTACAAATGCTTTCCCTTCTCTGTACTTTCTTTAACTGCAACTGGCATAATAATGTGCATGTGAAGCAGTTTTCTTTTTGACAGGCTTTTGTCACAACAAAGCAAAGCATTCACATTTGAGGACAGCAAGCAATAAATATATGCATTTCATAATAGCAGGTCCCATGTGTGCAATATGTATACATGAGGCAAATATGACTGGGTTGTTTTGTAAGTGTGCTCCTTATGTTTTCATGTAATATTAATTTCGTCTCAAATGGCAATATATAGTAATGTGGTGTCTTCAATTGAGAGTAATCATTACTAACACATTTTTTATAATGGATGCTTTTTGCACCTAGCAGGTCAATTGGCTTTTTCTGTTGCTTATGATCGCACCATTAAAAATGATGTCAGAATTCACGCTAAACAAGAAGCGAGAATAGTCAACCTGAAATACAATAAAATGCTTGGTATATCGAATAAAATCTGGTACCATCTTCCGTTTGTTACGAGTGGCTATGACAGCATTTGTAAAATCTTTCCTGTGTAAATAAGTATGCCGTGCTTTTGTGGCACAAAAGGTGCATATCAGCAAACAGCACCATTAAAGTGGTTATCAGCTGCAATGGAGCTGTTACATTCTAAGGATAAGTGTAACACAGCTGTAAAGGGACCCAAGATGAGTTGCTGCATGAGTGCACAAAATATAGTGTCCCAACTACCATGCACCAAAATTTAGGAAGATGCGAATGCCACGTAGCTGGACAGGACCAATGTAATGTTGTTTGCCGTTACTTGGAGATACTCGGAGTATTTGCATTCTGCACGTGTTAATACAGCCTCCGCTTTCTTGAAAACAGTACAAGGAAGACCCTTAACGTGTCATAAGACAGTTTGAAATGTTCAGTCTGTCTTGAAATTATTGTTCATTATTTCACGTCATGGCAAACCTTTTGTCTTTTTACCACCTTATGTTGCCACCTGTGCGCTACATCTACCTATGCACTTACTTGCACAGGTCAGCATCAAAGAGCCTTTCTGCCAGCTGGGAGACACCCTTGAGTGTGAATGCCAGTGCAATCACAGACATTCGCCTGCCATCCTTGGCGACGATCCTTTCATTGGCCAGTCGCAGAAGTGAACGCTGATGGCCGCAGTGGAGCCTTGAAGCCAGTGGCGACAGGATTGCTGGAGCTCAGCAGCTCGAATGCACTGGAAAGGAAATGGTAACTGTAGCACCAGATTACGCGACCAAGCAATTTCTGAAAGATGCTTTCTACACATGCACATTGTCAACGAAGTAAAGTGTTCATGATGCCTACAACATTTTTTACCTGTATGGGTTTGTTTGCAAAAATGCACTTGCTGTTATGGTGTCCCTAAAAGACATATAAGCTCCAGGCTCAGGTACGAAACACAAACAAGTCCTTGAAAGGATAAGATTGCTGCTCTTTTTATTTGTTCATAATTTTTTTTTGTAAGCATCAAAATGAAGCACTTTTCTAATCATTTAAATGAAACATTGTTGCTGCACTTATTGCTTGGATGATATCTCCATATTCTGAAAACAATAGAAACATTGCATGTGCTTACACCTGTAATGCAGCATACACAGCACATGAGTAGTTTTTCTCATGAATAATTCTCAGGGTTACACAGACATTCATATGACACAAGAAGCCAACAAACAAGGAGACCAACTCCAGCATAGGGGAAATTACATGTACTAATTAATGAAATAAAAGAAATGATAAATTAATGGAAATGAAAGTGGACAAAAAAAAGAACTGGATGCAAGTGGTGCACAAATCCACGTCTCAGTATTGCGCCTGCAATACTGTTACCAACTCAGCTACTGTGGCGACGTTTTGCCGTCCATTTTCTAGGGTATTTATGTTTACCTACTAGAACGAAAACTGGGAGTGTTAGCCAGTGGCACACCTCACAGCCTTGACGGCGGATGTGGAACATCCTTTTCATTTCCATGAAATCATTTCTTTAATTGAATTAAGTACATGTTAATTTCCCATTAGTAGTCCTTGGTGTCTTTGTTCGCTTCTTACTATAAGACTAATAAGAATCGGGCCCTCGCTTTCCTTTCTTCTTATTCGTACACATTCCAGTGCATTATGTGTATATGTGTGAGTATACATTAGTGTGCTTCGCTGACAATGTACATTTACAGTTACTTGCATGGAAAGAAGTAAACGTAAATGTGCACATTTTTCTTTTCTGTTAATGCATGGTTGGTGCATGGTTTAAAAACTGTTTTCCATTCTTTTACAAGGTTTCATACAAATGCTTACAGGGCAATGATGAATTTTGTACACATCAGAGGTGGATAATTTCAATCATACAGCACTTGCAGGAGAACCCACGCAGTGTTTTTGATAATTATTAGCAGGAATACGTCTATGACTATGACTGCAGACTATTACTGCTATGACTATGATCTCACAATTGCGATCCATCCAAATTCTATTGCTAGCTACCATATGTTTCACATTGAAATGGCTGACAAAATATGAGCAACATTCTTAATGATCATCTTATGGCATGCTGGCGTTATTCAAGACAGCGCTGTTTTCAGCGTCATGAGAACACACTGCTACAGGAATGCAGTTTCTACAAGACACCTTACATTGCCCTTTTTCTGTATCGGCCAAAAATGTCTTCTCAGTTCTGTAAAAAATGGCTGACATTTCGGCAAGTTGGTATAGATACCTCGGGGGAAAAGAACTGGCGCAACCTTTCATGCAAATAGAGACAGTGCAGACACATGAATGCTGGTATGTGTCTAATGTGTGATGCCAAGGCACTAACTTCAGACATGTGTCAGTAGACACTTATTATTTCTAATGAGTCACCAAGTTGCGCATTGCATTTGTTTAAGAAATGCCCAGGTCCTAAGCTTAATCAGATTAACGTGTGCTACATTAATGATGAAGTGGACATTATATCAAATGCCTGTTATTGAGTGTGGGAATGGACACATAGAAGCAAGGACACCATCAGTAAAATTAGGTCATGGTGCGACATAGATAAAGTAACAATAAATGTACATAAAATTAAGAGGTACATGTCCTATCCTCCTTCAAGCAATAGGACAACACATTTCCAACTTACATTGGTTGTTTGATACTGTTCTTATCGATTAGTAATGTTGGCTGCCCACAATTAAAAAATACTAATGACGCATTAGTTTGCTGTCTGTACACATAACAATCACTATGGTGATAAGACAGAAGCAGGGAGACATAATGCTACATAATAAGCACAGTGACGACCAAGGCAATATGTATTGAAATAAAATTCACTTCGACTCTCCCACGGGTGCCTTGTTCACATTGGCTAGGTCGTCTTTAACAAGGTCATAAGCGAGTCATTGTGAACAGCCAGTGATTGTGTACAAAGCTCTCATGAGGGAACTGAAACATCTTTTCATTTAATACATACTGCCTTGGTCAGCACTGTGCATCTTACTTAGCATGTCTCTCTGCTTCTTTCTTATCATCACAGTGATTTTTCTGTGTAATACAGACAGCAAATTAACGTGTCATTATTTTTCTTTTTCTCCTTTTTCAAATTATGGACAACCAACATTATTGATAATGGTGTAGTACTATGTAAGCGTCCCTTTAGATTTCTGGTGCATTTGAAATTGCGCAGTGTGCATGTTCATGATTACTAGTATTTTATGTACAGTATGTCAGCTGGTCCATCGAGTCCACTGTTGTTACATTCTCTTCTCCCCAACATATCTTGCAAAGCCTTCCACATTTCATCTCTACTTACACCTCGGGCCTGGCCTCTCTTTTCTGTGCCTTTAAGTGTGCTTATGTTGTGACACCATGTTTGAAATTGTAGTTTATGAAAAGAACTGCTAGTACAGTTAAATGCTAACATTAATTTCATAGAAACGGTCACATGATATTATTATTCTAGCATGCACTCGCATGAAAGCTGAAGCCCCCCCCCCCCCTACTGAAGGCAGCATTATATACTCAAGGCCTTGCTTGGTGTTGCATGCTATGCTTACGTGGCCTACTGCACCATTGTTTCAGCTATCAATAGTTATATGTTTGGCTGTGTGCATAAGCCAGGTTTTCATATTGAGAGGAAATAGTACCTAAGGAGTTATTTCTGTCATGAGCTGCATGCATCGCTTCATAAAACGTTGTATAGTTTGTGAAAACCAGAACCTATGCCATTAGAAATCCACATGCGATTTGTATGAAATGCTTGCCTAGCACATTCATTCTAGCTAATGTTAGGACAGCATATTTACTGAAATGGACATAGCATGCATGGAAAATGCTTCATTAGTACCCTTACCGGTCCACCATGGTTATGAAGTTGGCAGTGCCCATGCAGTTGCCAAAGCCTGGCAGCTTCAGCAAAGAAGCGAACTCCAGCGCCTTGCTGACGGAGCTGCTGAACGTCTGCGCTGCCAACTTCACTTTTATGACCTGTTGGAGGCGAGGAAGGAAGATCTGCAGAAGTTATACATGCATTATTTTAGGGTTGCCTCACCTGTTGGTAGTAAATGATGTGCGTCTTTGACAGCTTGTTAGCTGCGCGCAGGCCTTGCTTCTCCTGCAGCTCTTGCAGCACCTCGACATGCTTCCACGGCACTTTCTGTGATATAAAAGGACGGAGCAATGTAATTGCTTCTTTGCTAACCCTAAGACGTTACTCTAACAACTAAATATGTCTGCTTACATCTACATATTTCACAGTATATCTGTGCAAAAAGCTCCACAAATGCTCACTCGGTGTTCTGGTGAACAGATTCTACAATGGAAAGGTTCATCTTAAATTATTACAGGAAAGGCACGTTCCCCATTCTGGGTACATGCGACTTGCTTCCTATAGTAACTGTTTGCTTCCTATGGCCAAGACTAACAGAAGCTACTCTTCTGCTAAGTTTTCTGTAAGTTTTGGATTTTGTTGCCACCTAACCTTAATGACCCCTGCACTACTAACATGTTTTAACACAACCTTCTTGTTTTTGTGTGACTTGTGTAATTCTGTAATGAAGTACCATTGACATGTTCATATTGCTAGTTTATTGGTACCACAGATGCTGCAAGTGATAGATGATGTAAATACCATGTAGATGTAACATATCTGATGTGTAATAAAAGCTGATTCTTATTCTGATAGTACAGTGCCTTTTTGTCTTCACCCACTTCAATGTTTTGTTTGATGCCAGTGTTTTTATTATTAGAAATCCATGTGTCTCTTCTGATATATTGTCTCCTCTGCATATTGAAATCGATAGACTTAAATGAAAGCCAGACTTGATGCTGTTGACATCATCATTGTGTGAATCCTATCACATTTGGAGTTCCTTCTATAATTGTGCTGTACAGTTACATACAACCTACCACCTTGTTTGTAGCATTGGCACCAAGTGCACTTTGTTCTTTTTAACATTGTCTAATATTTGCAGAACTAGGTAAGCAACCATATGCAATACAGTCGAACCCCGCTACAACGAACGTCGCTTCAACGAAATTTTCGCTTCAACGAAATATTTCCAATTCCCCGTCAGCTCGCTATACAAAGTAATGGAACAAATTTCTCATCACAACGAACCATTTTTGGGGCGCGTTTCCGCTTCAACGAAATTTTTGCTATGCGAAGCTCGATTTAAAAATATATCTTACAATAAAACAAGCATATCGCCGCCCATCTATGTACTTCCATAGGCCCACGCTGCTTTGTTTCGCTAAACATTCGCTGGACCAAACTAATCCACTCACTGAAACGCACATGATCACCGCCATAGCTTGGTGTTGATGACTATCGGGCTGGCTGCCTTGCGACAAGGCGCGGGGGCAAGCTCCCGTTTTCTTCCAATCCAATTCAGAGCCGCAACCAATCCGTTGCCAAAGGACGCAGCAGCCTGGCAACAGCAGCGCGTTTGCCCTAGTTTTTTTCACTCGTGCTTGTGCTGCTAGTGCGCTGTAATGAATGCGAGCATGGCGACTTCATCTAGAAAGCGGAAGTTCCTCTCGCTTGAAGAGAAGGCACGGATTATCAGCGCGGCATCCAGTGGCAGGAAAAAGGGAGATGTTGCAGCGGACTTCGGCATCTCACAGAGCACGCTGTCAACGATCTTGAAGTCGAAAGACGCGATAGCGCAAGCTCTTTCTTCGGGGACATCCGCGAAGCGGAAAAAGCTGACGCAAGCGGCTCATGAGGACCTTGAGAAGGCTCTGTACACGTGGTTCCTCGACGTGCGCGCAAAGAAGATGCCGGTCAGCGGAAACATGTTGCAGCAAAAGGCACTTGGCTATGCCTGTATGCTGGGCATCAATGATTTCAAAGCCAGCTCAGGGTGGCTGACCCGTTTTAAGGCCAGGCATGAAATCGTCGCTAAAGTGCTGTGTGGGGAGTCGGCCTCATCAGACGCCGACGCTGCATCTGCTTGGGCATCAGCTACTGTGCCGGAATTAATGGAGAAATATGCCACATCAGACATATACAATGCCGATGAAACGGGACTTTTCTTCGAGCTCCTCCCCTCCAAGACGCTTCACATGAAGGGCCAGCCATGCAGCGGAGGGAAGCATAGCAAAAAGCGTGTGACTGTGCTCCTGTGCTGCAACATGGACGGGTCTGACAAGCGCTGCCCACTGGTGATAGGCAAAAGTGCGAAGCCGCGGTGCTTCAAAGGTGGCAAGAGCCTGCCCGTCAAATATGTTGCCAATAAGAAGTCTTGGATGACACGGGCCGTTTTCAAAGAGTGGCTAACCGCTTTCGACCGTGACATGACGGCAAAGAAACGTAAGGTTTGTTTGCTCATCGACAATTGCTCAGCGCATAACGTTGAAGACGTTCAGCTTCAAAGCGTGGAAGTAAGATTCTTCCCGCCGAATTGCACGGCTTTAATCCAGCCGCTGGATCAAGGTATCATCAATAGCGTTAAAAGCGCTTATCGACAGCGACTGATTCAGCGGCTGGTGTTAAACATCGACACCGGTCGGGCAATCGAAGTGGATTTGTACATGGCTGTACAGATGGTCTCAGCAGCGTGGACGGCAACCAGTCGCAGTATCATCTACAACTGTTTTGTGCACGCCGGCTTTCACTCCGATGCTCAACTGGCAGCGAACTCCACGTCGGACGAGGAAGGCTGCAGTACAATTGCTCCACCCTCCACAGAGGCCAATGCGGCATGGGCAGCCCTTCAGGACTCCGGAGATGTGCCGGCCGATGTTCACATCGGCGACTACATCGCTGTTGACAGTGAAGTGCTAGCTCACGAGGAGCTGAGTGACGAAGCTATAATTGAGGGCGTTCGCCACAACGACGCATCATCGGATGATGACAGCGACGCGGAGGACTTAGCGCCACCACCTGCAATAAAAGTGATGGATGCTTTTGATGTGATCCGCAGATTTTTCGGTGCTCACGATGACGACGTCGCGATGCAACTGTTCACCGAGTGCGAAAGCCGCGCCACTGCACTCGTGGCAAAAAAAAAGAAGCAGAAGAAGCTGACCGACTTCTTTGGAAATAAATGATGTTTTGGGACTATGTGGTCCAACCTGACAGTGTTTTTGGCCTGTTTTCGCCTCAACGAAATTTCGCTTTAACGAAATTTTTCGCGCGCCCCGTCAGTTTCGTTGTAGCGAGGTTCAACTGTATGCAATTAAGCTTCTAACAAGCATTGTGGTGTTACTACACTTGTTCCCTTCAGTGCTGCTTCAAAAGTGGGATGTTGCCTCAGCCTCTGGTTCTCGAGAGTAGGAAGGGAGGCCTTTAGTGATGCCAGCAAAAATCCTCTGCCCCTAACGATCATTATCACCCACTTTCTTCATGCTGCGCTAGGTGACTAAACAGTTTAAGGAGGTATCCCATTGGTTGTGTCTCAATGCGTCATCAGCGCTTCAACAGTGATGAACAGTGAAAAAAAAAAGACTTAATAGTAATATTTGACAAACTGAGTGTACACAACTACTGCTTAGTAGTTTTTAAAACTGCACAGCATCTGTCTATGAGGTAATTTGTCTAAATGGCTTTTGAATTTAACATAAGAAACTAGTTAGGTATTAATAAGTCTATAACTACATTAAGCAAGCAATAGCAGAATAGCCAGCACTTCAGAAACATTAGTTGTTTGTCTAAAAGATATAAAATAATGGCTTGCCTGTGTATGTCATCATGGTCCTTATACTGTGAGTAGAGTATTTCCTAAACTACTAATAAAAAAACTAGCTGCATTTGAAAAAGCATAAATGCCGAGCTGGGAGATTTTTGAATAGCATGTGTTAAGAGAAACCGCAATGTCAATGCAGCAAATGCAGCATGGATTATGTCGCTCCTGAGATAGAAATTTTGAACCTGCATAAACCTCATTTAAACACAACAGGCACGGAAAAAACAAGATTTATCACATTATGGGGTTTTACGTGCCAAAACCACCTTCTGATTATCAGGCACGCCATAGTGGGGAACCCCGGAAATTTGGACCACCTGGGGTTCTTTAATGTGCACCTAAATCTAAGTACACGGGTGTTTTTGCATTTCGCCCCCATCGAAATGCGGCTGCCGTGACCGAGATTCGATCCCGCGACTTCGTGCTTAGCAGCCCAACACCATAGCCACTAAGCAACCACGGCGGGTAAGATTTATCAGTGAAATGGAGCCTTTCATCGATGAGTGCATTTTTTTACAGCACATATGTGAAAAGTGACATTTCTTACCCCGTAGGTGCTGCTCAAGAGAGCACCTTTGTCGCCAAGCAGGTTCCGCAGAAGCGTTAGCCCATGGCAGGCATCAAAAATCATGAAGATGATGTCCTCTGCGTTGCTTGGATGTGGGAAAAAAGCCTTGAGTGCCTCGAATGACTGCTCGTGCACACGGCAGCCAAGTAGCTTTGCCATAGTCACATTGGCAGCAAGGCAGTCGCATACAACAGCCACAACTTGCAGCCCACATTCACTGATGCAGTGGATTGCTTCAATTAACAGGTTCTCGAGCACCTCTCCAGAGAGACCAGCAGTCAGAAAATAACCAAATGGCTTCTTCCAGGGTGCTGCAAGTCCGACCACTGTGAAGACAAGTGCGTCAGTGGCCAATGGCACATCATCTGCATCACTGGGCTCTTGGCTATGACCCAGCTAAACAAATCCAATGAGGCGGCCAGTTGAAGTGTCAAGCTTGCAAGCTTTCTTTATGCTCATACCATCGAGCACAATGTTACACAGGCGCTCCCTTGGGGCATCATTATTGTGACAAACCTTCAAGTCTTCCAAAACTTCAGCAGCGAAGCCCGGCCACCCTTGCACGACCCTGAGCCACTTCCTGATGGCCTGTACACTTGGCATGGGAAACAATGTGCTCAGGTACTCGTATGCTCGTGGAGAGTAGTAATGCACTGTTGATGCAAACTTCTTCAGCTCATCACTGTACCTTCTCCCAAGAGGCTTTTCTCTGGCATTTTTACTCCAGCTCTGTATAATTTCCAACGGCAGGTTTCCAAATTCTTTCAATTTCCTTTCTGCTTCATCTGAGAGAATGTTCCTTTCTTTCATGTTTGCTATGATACTCTGCAGGCTCTCATTTTGCTCTTTGACTCGAGCTGTCGTCATTCCGAGTGCCTTTATCTTTTTTCTAGCGGTTGTCAGCCTGTCTCCCAACCTCTTCGCTTTGGTTTCCAGACAATCTCGCGAGCAGTACTCATGGTCCAAGGTGCTGGATGCTGTAGCTGGAGCACTGCTTGATAGCTTTGGTGAATGGTCAGTGCTTGTTGGGAACGGTTGCTTGGCCAGGACTGCATGGCTGCAGGACAGTGGCACATCCTAGAAGGGATGATAAAACTGACATTATGTGTGCAAGGGAGCATATTTTAGCCTAGACACATTACACATTCTACCTTCAACTTCATGAACATACTTCACACTAGACACAAAGGCTACATCAAAGCCATACCAATACATTTTAAAGTTTATGGCACGAACACAGACGTGCAGTACAGAATCTTACCACAACAATAGATAGTTTAATTGGAACATACAAGCATATCTATTCAGAAACACTGCTTCAAGCCGTGGGTGTGCAAATTAACTGGACATCATTCACGAAATATAATTCCTTTTTCTGACATGCACAGCACATGCACAGATGGTGGACTTATGCTTTTTTTGTCTGTTGAAATGACAGAACCGGTATACATTGCAACAATTCACAAAAGTAGGTGCGTGCTGGATGGCTGCCCCTCCACTGTAACATGTGGATGCAAGCCCCCGTTTCAAAAATGCCTCATTCTGTCCAGGCATGAAGAAAATCTTACGTGGCTGATCATTGAAGGATAGATAGGTAAAAAGAATGGGCACGCTCTCTGGGCACATTATGTCCCTGTCAGAAAAAAAAAATCTTTCCTAAATGATGTCTCACTTCCACCTGGCTTCTTTGCTTTCAGCACTGTACAGTCTCTCTGAAAGTTTCCTCTTTCCCATTTGGCAAAAGTGGCATTCATATTGTGTCCCTTTCGTCTATGCTGTGAACATACTAACCTGTCAACGAGCTCAGGCTACCACCCTTGCCATGGAAATTATGATATCAAAAATGATTAGCATTCTGCATCTTTTTGTTTACGCCATTCTTCATGTCTTTACACGTGTTACACACATACTGCTATCCTTATGTTGCTTTGCAATGATTGTGTAACATTGAAATTAGGCCAGTATTGTTAATTTAAAATGCCTGCTCCTGGGTTTCAATAAAATTATTACATGTGTGCTTTCAGTGGCACTTGGACGTTCAAACTGTGATGGAACAGCGCCTTCAAGCAGCAGGCGTTTACACAGGCCACTCCTGAAGTCGGCTGGCTTGAAGTGTGTGGAGCACAGCAGGTGGTGACTTGAAGGTTTGAAATCTGCTTGTCCCATTGCTTCAAGCCACTTCTGCAAGAGAGCTGGGTTTTCTAGAGGAAGCCTGCACAAGTTAAAGCAAGAAAAAAAAAATTCAAATAAAGCCGCAATAGAATAGATGTTATGCACTGCGATGCTCCTTCCTCTTCGCTGCTTTTACAGCGAAGTTGTATACCTCTACCGTCCAAGGAAATTTTCGTGTTGTGGCAAGCAAAAAACTCCATACGTGGGCCGATCCCAGAGACAGTGCAATGCCAGGCCGACCCACGGCGGAGGTGAAGCAGGTGTTAAGCACTCCCCATGCGTGGGCCGATACCCAAGATAGTGAAATGCCGGGCCGACCCGTGGCAGTGGTGAAGCAGGCGTTAAGCACTCCCCAGACGTGGGCCGATCCCGAAGATAGTGCAATGCCGGGCCGACCCACGGCGGAGGTGCAGTTCGCTATTAAGGGGCTCACATAAACAGCTTTGCTGGTCATCCTTCCCACAGTGGAAGGCCACTGAGATTTTTTTTTTTCAACCTTCTGTGAATCCTGGTTAAGGGAGTGACTTTGCTCGACATTCGGCAAATTGTTTTGCAGAATGCTTGATTTTCTGTCTGACATTTATCTTGTAGCGCTTGTGATTGCGTGGGAAAATATTTGTTTAAAGTTTCGTTAATGCAACAGGAACACCGTGACTTACTTACGAAAAATAAAACTGCGTGAACTAATGACACGGGAACAATGAGTGATTAACACTTTCGCTCCTTCATCGCATTCAGCACTTTGCTCCGTTTTCTTTCTGATGTCTGAGGCAAGCTGCCCGATGAGGCATCCTCTGTCCCTCACCTGTGGTACGACACCTTTCCCCTTCCAGATTCGTACTTTTGTAAGCAGAACAAGTAAGCGCAACGCCAGGACATCCTTACGGCGGTTCAAGTACCGGCACTTTGCGCGGGCACATACTGGAGCAGACGACAGAAACGCAACTTTCTTCTCGCACAAACAATACATCGTATCAAATCAAGTACTTTGCATTATTTCAAATGCTGATTAATAATATGACAAACACAAGGAACAGGAGGTATAATTATTAAATGCCAAAAAACTTTACCGGCACATGGCTCAATCTGGAAGAGAAACCATAAGTCGTGCTCTAGCAAAGCGTAGGTCGAATTTTTGTTGTACTAACTTCTTGCGGTGTCTTTATTTCGAATTGTCGGTAAGCATAGAAAATTTACATAATATTTATTATGAAATATTTCAGGCCTTTTGTGCGGAAATTGTTCTATAAATCTTGGTTTTTGCAGCCATATCCACGTTTTAGACGAAGCCTCTAACAACACCAGCCAACACAAGCCTCGCAGACACATAAACCATTATTCTCATGACAGCACAGTGCCCCTTAAGAAACTTCCATAGACGGTGGCACCAAATTTCCCTCCAGGTATATAGTGAGAAACTATGTGCGAGAGTGTACGTTCTCGCGAGAGTCGCGAACTAAGGCAGGAGAACTTCATGGTTTATGGGTTTGTAGAGACACATCTTAGGGACATGAAACAACCACCCTGTAACCCTGATTATGCATGGGAATACTGCAACAGAATACAGGGTAGCAGAAAGGGCGGGGGAATCGGAGCACTCATACATAAAAATACAATTTGGCAAAGGGTCAAACAGGAATGCAAGGAGCATTTATGGCTAAAAGGAAAAGTAGTGGGGGAGAAAACACTTCTAGGCTTTGTATACCTTTGGACAGGATCAAATGCTAAAGAGGAAAACAAAAAAAAATGTTGGACTGTATAGCAGCGGACATCAATGAGCTAGGAAAAGGATGCGAGATAATTGTTTTAGGAGACATGAATGCACATGTTGAGAATATGGATAGGTACACAGACTTCACAGGTAACGTGATGCTGGATATGTGTGAGAGGCATAACTTGGTTGTCTGTAACCCTACTGAGAAGTGTAATGGGATCATAACATGGGAGGCAGGGGGTCGACACTCGAGAATAGATTATGCCTTAATGTGACATAGAATGTACAATAGATTAGGAGCCATGAATATAGATGAACAGGGCTCCAGAAGTATAGGTAGCGACTACAAACGTATCAAGTTGAGTTTTAAGAGGGAAACCAAAGCAGGAACGAGGAAGAGCCAGATGGGATTTTTCACTCAGAAGAGCAAGTGGAAATAGCAGCCAAACAAATTGAAGAGGAAATATCAGAGGGTACTGAAACTGATTGAACATACCCAAAGTTAACAAGATTATTTGAGCTTGAGGTAGGTAAGGTGCGAGTCAGGAGAACAGGGCAAGGGATACGAAAACTCAAGAGCTGGTGGGATGAAGAGGTTAAGAAGGCCATAAAGAAACGTCAGGAAGCCTCCAGGGAACACAGGTATTCCAAAAGTAAGGGAGAACCTGAAGCACAAGTAGAGAGAAAATGAAAAAACTACATAAAATGCAGAAGGGAAGCATCCTATTTGATCAACAAGAAAATTAAGACAAAAGGGTCCCAATGGCTGTCAGAAGTAAGCAATAAAAAAGATAAACAGGCAGCCAGGAAATTCTGGCAACATCTGAACTCCTTGGGTAATAGGACAAGCCTAGAGCAGAGGTATATAGTAACAGCTCGCTCGGTTAGAAGGCGAGGAGGCTATGGAGCATATAGGAACCATGATGAGGGAAAAATTTAGAGAACAGAGAACTGTTACATGCAGTATGTCGGAGAGGGATAGCCCGGTCAATCCACTGCTTTCGCTTGGACAAAGAGAGTGGGAAAGAGCCAAGAAGAGGGTATCAAGTAGCACATCGGCAGGCCCGGATGGTATTCCAATTATGTTAATAAAGAAATTGGGGCTGAAATCTAAAAAAGCATTAAGGGAGGTGGTGAGCAATATGTTAATGGATGGTAAAGTACCTGACAAATGAAGGCTCAGTAGGATGAGAATCATATGTAAGGGAAAGGGGGACAAAGCTGACATAAATAACTACTGACCTATAACAGTGACGTCAGTGATTTACAGGGTGGTTATGCAGATTATAAAGAACAGACTGCAGGCATGGGTAGAGTACGAGGAGGGGGTGCTTGGAGAGCTACAAAATGGGTGCAGGAAGCATAGAAGGCTAGAAGACAATCTGTTCTCCCTGACACAGTGCAATGAAATAGCTGAACAGAAACACAGACCCCTATGGCTGGCGTTTTTGGATATCAAGGGAGCCTATGACAGTGTATTTCAAGAGGGCTTGTGGGGCATTCTGGAAACTTTAGGAGTGCAAGATGGAGTAACCAATTTCTTAAAAGATATCTATAAATGTAACCGGGTGATTACACAATGGGGAAAGCAAGTTTCGGAGCCTGTAATGATTCGGCGAGGGCTTAGGCAGGGGTGTCCACTGTCACCTCTGTTGTTTATGCTGTACCGACAAGGATTATTTTTTTTTTTATCTACATTAGCCCTAACGGCCCTCATGCGAGGGTACTACATGGGGGGGGGGGGGGGCACAAACATGAGATATACACAAGAAATAAAACTACATGAAATAAACACCCACACACAAGAAACATACAATAAATAGATATGAACAAGGGGTATATGGACTAATTCATGAAATCCCAAGAACTTTTCTACACAATATGTTAATATGTACATATATAACAATAAGTAATAACTCATCTGCTACCACTAACCGTTTTCTTGCAACAAGGTTTGGGAAGATGGTAAGTTAACTTCAGTAGCTATGCATGATGGTAGGTTATTCCATTCTATTATTGTGCGAGGAATAAATGATTCTGCGCAGAGCGATGAGCGGCACATTATGCGTTTTACTTTGTTAGCGTGGTCACGGCGTGGGAAGACTGCAGGGGGTGGTGAAAATAAGACATCGTGAAGCGTGGAATGGTGATGAAGTTTATGAAATAAGGTTAGGCGAGCAAACTGACATCGATGTGATAGTGGTTCCAACTCGGCATGTTGTTTTAACGATGTGACACTGGTGAAGCGTGAATAATCGGAAAACATGAAGCGAACAGGACGATTTTGCTCAATGAGATTCAATGTTGTTGATAATGTATGCTTGATCGGGATCCCATATGGCAGAAGCATATTCAATTTTTGGGCAGATCAGCGTGATATAAGCAAGTTTTTTTTAAGTGTGAAGGTGCATGCCTGAGGTTACACTTAAGAAGACCGAGTGCTCAATTAGCTGATGCTAAGACAGTGTTAATATGGTAATGCCAAGTGAAATCAGACTGAAGATGAAGGCCAAGATACTTGTAAGTTGGCACAAGTTCTACGCTAACATTATTGAGAAAGTAGGTGGTAGGAAGTTGAGTGAAATGGTTGGTAAATGACATTAGCTTGGTTTTAGATGTATTTAACGACATTAGCCACGAGGAGCACCAAGCGGTCACCGCATCAAGATCAGTTTGTAGGGAAAGTCGGTCAGCATCATTACTAATATTACGATATATAACACAATCATCTGCAAATAATCGAATTCGAGATGAGACACATTTGGGTAGATTATTAATAAAAATTAAGAAAAGTAGGGGACCAAGTACACTGCCCTGGGGGACACCAGATGTTAAAGGAACAGAAGACGAGTTACAGCCATTAGCACAGGTGAATTGTCAGTTTGATAGGAAATATTTAATCCATGCAAGAACGTTTGGGTGAATATTTAAGTGTGTTGATTTGATTAGAAGCCTGTGATGAGGAACTCGATCAAAAGCTTTAGAGAAGTCAAGAAACACTGCGTCAACTTGGAATCCTTCGTTAAATGCAGAAAATATATAGTTAGTAAATCCGGCGAGTTGAGTGTCGCATGAATAACCCCTGCGAAAACCGTGCTCATACTTGAAAATGATATCATGGTCTTCTAGGTAGTTGATGACTTGTGTATGTATGATGTGCTCAAGAAGTTTACATATGTTGCTAGTTCATAACGTAGGACGATAGTTAAGTGTAACAGAGCGATCACCTATTTAAAAATTGGTATTACTTTGGCTATTCGCCAATCATGAGGAATAATGTCAGATGATAATGATTGTGAAAACAGGGCTGATAACACTTGAAAAATGTTTATAGAAGCGTTTTTAAGTATCTTATTATTGAAACCAAGGTGATCAGAGCTAGCAGTAATTTTGAGGTTATTCAACAGGGCAAGAATAGCAGATTCACTGATGACAATTTTTGGCATGGAAATGTTAGGCAATGGCTCCAATATTGGCGAGGAAGTTATATCTTCATTGGTGAACACTGACGAAAATGCATCGTTCAGAAGCTGCAAACACTCAGTTTCAGTGACTGGTTGTCCGTCAGCATTAATTAGTACTATATCAGGATAGGAACTCGGATTGATGATGCGCCAGAATCTATGAGAATTATTGGTTAACATAGACAGGTCATGACCGAAGAAATTACAACGATTGTTCTAAGCAGGGACTCTTTATCGCAATTCTTGTACTTGTTTCATGATGACAGGAGACCTGTGGTCATTGCTTGGTGGTACAAATGTTTTTTCTTATTATTAAGACGACGGAGACAATGTGTGAACCAAGGTGAATTATTATGACGTCGGATGGTGACGATTGGCACATACTTAACTAGGTGAGACAAGGTGGTTTTGAACAAGAGCCAGTTTAGTTCAACTGTGCGTGATGAATACTGAGCCAGGAAGTTCTCAGAGAAGGTGTGTAGTTCCGAGTTAATCATCTCAAAATTCGCGCAATTGTAGAAATGAATTCGCTTAATGGTGGTTTTCTTTTCAGTAAATGGATGCGTGATGCACCCGGTGATAATGTCGTAATCGGATAAACCATTTAAATGCAGTATATCAGAAAGAATGTCATGGTTATTTGTTAGGACAAGATCAAGGATATTTGCCGTGGTAGCGGAGCGACGGGTAGGAATAATAATAAGTTGAGCAAGAGAAAAATCTAAGCAGAAATGAACAAAGGTGTGGGCTTCTTTATCACAGGAATTAACACAGAGAGCGGGTCATTCAATGTTTGGAAAATTAAAGTCGCCAAATACGAAGAAAATAGAGTTAGGAAAACGCACATGTAAGTCGCCGTGTATTCTATGGAATTCACCAGAAAAACCATCAGATATATCAGGCGGCCGGTAGAAAGCACCAATAATAACACCAGTAACTCCGAATTTACACCATATCCATACACATTCGAGGAAAGTAGTAACAGCGAGGGGAACAGCAGATAATTGTTTCTTTGTGGCTATAAGGATACCACTCCCTTTTCTATTTTTTCTGTCACACCGAAAAAAGCATAATTCAGATTCACTCAGAAGAATGTTATCATCTGGAATAGTACCGTCCAACCAAGTTTCAGTCAAAGCTAGAAGTGAAGCGCACGCAGAATCTATGAGCAAAGAAAGGGCGACAGTTTTGGAAAGAACACTTCTAATGTTTGTGAACAGGAAATTGGTATTACTCTTTAAATTAGGAAGCACATTAGGCGAGAATGACGCAGTCTCTGAAGATGACTTATCTGTCGGCACATACTGTGGTGGGATGACGAACAGGCACAGCACGGCTACACGTGACATCTCACACATAAGTATCATTGATATGCAGCTTGTCGAACGCTAGGCGCACGTGGTCACCTTGTTTATTAATCGATCGAGAGAACTGCAGAAGTTTCCGGCATTTATCACGAACGGCTTGAGAACAGTCGCGTCTTATGCTGAAACCTGTGTCCCTCAGCTTGCTGCCTTTACTTAAAATGGCCTCAAGTTCTTTCTCGTTGACGAACTTAGCTATAATGGGGCATTTTTTCACAGTCGAAAAACGGCCCACATGGTGTGCCCTAGTAATGGAAGTCACAGTGACACCAAGCTTATCACGGCAGAATTCATGCACAAGTTGCTCTGAACTTTCCCAGATTTCGGATTCGTTAATATCGGTGACACCATAAAACAAAACATTTGATCTATGCGACTGGTTTTCTAGGTTGTCAATTTTGTTAATGATGCTAGAAAAGCCACTTTCGAGAGCTGTTGGGGCATGAACAGATGAAGCAGATTCCGATTTGTTTTCCAGTTCCTGTAAACGTTTTGTTAGTTTTTCAAGGTCTGTTTTGAGTTCTGCGTGCATATTTAGAACTTTCATTATTGATTCGAGAAGACTTGCGTTGCTGGCTTCAAGACGCTTTACAGCTTTGGCCACACCATCTAACTTCTCTTCTTGAGCCTTTGTCATAGGTCCGGGGTTTTCCTCAACATTCCTACTCAAAAGCAAGTCGCAAAACATAAACATGAGCAGTGCAAGACCATTTAAAATGGTTGGGTGGCCACGACACCGCCAGAAGGCAAACATTATTGCTACGGTAACAGTGAGTTTGATAGTAACAGACCTGTAGAAAAGCAGTTGGTGAACGCCAAACAATTGTGGCAGTGTCGTGGCCCGAAGCTTCGTCCAAATGCGTGAGCTTTTGAGGAGGTGGTGTAGATGTTGTCGTCCCATGTTGTCTAACGAACGGTGTGAAGTTTTCCAGAATCGGCGGCGGGTGATGCAGCAGTCGCGGCAGATTGGCGGGCTGTCCATGCAATGTACCGTACTCATGTGCTGTTCGTCAGCTGTACTGCAGGCAGCGCGACAGCAACTGTCCCAGGACCGGCAGCAGCAGCATCTGTAGAAAAGCAGTTGGTGAGCGCTAAACAATTGTGGTAGTGTCGTGGCCTCTCAGAGGCCAAAATACAGCAAAGTGGCCTCGGCTTCAACCTATCATTTTTCTAACAAGGAAAATTTATTGTACAGTCATTACCAGGACTGATGTATGCGGCTGATATTGTATTAATGGCTGACAATACAGATCTGCAGGGATTGATGGACATATGTGGTACAGATGGAGACATATTAGGCTTGAAGTTTAGCAAATAAAAATCAGCAGTCATGATTTTTAATGATAACATTTGCGGTGAGCATAGGATACAGGAGGCCACGCTTGAGATAGTCGATGAGAACAAGTATCTTGGGGTGTGGATAAATAATAGAATTGAGTATCTGACAGAGTACGAAAAATATGTAACGACTAAAGGTAACAGAAGTGCAGCGATTATGAAGAGTAGGGCACTGTGGAACTACAATAGGTACAAGGTAGTACGAGGGATATGCAAGGGGGTAATGGTTCCAGGCCTGACTTTAGCCAATGCAGTTCTATGTATGAGAGCAGAGACCCGGGCACAGTTGGAAACTAGGCAACGTGGTGTGGGTAGGCTCGCTCTGGGAGCTCATGGCAAGACATCAAATCTTGGGGTGGAGGGGGATCTGGGATGGTTTTCTTTTGAGGGCAGAGAGGCTAGTAGCAGGATAGCATTTGAGGAGCGATTGAGAAAAATGAGGGAAATGCGGTGGGCTAGGAAGGCTTTCAGTTACTTATACACGAGGAATGTTGATACACGGTGGAGCGCTAAGAAGCGAACTAGAAAACTGTCAAGCAAATACTTGGGCAGCAGTGGGGGGGTCAGGTAAGGAATAATCCGTCAAGAAAAAGGTTAAGGAGACAGAGAGGGGTATGGGCAAAACAGAGATGCAAACCAGAGACATACATGACGTTTAAGCAAGAAATAGCCAAGGAAAATACGATAATACTAAGGGAAGCACATTGTTGCTTGAGGCTAGGACGTACAGGTGTACTACGGACTAAAACGTACCGAACCAGATACCAGGAGTGAGACTTGTTGTGCGGGGTGTGTGGAGAGGAGGAGGAAACGGCTGGACGCTTGATACTTTCGTGTAAACGACTTCACCCTGCAGTTCAATGTAACGGGGAGCTATTCAAAACTTTGTGTTTCAAGGACAGTGAAGGTAAAATAGACTTTGAACAGGTAGAAATAACTAAACGGGGGCTATCTGACTGGTGGATAATATCAACGCAAAAGTAAAGGAGTAAATACATAGGCATGCATGCAGGCATACATATAGTACCATTCAAGGCTAGGTGGCGCGCGCTACCGTCGCCCAATTCAAAGAGCTGAGTCTCATTCATCCATCCACCCATCCATCCAGTTAAAGCATGTTAAAGCGGTACATGTAAACGGCGTTGCATCGCCTATGGCATCGCGATGACATGCGCTTGGAAATGCGATGCGCCACGGTCGCATTCATGTAAACGGGGCTCATGAGTTCCACCTCCAAAGCCTACAATCTTCCCGGGTCAGCCTACGCGCTGCGAGATGAAGGCAGTTTTCACGACCGGCGAACGCTGCCTGCAGAAGCTGGCCATCGCGACAGATGGTTTACGCTGCTCGAAGCGCGGAGGCGCGTTGCTGTCAGCTGCGCCGATGAGCCCCAAGCAAGTGGACTGCTGAGGACGAGGACAGCGACGATGAAGGTTAGATAATTTCATTAGCTTCTTCTTAGCGCTGCGCATGGTTATTTCTTTGGTACAGGTGCGGACAAAAATATTTGGAACACGTGAGCTGCGGCCAAACTGCTTCCCAGTGCCGTCTTGCACCCTCAAGGGCGCATTGTGATTGAACTTCTCAGTCGCCTGCCTGCGCGCAAGCGTAATTCAATTTCTTGTTTCGCTTTGAGGCTGCTTGAGGCCATTGGGAGGCACATCACTCTCAGCTCCCGTGTTCCAAATACTTTTGCTAGCACCTGTACAGCCTCTCGTATCAGTAGATTGCTACAGCCTACGTACAGCGTCCTGAAACAGGGGGCGGGACTATGCCCACGAAACACGCAAGCAGCTATTTGATGTCTAAAAGATGTCTTGAACGGCTAATTCAAAAGCCTAGTAGCTGTCTTGATCAAGACATTTTGTAGCCATGGACGTCTAGAAATACTTCAGTAAGCCCTGCTAACGTTACGCTAAAAGTTGGCTAATGGACAGCTTGACAAGAACAACTGAAGACTTTTATTAGACATTCCCTCAAATTTTTGCGGCAGCTGTTACAGTAACACAACGTTTGCCTACAGTTACAATTTATTTTAAACGAGGCATGGACATCAGAAAAAAAAAAGTTTATATTGTCGGATAGAGTGATGCAGAGGTAGTTTTTCCAGATGTGAACCATGGGAATAGTGTAGTACAGCCTCATTGGTCAATTTGTGCTTTTTAATTAGACCAATCAATTGAATGCCACCTGTCAGAATTATTTTGCAAATAAAACAATATCTGTATTGTATGCTGATATAATTCCAATGTTCACTTATTGACCTAAACAAGAACATCTTGTAACATGTAACACGCCATGTAACATGTAACACGCCCACCTACACTATCTTACGACTACGCCGCAATGCACCCTTTAATAATCGAACCCGTTGGCATAGAAAAAATAATCGCCTCATTGAAACTCTCATCCGCTCCTGGCTGTGACTTAATTAATGCTAAGTTTCTAAAAAACACTAGCACATATTGTTCCATTATTCTTGCAAAGATTTTCCAGCAATCACTTGACAAAGGTTCACTGCCTGCTGATTGGAAGGTGGGGAAGGTGATTCCACTCTACAAATCGGGTACTAAACATTCCCCACTGAACTATCGGCCTATTTCCTTAACCAGTATACCATGCAAAATTATCGAGCATGTTCTGTCTTCTCATATTGCCAACTTCTTAGAAGAAAACTCCTTTTTTTCTGAGTTTCAACACGGCTTCCGCAAAACATATTCATGTGACACCCAACTAGTATCATTCACGCATAAACTAAACCTATTGCTTGACCACTCTTCAGTTGCAGATCTAATTTTTTTGGACTTCGCAAAAGCGTTCGATAAAGTGTGCCACAGCTTATTAATCTACAAACTGCAGCAACTAAACCTTGACCCTAAAATTCTGTACTGGCTGGAGGTTTTCCTCACTAACCGTTCACAGTTCGTTTCAGCTAACGAAGTAACATCTAATCTGAGTCCTGTTTATTCAGGTGTACCACAAGGCTCCGTGCTTGGACCCCTCCTATTTCTCATATATATTAACGACTTACCTTCCTGTGTTTCATCTCAAATTCACCTATTTGCTGACGACTGCGTAATTTACACCGAAATAACTCGCGACGAGGATGTTACCAGGCTTCAAGCTGACCTTAACGCCGTTTCTGCATGGTGCAATTCATGGTTAATGGAATTAAATGTCAACAAGTGTAAATTCATGCGTGTATCTCGAACTACCAGTGAACCACCTGTGTACTCCCTTAATAACGCTCCATTAGAATTGGTAACAACTTACAAGTACCTTGGCCTTCACATCACCTCTGATCTTACTTGGAATAACCACATCACCCATATAATAAGTAATGCTAACAGAATGCTAGGTTACTTACGACGCAACTTTTCCAAAGCACCTTCTTCCTTAAAATTAATCCTCTATAAAACTCTAATACGACCTAAACTTGAGTATGCGGCTTCAATCTGGGATCCAGGTCAAGTAAACCTAATGCACTCACTGGAAATGGTTCAGAATAACTCAACTCGTTTCATTCTTTCTAACTATAATAGAACCGCGAGTATCAGTGCCATGAAATCTAGCCTTAACCTACCGTCCTTGTCATCACGTCGAAAATTGTTCCGTTTGTGCCTTTTTCATAAATTATTTCATCACCCGCTGCTACGCAACAAACTTATTTCTCCGTCTCCGTATGTATCGCCCAGACTAGACCACATTCATAAGGTCGGCATTTCATTTTGCAGATCCAACGCTTTTTTTCAGTCATTTGTACCACGCACTTCCAATGAGTGGAATCACCTCCCCGCCTCAATAGCCACTATCGCAGATCACCTATTATTCAAGAATGCCATAGCTAGCACTGTATAACTAGGAACCTTTTTTCATATTGTTCAACCTGTACTCACAAACGACTTAGCTAACATTGTATATCTAGGTGCCATTTGTTAAATTGTTTTGTTTATACATATTTATATACATAATTTTCTGCTCTAGTAACTCCTGTTTGTTGAATTTACCCGTTTTGCTTGTAACCACTCCCCTCTATAATGCCGTAATGGCCCTGAGGGTATGATAAATAAATAAATAAATAAATAAATCTCTGCGTGAAACACGTCATTATTGACAAAACTTCGCCCTGCTGGGTCTCCACCAAATTGAAATAGTTTCTAGCAAAGAAAAATTTTGTCAGTGATGCTGCAGTTCAGGCAAAAATTACATCCTTGTTTCAGCTACAGGGGGCACAATAGCCTTACACCAGTATGCGAAACAGAACACCGTGCTGCAATGAGTTAAGAAATAAAGGATAGTACACATCTGGAAAAACACTCTGCGAACCACTCTAACTAGCAATATAAATATATTGTTTCTGATGTCCATGCTTCATTTAAAAGTAAATTGTAACTTACTTTCTGGGTGCCTCTTGTAAGGTAGCGCCACATGCTTGCACAGCATCACGCGGAAATAATGGCGAGTTCTTCAGCATACCATACATTAGTGAATTCCTTGTATGTTGCATGTTAGAAGAACTGAAAGATAAATCATAATATGCTGTTATTTTTTTTTCATAAACTGTATGATGAGCTTTTCATGCATAAAAGGTGATTGCAAGCGAAAATGCAGCAAGGCATCAACTTCACACCATGTCACATACTCATACTTTATTACCTAATAAATTAGAAAAGATGCAGAAAGTGTAATTAACAAGAGTGACAAATAGCAGCAAAGGTGATCATGGATAAATCTTCAAGATGATTGCCGCCGCTGCCAGAGTAGGCCAGCCTTCGTAGGAGAGCAACTGGCTGCCCACAAAAGCTTGCTTTCACAGGCCACGCGTGACGGTTCTTGTAGACATAGGAAAGCAATACCTGCACAGAACAGGAAAAAAAGGGCAAGGGAAGAAATGGGAATGTTGAAATTGGAACTTCAATTAGCAATATGTGCTAAGTAAAAAGTTTGGCTCACATTAAAAATAAATTTAAGCACTCATTTCTCTTAAATTACAGGTATCTTAAGGTATGTATGCGATGATGTTTAAAATGACTAGTATATTTCCTATCATAAAAGGCCAACAAACACTGACACCAAGGACAACATAGGGGAAATTACTTGTGCTTAATAGATTAAATAAAGAAACGATAAATTAATGGAAATTAAAGTGGATGAAAAAACACCTTGCCGCAGGTGGGAACCGAACCCGCAACCTTCGCATTTCGCGTGCTATGCTCTACCAATTGAGCTACAGCGGCGTCGTTTTCCCATCCACTTTCTTGGGTATTTATGTGTCCTAGTCGAACGCTGGGAGTGTTAGCCAGCGCCACAACTCGGAGACCTTGTTCCTGGCATATAGTCATTAAGTTGCATAGCAGAGTCAAAGTCAGCCTTTAATTTATTGTATGGTGTTTTGTGGCTAAAAAGCCACTTATCAACCTGTCAAACAAGTCTGAGAAGCTTCCTGCAAAATATAATCAGTTTAAAACAGTAATTCACTCTGCAGGTAAATGATGTACTAACTTAATTAAAAAGTTAAATAGCGTTTTATATTGTTGAACTAAAAGCAAGTTTGGCATTTTGCACTGCCTAGCTGTTGCCTTTCTTTCAAACTTAAACATCACACAGCACAGAGTAAGCAGGTAGCATGCAAAGGAGGACTGGTGATAAAGTAGTGTTCCAAAACAACACTCCTAGCTGGATCAATCACTTTGTTGATATATTTTCATGTGACCCTAATTGGCTTCGGGCAATACCTCACACAAATGACGCAACACCTTGGATGATGCGTCATACAAAGTTGAAAATATCTCATGATGTGATCAAACAATAACATTGCCCACTGACTTGGAAGTGTTAGCATGCTGTTTGCGTGAGAAAGTGCAAAGTGATTCGTATAGGTGGCAAATTCATCAGTGTATCTATAGCCTCAGGTAATTCTGAGCATCTATGCTGACTTGCAACTGAGAAGCCACTGCACACAAAAAGGTGTATTCAAGTAATGGTCCATGCAGAATAATTGCCCACCTAGTGAAAAGGCAAATGTGGCAGGCTAATGGGCCAGGGCAAATAGATTGATAAATTCTGATAACACCTCCAATGATATTATTGAAATAGGTGATAAAAAACAGCACAAGTAAAATTGCAGTTATGACAAAATTTTAAAAGCACCTCTGCAAACTGCTGGAACCCTATGCATCATGCCTGTTCTACACGCACATATGTTGCAGCGCAATCTATATCTCAGACCCAGGCACCTCCACAGATCACTTTGTGATCTCCTCACAATAAGGTTAAAAAACAGTCTGGCACAAGCTACTTGATGTGATTCATTTTGCAAGCGCCAGGCAAGTGCTGATGGTGGTAGAGCGAAATTGAAGTTTGTCCTTGTATGGAAGCCTTGGCCCATGTTTTATCAATTCTAGCGGCAAAGCACACCTTTTACAGCACACATAAATCTTAAATTAGACTGCTTGCTGATGCTGTACAGTAAGTTCCTGTAAAGAAACTAAATCACACAGAAAATATTTAGAATACCAAACTAATCAAATACTGCCTTGAATACATTTGTGCATTAGCGAAGCAAGGTGTAATGTACACTGTTGTAGAAAATTTTTACTCATGTATGGAATACTTCTATGACACAGCAGAGTTAATTTGTGAGCTCTTACATAGCAATGACTACCTACAGGTAAATTTTGTAAGGCTTAGGGAAACTAATTATTAGTAGAACTGTGTATGTACACTGGCACTGAGAAATGGTTTAATAGTGGCAGCTTATAATGGACCAGTGCAAAAAAATGGCCATTTGTGAGACACCAATTAGCTATTTTACCACGAAGCGCTCCCTGGCCTTAACCCATATAAAAAGCACTGGGAGGACCAGAGAGGGTACAGTACATCGGCTTACACTGATCATGATGAGGTCCAGTCATCCAGCTAGTGCCAAGGTACAAGAAGGATGTCCAGCCGTCTATAGAGTGAAAGGGACAAAATAAGATAGCATCAAGTCAGTTGAAAGGCAAATTTGCAATTACAAATAAGGTGACCCGGTCACAGTCATTCATTAATAAATGCCAAGCTGTCGTGATTTCACTCCCAGATGGAAGCACCTACTAGGTTAAAGGTTTTGCTGCTTATTTAGAACAAAACACAGGTGAAATTTGTACATCAGCAGACGATTTAATTTGGAATTCTATAGATGAAGTAAACACTGCAGTTATATTTTTTGTTTTGCTATAAAGTGGGAAGGCTACAAACTGCATAGTCACTGACACACGCGCGCACACGTAAGAACAAAAGGACACAAAATAGGGCGAGTTCAGTCTGGTTCAGCATTACAGCCAGTGCGTCGTCTTCGAATGCACTCCTTTCGGTTGGTTCGTGCTACGTTAACCACAGGCTAACAAGCAGGGCAAAGTTCTGACTGTTGTTGCGGAAGTCGTGGAGCGCGGTAGTGCTTAACGGCTGAACACAAGCAGAACCCTCGTATAAAAGTAATGACGAAAACTCGTAGGGCAGAAGAGCCCATATATCAAGAATTGTCGCGGGTAACACCTAAATATATTCACATTGTTGACGAAAAACGAAGCGCAATGCATTTAACTTACCGGAAAAAGTGTTATCCGAACGTGCGACGTACAAAGACGCACCGAGACACGAAGGCGGCGAACGCAGATCCCGCCATTGTGGTAGTAAGCCGTCGGCGAAAACACGCAATACAGCCGATGTCACGAAGCACTGATGCAAAACACACGGCACACAGCATCAGCACAGCTAAATGACTCCAGTTAATATCCAGTATAAATGTACAGAACGGCTTAGAATGACGCACACCTGGATAACGAACCCACGACCGAGACATAGCGGGCGGCAATGGCCGTTTTTTCAAACTTCCTGCCTCCCAGTGTTTCCAGCACAGAATAAGATGTCCAACAAATTTGGATTGTGCCGCCGAAGTGATCGCAGCGCGGTGGCTCTGTGACACCGCTGTGCAACACCGGCGTTTCGCTCCTGCTGCTGTAAATACCTGCTGCGCGAGCATAGAATGGTTTCCAGGCGTCGTGTGCGCGCCCCGTATGGAAAACAATAACACGCCTTTGATTGTTGAAGTTCTGGTGTGAAATTATTTAATATTAAAGCCAATTAACTTATGTTGCTTCCAACGAGTTCGATTTGTCTGTGGCGTCTTTTATTCGCTAACGCCGACGGCCGACGGTAACCGCACATTTAACACGTCGTTTGGCATTTTATACACTTTTAGACAAAAAGATCTAGAAAAGTTCTTGAGTTAGACATTCTGAATGCGTTTACCAAAACAGACTCTAGTGACACCAGTAGTGGGTTTTGCCGCAGATAGAATATACACTAGCATATTCCAAGTGCTGAGGTTATTTTTAAAAGAAATTCTATTTTCAGTCTTATCATAGACCAAGACGTCTATAGCCGTTTGTAGCCGTTTCAAGAAGTTTTTAAGAGGTTCTGTGTTTCGTGGGTGGTGACGCGAGTTCCTCTGTAGCATTAGCCAAGCAAGTGCAAATCACATTTAGTTTACTTCTTCCTTCGCACTCGGCTGCTTGTGGTGCCGACCACTTCAGTTTCATTGTAGCTGATTAAAATTTTTTTGTTGCGAACTCCACTGCTCGGCAGCTCAACGCTCCTCGCTCGGTGCACGCTTTAATTTTGTTCCCTTGTTTCTCCACACCCTGCTTTTGTTGCCGGCTTCCTCACTTTTTTACCTCATTTTCGGTATGCCAGTTCGGGCACGCACTCGGTGACCTACGTTGTCTATTTGGAAGCGTATCTATTTGGAAACATGGCTGGTGGCACATGCCAAGTTGTGCAGACCCATTGGACTAAGTTGTTTATTCGTGCAAATACCCAGTGACCCAAGTTGTTGGGTAGTTGGCAAGACAGCAACAGCCAGCACCCGCAAAGTGTGGACAAGGGACAAAGAAGGCTTTGCTTTAAAGAAACATCTGCAGACACTCTACTTCTGTGTCTATCACCACCCATTAGAGTTCACAAAAATGCTGCCATCATGTGAAACACATTGTTTCTTTGCAGTACTGCTTGCTTGTTAAACTCGCATTGTTTTATTTTTTATGCAGCCATATCACAGCTTTCTATCACCGCCATGCAGTGCTGGGCAGTATCATGATAAGTCTGGCAAGACCTGTATCAGTATCGTATTTCCGATACGTTAACGAATGTACCCTGTTTCTTAAGATACAAGATATTACTGTTGCAACATCACCATGCGAAACTATAAACGTTGCCTGAACTCCGCTTCTCAAGCTGGGGACGCATTCTGTGATGATCACTTTCGGTGACAGTATCATCTTCAGGCCTGTGCTAAATGGCTGGTTGAGCAAAGTCGGGTGACATAGTGTTCCACCAGCCAATCAGCTCATCCTATTTTGCTCAAGCAGCCAATCGCGGCATGCCTGATGGACAAGGCGTGGTCAAGGCGATAGTGTCGCCAAAGTGGATTATCGCAGAATACGTCCCCTGATACAGTTACCACTAAATTACCACAAAACTAAAGGCAGTGAAATTCATTTACGTTTCCACCAGAGCAGTCTATCGAGGGCAGGCGACTATGTTTGCACGTCCATATTGGTAGAGCAGAGTCGCATGGTGGCACTCTCATCTCGACAAAAACAAGCGTGGGAACGTCTGCAAGTAGCCGACCTTTTGTTTTCTTGATTTCTTGTTTTTAGTTGCATCAGTGCCATGGCACTTGTTCATAGCCACCATACTGTACTATGTATGTCAATGCGTGCAGCTTCTTTTGCACAAATATTGATGCTGCTGTAGTGTAGTTATGAAGTTTCTCTTGCGGGGTGCTTTGTTATGAAGAATGCAAGAATGGGGTTGCCTTGCGTCAAGTGGCTTTCACACATCGGCGATTTGAAGGATCTCATGGATGTAAGTTTGACTGTTGTGAACCAAAATGTGGATGGTGCTGCTTCCAGGAGACATGTGTATAAGGCGGCTATTTTTTGTACGTGATTGTTGCTCGCAAGTGCCAAAGCTACTTTTTGGACTATGTTACATGTGTAAACGGCAATACGTTTACGGACAAGATAAACCTCGATAGCATTATTTGGATATAGTGCAGAGGGTTCTTATTAATGTTCTTGCAATTAGATGGCAACCCGCTAGGTGGTCAGCAAGCAGAGTAGTGACTCCTATCAACTGCAAAAGTGATGAGCGAAAATCTGACAGCGCAGCGCATAAACAGGTTTGATGCTAAGCAGCTAAAGTAACCACAATAAATCGTAGATTGTTTTGGAATGAAAATATTAAACTTTGAGCAATAAACACAAATGTAGAGATACTAACATACATTTCATTCTAATGCAACAAGGTTTGTCGGAGTTCAGAAATTTCCAAGCAAACATTTTTGTGCATACACATTTGCTGCAACATTATATCAATCTATAATAAGAAATTTCTGAATGTATCTAAGTATCTTAAGGTACCAATGGAAAGTATCATATGGGATACAATTGTGGTAGTATCTTGTACATGTATCTCAAATACTTGTTGCCCGAGTATCTTGTATCATATCATACAATTGCAAAGTATCTTAGCTCAGCCCTGATCACCGCAACGACTTTGAGCTCTGCGTGATTCTCCACAGCAAAGAAACAACTGGCCCCTTTCATTGCCATGTTGACTGTGTTCTTCATTTACTTCATATGTTTCTTCTGCCTATCAAGCACGAACAAACATGCATTATAATTTCTTGCTGGAAGTGCGCATTGTAAGCGGTTGTGCAGATGACCAATTTACTGCTCTTGGTGCTTAGTGCATCGTCAGTCTCCTGGCCACGACAGCCGCATTTCCATGGGGACGAAATGCGAAACCACCTGCGTACTTAGATTTAGGTGCATGTTAAAGAACCCCAGGTTGTCCAAATTTCCGGAGTCCCCCACTGCAGCATGCCTCATAATCAGTTCTTGGTTTTAGCATGTGAAACTCCGTAATTAAATTTTAATTTAGTACATTGTTGGTCAGTTTTCCTGATGCATTTCATGCCGATGGCAAGAGTAGCTCCATGGCATGCAATTTCAGTTGTCTCCACACACATCTAAAACAGTTTCCACTGTCCAGACATCCCGATTGAGACAATGCATTTACAGGCTCTACTGCCCTGGCAACACTTTTCATCACATTTTTCCATTCTATGTTGACCTCCAAGTGCAACTAGCTTTTTTTTAGATAGACAGGTCTTCAGCTTCAGTGCACCAAATCAATTACTGATACCAATTTCACACGATGCGCAATCTTCTTGGCGCAATTTTACATATACTGAAGAATCAGCTGCAGCCTCTGCATGTACTGTGCTCAGCAATTGAAACGCGATAATTGGACTGCATGGCGGCTGGTGCTTTTAGCGCCAAAGGTGAGGGCTGCGGGATAATACGAGGTCAAATAAAGTTACAATGCCTCACAAAGGATCTCGCTTTCATCATATGCCACAATCAATCAGCATGTGGCACGGTGTCCTCAGCACCCACTGCAGGCATAAAAAGCTCCAGCAGCCATGCGCTTCAAGAATTGCATTTGAATTGCTGAGCCCTGTACAACCACATCCCTGCTGTCTGGTTAAGTCTAGTGGAAAAGTCTAAAACCATTATTGAAACAAGCCTTGTGTCATGTCAAAAAGGGATGTGTACTTTTTTGTGGGCTTGCAGCTTAGGATATCTATTGCATGCATTGTATTGCACAGCTTTGTCAATGGTGTCTGCATCCAGTTTCCTAATCTTTCAAGCCCCATGCATGCCTGAAAGTTTTCATTAAATAGGCAAGAATGCTGAGCACCGAGGTGAATCTGAAAACCACTATATTCATTTGCACTGCATGTCTATTTGTGAACACTAGGTAACTGTTCTTCCACAATTTCTGCACAGGAACCTCACCGTTTCTTTCACTTAAGAGTCGCTTTAGAGTCTCTAGTGCAAAGTTGTGTGCTTATGCATAGGTTTCAGCAGATGTTTCTCCCTTTTCGATTTCCACTTTCACAGTACAAGATTTTTGAGGGAGTATATTTTTCTTAGATTAGCTTTCCTATGACTTTTTTCGATCGGTAATTTGGTGGTTGGGTATTATGTTTCATTGCTTTCAGTGAAGCTGGGGTTGCGGCACCTACAATAAACCCAACACTGAAAGAGATAATCACCTTAATACCTCCAAGTAACATTGCTAATTGTCAGTTGGTCCACAAAGAACAAATTCTAGCTGCAAAATTCCAAAATGTCATAGAAGGAAAAATATGATCATCTTCACATATCAACTTTTGTGACACTTTTTTTTGTTTTGGTAAAGGAGTCTTCAACTTGCTGCAAAGTTGCCTTTTTGGCGTTATACCCTTAATGGCCAACTGCAACAAAATTCTGCACCACATAAAGAGCCTAGTTTAAGCTTCTGTCGAAATAGAAAAGCCTTCATCCAAAATCCAACTTTTAAAGTATGGGCGGCAACATCGCGAGAAGCTCACAAAAAAAAGCAATTTTGTTACTGAAACTGAAATAAATGCTGCAATTACCGCTCACTGAAAGTGATGCGTGACTTAAGTGCAGCTCCTAGGCATGACCTCCGAGATGGCAATGGTGCACCTGTGCAATCTCGGAGGCCACATCGCTGTGTAGTGTAGATAGTGTGGCTGCCGTGAAGTGCCACGACAAGCCCTTTTGCCATAGCAGACATTCGAACTACCGCATGCTCTCATTGGTCACTGTGGGTCCCCGGCTGTTGTCACGTGAGCCAGCATGAGTGCCTGGCACCCGTGGCACGCGTAGCAATCTTGGACGTGGTGGGATCTACACCATAGCGACACCACCATGTGCACGCATTGTCTGCTTAGGTGCTGTTTCAAGGCTGCTTACAAAAGAAACTATACATTTACCACCTCTGAGGCTTTTCCAAGATTGGTTCAGTGGTATGCACTACTCGTCGTAACAGATTTAGCGGGAGTGAAATTTCTTTGCAGTTGGCATTTAAGTTACTACGACCTTTTCTGCGATCAGAAACTGGCAACTGAGACAGATGGTGTATGTCCTAAATGACACTTTTAGGTATGTAGGTACATTATACCCACAGAAGTACTCTATCCCCACATGAAGAAGAAATAACTAATACATACAACTTTTTCTCTCAAAGTGCCTGTTTATTGCTGTTCCCTTTTTCTCCCCCATGGCTGCAGTATTCGGGTGCACTATCAAGCGATTCAACAACCACAAGCATCTTTTCAAGGCTCCAGCATGGAAGCCCCCCTTTAGACCGCCACTCCACAAGCCTAGTCCTTTCCCATCGCTCGAAGGCTATACTGTTACGTCAACGGCACCTGCGCTACTATGCCAGCATCCGCCACAAGGTAATTATCTGCCGGACCAGACAGGACAACATTCTGGTACTGACTAAGGCTTGACAGTGCTGGTTGAAGAACGGCCTTAAAATAACTTTGTTATTGGAGTTCGACATGATTTTTGTTATCCATGTGTTGCACAGGCACATTCGAGCGTGATTGAGCCCGATCAGTATACAATTTCTCGACTACGACCAGTTGCAGTCAGGAAATTTAATTGCGGCCAAGCTCGATTGCAACAGAAACCGATTGCGATGAAATTTTTCAGCTGTGATTGACTCCTTTCCGTACCCTGCAACGGTGCCAACAATGCCAGTTGCAGTAAAGAAATTGACTGTTGGGCTTGATAAGGTATTAAGTGCCCCATGTGTCACCCCTGTCAGTTATCTTATCCCTTATCACATGGGTAAAAAAGAAAAAGAAACATAATTATTCACTGTACTTCACTCTACGAACTTCTGAAACCTAAGCTGCATATATTAAAGAAACATGTAAAATGTACAGCTGCTTCTAACTGTTGATCTAGTGGTGGGAATCGGGTTTATTATACTTTAATATCCTGAAAAAAGAGACAAAGGGCCCTTCAAGCTCCTAGAAAATAAAATTCTTGACTTCCTTGAATACTAGGGTGAGGGGCAATTTTTGAACATTCAAAGTAGGACAAAGCGAAAGAAAAACAGAGGCAAGGTAGGGAGGGAAATCAAGATGACCAATTGTCTAGCCTACACTTACGGAGTTAGAAAGATAAGAAAAAATAGAGGCAGTTTTAAAGTAACACTCTACACAGAGGCTACCCCGTGGACGCTATCTACGGGGAAAAAATTCTAGTATTTTGTCCTGAGTGCCGTTAAACGATTGCAATGTGGTGTATCCACAGCCACCAGGCACAGGCCTGGTGAAATCATTGTGGATCCAGACAAAGCCAGATGATGCAACCAGACCGTGCCATCGTTTTGCAGCCATCATAGCTCCATTTTCAAGCCCGAGGAATGCCTAGCAAAAAGGAAGTTTCAGGCATTTGGTTTTATCATGAGTATCTTTGGCTGGAGTGGAACACTACTAACCATCATACCAGAAGGCAAGTGACATCATTGCACAGAGAAAGTCAACTTAAAATGACCTGAAGAGCTTGAAGCATGCCTAACTAGGCAGTTGCTTAGCTGCAAGAAATCTCAGCTAAGAAAATCTCAATTTTTAAATGTTTGTGCACAAATTAAGTTTGCTTCCTCCCTCCTTGAATTATTGCCTTTGGCGTCCTTGAAATTCTTCACTTGTCCTTGAATTATTAGTTAAATGTTCTGTAGGAACCCTGAGGAATGACCAGATCAACATGATATGGTCGCTTAGCAGCTATAGCCTTCCGATACTATGCATGACCTCGTAGTTTTGATTCCGTATCATGACAGCTGCATTTGGAAAGGTGTGTAATGCAAACAAAAATGGAAGACAATTCAACTTTTATTTCAAGTCGCTGACACTCTTCCTGAGCAAATTGGGTGCGAGAGTGGAGCGGACTACCTGCGTGCAGTGCTCCTTTGCGTCCTTCTTTGGCCTGAGGGGAGTAGGAGCATTGGTCCGCTTAAGTTTATAGACAGCACTACCTTAATATTGGCACACATATTTAGACTGCACTATCTTCAGCATCGGCCCATAGAAACGGCTAGAAACCCAATACCTCATATATAAAGGAAGGGGTCCCTTGCTAAGGAACACAGTAAAATAAATTGAGCAAATTCAAGTGCACGTCAAAGAGCCTACATACAATTCAAAATAAATTGAGAGCCTTCCATTACACATCTCTTGTATCCTAGTGTGCAGTTTTGAGACTTGAACTAAACTCAATCACATGGTCGTAGCACTGGCTGGCTGGCTGTGCTTCCTTGTTGTAGCAGTTGAATTGTAAGTCATTGGCACTTTGTGTCATTGTCTAAGCATGGAAATAAAGAAGGCCAAACATGCCCCTATAACCAATTATGGTGTTCGTAGCATCTTTTGAGCAGTCTCCACGCTCTGGCCCAAAACAGCATTTTTAGCAAAATATCGCCAAGGGACACTTGTGACTTGCCTGGAATTTCATTAATCTGTGAGAGAGAGAGAGAGTAAATGTTAAATGAAAGGTAGGGAGGTTAACCAGGACTGAGCCCAGTTGTCTACCCTACACTGGGGAAAGGGAAAAGGGGTGGGGAAAGGTTAAACAAAAAAATTCCACTGGGGATATCGATTGGTCACTCAGTCTGGATCACAGACGGTGACTCACTCCGGTAGCTTTCAAATATTGCAGCAGTTTCTTTGTGGCCTTTCGTAGCTGCGATATTGGAGGCCATATTCCCAAGGTCCTGTTCAAGGTGAACGGTTTTCTAACTTATTTAGAGCTGTGCAGAGGTCATGTCTTTCATTCTCAAAAGATGTGCAGTAGCACAGTACTAGATGTTCTATAGTGTCCTCGACACCACAGGCATTGCACTCACCACTATCGGCCATTCCAATCACTTGTATATGCATTGGTGAATGCGACACTCAAGCGTAAGCGGCACAGCCTTGTTTCCTAATTTCGTGGAAGTCCAGATAACAGCCGCAGTTGCATAGATGGGTAGAGGAAATGCAATCGATATTAGGTGAATTCAGGTGTGTGCCACTTCTCTAATATCATACGGTGCGCTAGCTTACTTAAGTGTTGGGCTGCGTTATTCTGCGATAAAGGTACAGAAACAAGGGTTGCTCCTTTGTGTGCTTTCCTAGCAGCTTCGTCAGTGAGGTCGTTGCCGGAGATACCACAATGGCCCGGCAGCCGCTGAAACACGACGTCGTGTCCTTTTGCGATCATATGGTGGTGCATTTCTCGTATCTCCAACATGAGTTGTTCACGGGACCCGTGGCGAAGAGCTGACAGAAGACATTGTAAGGCAGCCTTCAAGTCTCAGAATATCGCCCACCGATTAGCCGGTTGGTTAATATAATCAATGGTACTTCGGAGGGCAACAAGCTCCGAACCGGTCGATGTTGTCGCATAAGAAATCTTGTTGATTGTGATGGTGGAGTTGACGATCTGGAATTAATCTGGTCTTTCTATTGTTCTTAGGTGTGTTCCTTAGTATACTTTAAAGTTGTGCTGACGTGATGTTTTTGATTTTTCATTTCTTTTGCTTTATATGAAGGTACCAGACCTCCAAACTCTAGAAAAAATAGTGACTGTAGTCTCAGAGCTCCATAAATTACTTAATGTAGCTTTTCTATTGTCAGTTTCGGTTTAGTTTCCCAGGAGGATACATACTGTGTTGTGACATCCTGACACAGTATGTGGTCAAGTGGGAGCAGGACATTGTGACCCTGACACTCACTCTGGCTTGTTCGGTCGCTTCGTATGCTGCTTCTCGTGAGGGCTGATGTAGCAGCACAGCAGAAGACCTAGAGCCAGCGCGAGCGTTAAAGCGTCGCAGTGTCGTGCTTTCACATTGCCATTTTTCCTTTTTTTTTTTTCAGGGGTTTGGAAATACCGCACCTTCATCTAAATAAAAAAAAGAGACAGAGAAGATTCGAAAATATTGTCAGTACCCTTTTAAAATATAGCCTTAAATTACTTCATGCAGTGGCAAGTCAGCGATCATAATGTCAGAAAAAGAAAACATCCCCCCACTATTCTAAAACAAGACTGAACCTCAAGACTGTACTTTGCCTAGCAAAGCAGCTCTGATGTACCCAAATGGCTCGCTAATAAGCGCTTCAGTATGTGCTTTAGATGTAGCCAAATAAAGGTGTGTGTGCCCCTTTAGGGTTCAAACAATGGCTACACATTGGACTTAAATTCCTTGAGATGTCTTACCAGGGTAATTTACTTGCTATATAGTACATCACTAAGGCCAGTAATTACCTAAAACTCATTTCAACTCGAAAATGCGCTTTGCATGCTATAGAGGAGTATTATGGCAGGCATCCAGATTTACCCACATCAGTGCTGATTCAGAAACATGGCATCCTTAAAGCAAAACAAGTCTACGGTTTGTCTACTTAAATGCATCCATCGTCATCAATTGTGACTTACTTGTCCCGATAATTCCAGCAACCAATATGCTTCCTGCACAAAACATACTTGTACCAATAATGCACGCTAATTACGGCAAGCAAACGCTAATCTACCAGGTTCCCCAAGTAATAAGTGAATTTCCTTTTGAAACTGAATATTACCTTTCTCAAAAATCTTTTGAATTCACCATTAAAAAGCATGTAATTGAACGAACGGAATGAGTTATTTATTTAATCGATATACAACACACTTACTTTGCTACTTTTGCGATGATTTTCTCTTACGCACATGTGTCAGCTTTGAAATATTGTTGCGTTTTGTAGCTGACATTTTTTATATCTGTGAAAAAAAATGTATTTTTAGTTTGTATCTCCCGTGCGATAACCTATGCATGCATTCTAGTTTTCTTCTTTTTCTTGTGTTAATTTTGTGCATGTTGACTTGCTGCATCATCCCGTTTGCCATGTCTGTAAAATTCATTGTAAAATTGTGAAGTGCTTGCGTACAATGCCAACTGTTTTACGGATGACAAGGACCTTGTCAGGCTCTTGTCTTTTGTCTTGGCACACCCTCTTTTAGTCGGAAAGGAATAAACTTTCGCTAAAAGAAGTTGCGAAGACTCCAAAAAAGCAAAATTGTCTTTAAGGTGGCTAAAAACTCGCTAAATTAGCTGGTTTCTCCCAAATTGATGACACTGGTCAACGACAACCTAATTCAGTACCCATTACAGCAATGTCCAATCCAAGGAGAGAGGTGGAGTATTTCTATTTCCAAAGCTTCCTTTGTCCGAGCCATCGACGCTGATAACCTTGTTGCCGAGGCACCTGTACAAATTCTCTTCGAGCTGGACACGTCCTTGCGCTAAACCAAATTCAGAGTATTCATAGATGCGCCAGCCCATATTCTTGTCGCTTGTCTCTGCGACGTTCTGGCAGAGACAAGCCTCTTTGAAAATCGACTTTCTTTGGAAACTACGCTTTCGAAAGCAGAGACAGAGGGCAGATGAAATGCTACTTTGTAGATGGAGCTTTAAAATATATCATTCTATATTACACGCCATAACCAACATCAGTTTATAAGGCACAACACAGTGGAGACTTCAGAATAATTTTGACGACATGGTGTCCCTTAATGTGCATCTGAATACAAGTACACAGGTGCTTTTACATTTTGCCTCCATCTAAATGTGGCTGCCGCAGCCAGGAAGAAATGTGCGACCTCGAGATTAGCAGGGCTGTGCCATAGTCGCAGGGCTACCGCAACCGGTACGGGTAGAACTTGTATCAAATTCTTAGGTTGTCGCTGAATATAGTCGATACTGAGCCCACAGTCACCGAGAAACCAGCTCTAAGCACATCTTTGATCTTCCACATGATAGTTCCACATCAGTGAATCAGCAGTGCGAGGCTGTGTTGACTGGCGTGCAGCTTCCAAGAATGCAGAGTGGCCCCCTGGGAACAACTTGACACAGCAGTCATTTGCACCTGCTGGTACTGAATTCCAGTTTCGGTGCCAGGTGCCTTAATACCAGCATGCTGCCACAAAGGCAGCCAGCCAGCAAGTGAGTGACGCTTGAGTTAGGCTTCCATGCTTCCAAACCACTGCTGCATAACGTCGGCGATCTGTTCTTCCAAAAGTAATTTGCCTGACACCAGGTTTGCTAGATTCATAGAGGAAAGAAAAAAAATACCCCTGTCAAGTGGGCAAGTTAAGTGCACTCGGTTTCAAGGGCACTTTCCCAAATCTAATTGTCGCAAACAGAGTGTACTCGCAGAAGAGTGCACTCTGGTCGGAGTGTGTTAACTGAACGCACTTTGCTGGTAGAATGTGTAGCTTCGCCGCCAGCAGTTTCAATTATACAAAATGTAATGCATAGGAAAAAATCACAGAAGTTCATTCTAGCTGTTGAACAGCTTTTAACAAAATAATCGGAACAGAGCTCGCTGATAGTCTCTTCTAGCAAGATGAACTGCCACTTCGTCACATGCCACCATCTTGTTCTGGATTTGCTAGGCATTCGTCTTGGCCAGCCGTGACTTGTAACACTTTTATAATAAAAACACAGTGAAACCTCATTAATTTTAAGTTGGTTAATTCGAAATCCCAGATAATTCGAACATTTTCTATGGTCCTGTATTTTCCTATGTAAATTTGACCAGATAATTTGAACCGGCAGCCCAGGCCAACCCGCTTATTTTGAAGATTTGGGGTGCCATGCAGCAATTCCCGATCCCCATTTCACTGCAAACCTGACGAAACGACGGCCATTCAGAGCCGCGAGGCGACGCCACTTAGCAATCGCGATTATTTATAGACGAAGCGCCCGACCCGGAGTACTGCTAGCACAAAAATTTGTCCACGGTACGCCCCGCGCAGTGCTGAAGCGCGCACCTGTAAAAGGGAAGACGTGCTTCACTGCAGTGCAGTGGGCATACCAGTTTTTGTCACGTGCTCTCGTCCCCCCACTCAGCACGCTCCTCGCAGTCACAGCGTCAGCGCATGTTCCGTGTTGCTGCCAGTGGCTGCCGTTGCCCATTCTCTCTCCGTGCCTGTGGTGACCTGTGTGCTGTTTGGATCAGCCTACAGCTATTTCAGCCCGCTGCAGGTGCGTCGATCAATCCAGGGTGGCGGCGCCCTTCGGAGAACGAGCGAGGACAACGGCGCTAACCGACCATGCACCGCGTTTGGAGGATCGGTGACGACAGCAGGGCTGGCCACGTTTGGCGCCCTGTGCATTGTTGGTTAATTTGCCAGGTCGTCATGGTCTCTCTGTGGCACAGGGAGCCGCCTTGGCAAAAGGGTACTTTGCGGTACGGGGGCCCCAGGATTCGTCACAGTCTGCCGACACACGAGGCGACCAAGGAGAAAGGCAGCTCTGGAATGTAGAGGCGCAGAATGAGTTCGGCGGGCCAACTATTGTTACCCAACTCCCCAACGCGGACCTGATCTGCTACGGGTGGGGGAGTTGCCGCGGGAACGTCGTCGTAGGCTCCTTCCCACGCGCCGACCAAGACGCAAGACAATGTGCTACCCAGGCGCGCTACCCGGGACGGCTCAGATTTTTATGAAGCCCCTCTGAAGTAGGCTCCGGACCATTGCACCTGTGTGTGTGTGTAACCCGTCCCGGGGAGAGGCGGCCTGTTTACAATGACTGGACGAACGTTTCTGTCCCCTTGGAAGCAAGGGGGGACCAAGTGCTTATAAGCAGCGATTGTCGGCTGCTAGTGTGTGCTCGTTGTCGTGCTCGAAATGTACTCGTGAGCTGTGTGCTCCGTTGGTGTATGTTAGTCTTGCGTGCTCCATTTGGGAGCCACGCATAGACTGTGTAAATGCATCTCTTGTTCAACTGTAAATAACGTAAATAAATCCTGCTCGCCTAAGTCCCAACGAAGAGTCAAGTTCATCCCTACGACTACGACCTCCAAATCTAACAGTGCGCAATGCTGGTCTGCGTCGTTTTTTTTGGGTGCGGTGATTAGGGGTGTTGCAGCATGGGTGATGTTCCTTTTTTTTTCTGAACTGTGCAGAAGTGCCAGTGAGCAAAGATGCCAAAGTATACGACTAATGCTGCAGCAGAAAGCAGGGCAATGAAAGAACTACCGTTCTGTTCTGCACAAACATGTGCGGTAAACACAAGTTGCCGCAACTCGTAGTTGGAAAGAGTGGGAAGCCTCGCTGCTCTAAAATGCATGGCTGCCACCAAGCGATGAGTTTATCTACGAGCACAACAAGAAAGCCTGGGTCAGAGGCGCAATATTTGAAGATTACGTTCGGCAGCTTGACCGCAAATTCGCAACCACAGGCAGGATTGTACACATTGCCCGGCGCATGATGACATCCCACACCTGAAAGGTATCAGGATGGCATTTCCTCCTCCGAACACCACGTCGATCTCGCAGGCAATGTACCAAGGTGTCATTCACCACATGAGGAAGGTTTACCGCCGCTACCTGCTCAAGCGCATGCTCCTTTGCTACGACAACGGCAAGGAGTACTCCATCGACCTCCTCGGGGCCATATGTCTTGTTGTGTATGCGTGGAAGCAAGTGGAACCCACTTTGATCATGCAGTGCTTTGAACACGCTGGCTTCGCAAAGGAAAGCACTCTCGATGCTGATGCTGACTATTCATGTGCACTTGATGAAGGAGCCGAGTATAGCGACTGCATCAATGCACTCTGCGCAGAGGATAGCGTATCCCGTGCAGTCGGCTTCGCCGAGTATCTGAACTTTGAAAATGATCAACAAATGTGCTACTCAGACTTAGAGTGAAGCTACCGTTGACGCGACCATGTGCGATGACAGCGATGACGACTCTAACGGGCCCTCCCGAGCACACGCTCTCGGGGAAGTTATCGGAGTGCTGGACGTTATCCGCAGTTTTGTTGAGTGCCACGGTGGAAATTCTCAAATGCTGCACGCAGCTGATCAACTAGAAAACATTATCCTTGGAGCCTCGAACTACAGGACGCGGCAAACCAGCATCTCTGATTAAGTAATCCAAAGGTTGCCGAATAAAGGTAGCGCATTCCTACAGCGAAATTTTTTGCCTGCGTTGCATTTTTGTGTTCAGTAAATTCGAAAACCCACCTAATTCGAAGATTTTTTTGCGGTCCTGATGACTTCGAATTAACGAGGTTTTACTGCACTTTCACGTTTTTTTCTAGAGTAAACATAGATGAAGATAGTTTTTTATTTATTATACAACTAAAGCAATCGCTTTTTAGTTTATTAAATTTTAATCTACATCTTCAAAAAACATGATTTTAGTGTGTCGCCATTTTTTTCAGTGCAAGTGCACTCTGTTTTCCCGTTTAGCACCGCGTAACCTAACTTGTCACTCGAGGTTCCAAAGTACACTCCCCATAAGTGCACTTAACTTGCCCGCTTGACAGGGGTATTAGACGGAGCCTCATTGAAGTCATAAAAAAAAATGTTGGGCTGCCTCATCATATGTTGCGGTTGGGTCTTAACGCCTTGCACCACCACACTCGAGTGCTTCTCCGAAAAGGCAACATGTGCTGCAGCAACATACAGCTGCCTCGCTAGGGCATTGTAATGAAGATAAATGCAATTGTTGCAATAAATGACCAAAGTTGCTCAGATGTAGTTGGCAAAGCACTTGATTTACTAAAATTTAAAACTTACTGGCAGCAAAGCACTGGGGTGAGTCTGAGTGCAGGGTCACTTGTTGGGCTAGCTTTTGGAGGCAAGATTATTCGAGATTTATTCGAGATGGTTTCGATCAGTCGACTGCAGAGAAGAAACAGTGTGTAGCCTTGAAACCTATCATTGCCAACATTTACAGCCTACCATATGTAATGTGCTTCAAGAAGAGCCCACAGCATCTTCATCAATGTTGGACGCAACTGCTTTTGCTGGGATCGTAAATCCAGACATCGACTTCCATAATTGTCTGAGCATGAGCATAAAAGAATGGTCAAAGGCAGTAGTGATTTCAGACTACAAGAGCTTTTGTGCATGGAGGTATTTTGAAGACGGGAGTAACCATAATTTCCGAGTGATCCCCGCAGGGCCGTCTGCGTCAGCAGGCGTTTGGTGTGTTGCGACACCACGTACCCGAGCACACGAGGGTTGGACCCTCCCGCGTGTAGCCGTGTGCGGCTTAGCCGTGTCTGGGGAAAGGGGGATCCTGGAGGTTGAGCCGATGCTGGGTGTCTGGACCTTTAAGGCCCCCCGGCGGAGGCAACACATCTCTTTGGCATCTGCTTCACATAGACGGCACCCCCGGACTGACCCACCCGGGGGAAATCGGTAGTTGCCTTTTCCTGTCTCTCTCTCTCTCCCTACAACCTTCGTCTTTTCCTTACTTTCCACCTTTCCTGTCTTCTTCTCATTTCTTTATTACTTCCGACCTTCCTGGCAGCAAGGGATAACCTTGTGAGTAACCAACCTTGGTTATGTCATATTGGGTTATAGTAGCAACGTACAGCTGGCGTTTGCAGGCCCTGTTTTTCAGGCCCTGCAGCGTCCCCTTGTTGGACTCCATGGTGGGTGGCTAGCGTTGCTGCCGAAAACTACACGTCCACACATGGCTACTTCCTTCCCTCCACTACCTGATCGCCCTCAGAAAAGAGGGCGCACCGATGAAGTCTTCCAGTTTTTTGGCCACCAAAAAGAATCCTTCCCACGTTTCCATGTGATTCATTCTGCAAAACCAGATAAACCAGTACGAACTATCTCACCCTTCCTTGTTTCCAAGTCATTGACTGAAGTCTTTGGTCTTCGTTATAAGGCGTCGAGGATGGCAAGCGGTGATCTCCTCTTGGAGCTCCGCGATCAAAAACAATGTGAAAAATTGTCAAAACTAGTGTCATTTGGGGAAACCCAAATAATTATAACCCCGCACCGCACGATGAACACCACCCGTGGTGTTGTCTCTGACGATGACTTGATGGAGCTCACTGAGGCTGAACTCTTGGAGGGCTTCAGTGACCAGAATGTTATCAATGTTAAACGAATTAAGATGAGGCGAGATGGAAAAGAGATCAAGACGAAACACCTGATACTCACCTTCGGCTCAAGTGTCCTTCCCGAGTCCATCGAGGCCGGTTATATCAAACTTCGTGTTCGGCCATACGTTCCCAATCCTCCCAGATACTTTAAGTGCCAACGTTTCGGCCACAGTTCATAGAACTGTCGAGGCCGGCTGACTTGTGCCAAATGCAGTGACAATGAACATTCCTCCGAAACGTGCCAGAACACTCCACATTGTGTTAATTGTGATGGCGAGTGTGCCGCATACTCGCGGTCGTGCCCGTCTTGGAAAAGAGAAAAGGAAATCGTAACAGTTAAAGTAAAGGAAAACATAAGTTTCAAGGAGGCACGCAGGCGGGTATCCTACCTGCCAAAGAAAATCTTTGCCGATGTGGCACTTCAGGGGGCAGCGTCACAACGGCCTCCGGAGGCTGTCCGACCCACAAGCAGTGAGTCGGCAGTTACGCCATCTGCCCCCGCGGGGGTTGCAGCTAGCATTGCTCCGTCAATCGAGGAGAAGGGACCATCAACCCCGAAGGTGGGCACAGCCGAGGAACCTCCCAGGTCCCTTCCAGTGCTGGCAACGGCCAGCGCAGCCAAATCCCCCAGGGAGCCCCATCGACCCCCGGGCTGGTGGGCGCAGGGGTCTTGCCCTCAAAGGTGGGACCTTCCCTGGTAACTTCTCGCTCACAAGACCATGTGTCCGGCGCCTCACAAGAGGCAATGTACACTACACCTATCCCTACAGCGCGCCAAGTGCCTAAGGAGCGGCGAGGCTCCCTCGAATGCTCCAGAAAGGGCAAAACCCCGATTACAGAGCCTCGAAAGAGCTCTGAAATCTAATCTCTGAAACCTCTATTTACACTTCTGTTTCTGTACACACAGCACCTATTGACTTCCAATATGGAAACACAAATAATTCAATGGAACGTCAGAGGTCTTCTTACAAACCTTGATGATGTGCAGGAACTCATCCAAAAACACAATCCAAAAGTGCTGTGTTTACAAGAAACACACTTAAAATCCAAACACACAAACTTTCTCCGACAGTATATAACTTTTCGGAAAGATCGTGATGATGCTGTCGCATCATCGGGCGGTGTCGCCATTGCTATCAACAAGAGCATTGCGTGTCAACTTTAACCGTAACAAAATCACGGCGAACAGATGTCCTATTCTGTCGCCTCAGAATAGGACACACATTTGGCACGCATATCTTCTTGCTCACTGAAAATGATCCTCCAACCTGCGGTAGATGCGGGGAGAGGCTGACCGTCCTCCACGTCCTGCTGGAGTGTCGGGCAGCCGAATCTGAGAGAAGGAAACATTTTTCCCTAGCATACCGGCAGCACATTTCCCTACATCCCGTAATGCTACTCGGCCCAGAACCTTTATTTGACACCAACACAGTCCTAAGTTTTCTGAAAGATGTTGTCTTGCATGTTGTTAGGCCCGCATGTTCGTAGCGGGTCCTCTCTTCAGAGGATGCCGCTGTGATAGCTCTTTCGTACAGCACATTCCTCTAGGCCCTTGTGTTTCAAGGGCTCTGGCGAGGCAGCAGTGCTCCAAGTAATTTTACCATCTTATATATTTTCTATTTTGCATCATTCTTCTACGATGGATTTTAATGTTCATAGTATTCGTCATTAGTCATCGGCATAATTTTATAGCACGTAGATTTTCCGCACTTTACAGCAACTATTTTTAGGCCACTTTACAGCCAAGTCACATCTTCTTCACAGAACTCATCATTCCACCACGAAATCACTAACACTGTCTTGGCGCTCTTTGGCCATATCTGGCCCTTGCGCCACTAAACCACACATATTCATTCATTCATTGATTGTATGAGAAGGATCACGGCCATATAGAAAATAGAAGGGGCAGAAACCGGTAGTGGCTTGTGTCGTGGTATTGTAGGCATAGGTGACGAACGGAAGAACTACATCCCAGTTGGAGTGGTTGGGTGCAATGTACATAGTGAGCATTTCACCAAGGGCACGATTAAAGCGTACCGTGGCACCATTGGTTGGCAGGTGATAGGCAGTGCATGTGCGATGAAATAGTGCATTCAGCAAGCAATATTTCAACGACTTCAGACAGGAAGGCACAGCCTCGGTCGCTGAAGAGTTCACGAAGCCCTCCATGACCAAGCATAAAAGTGGCAATTTCCTACGCTGTAGCAGCTGGGAGTGCCGCAGTCTGCATAGCATGTTAAGGGGTCGACGGCAACTGTAATCCACCGTTTGCTGGACAAACGTGCCACAGATACTCAAGGATGGAAGAGAGAGAGGAAGATCGCGAGAAACTGGCTGCTGCGTGTTGTTACTAGTCAGCCATTTTAACCCTGATGATGGCGCCGACGTTGAACAGTGGGTGGCTAAGTACGAACATGTGAGTGGAATCACCAGATGGGACCCTACACTTATACTAGCTAACCTGTTCTACCTAAGAGGCACGGCAAAGGTGTGGTTCGAAAACCATGTAGAGGAGCTGACCAGCTGGGACCAATGCAAAGAGAAGTTAAGAGTTGTTTGGCAAGCCAGCGGGCTGTGAAATTGCCGCAAAGCAGGAACTGGCCTCTCGTGCCCAATCTCCCACGGAGTCCTCTGTTTCGTATATCCAGGACATGCTGGTGCTTTGTCATAAAGCTGATCACGACATGACAGAACCTGAGAAGGTAGGGCATGTGCTCAAGGGAATTGCTGACGATGCCTTTAATCTGCCCACGTGCAAAAGCTGCTCTACAGTTGATGCTATGATCAAAGAGCGCTGACAGTTCGAGCAGGCCGAAAACCGACGCCTCCTGCCCCCATTCACCAGACTTCCCAATACTGCCGCAGCGTCGACATGTGAAAATCAGCCTGCAAAGCAGCAGGCGTCGCCATCAGAGGACGTGGTGCGAATCGTTCTACGTGAACAGCTTGCGATGGCGCTCGCAGCTTTCTGTTTGCATAGCCTTGAGGCTACCCCTTTTTCAGTTCCCCTCGTGCAAGCCATTGTTCGACAGGAACTTGAAAACTTTGGCCTACATTCTGTCTGTGCTGTCACCAACCCCAGAGCCAAGGAACGCCCTCCTACTATTTTTGCTCCACCTTGACTCTTCGCTCCGCGTTATCGCAACTCAAATAAGTGGAGAACCGCGGACGACCAGCCGATATGTTTCACCTGTTGCCGCATTGGTCATGTCGCCAGATACTGTCGCAACTCGTGGCCCTCAACATCTCGCACGCCGATCAACCTGAGCCGTTTTAATGGAAATGCCCGCAATGTTTCGCCCACCGCAAAGTCTTACAGTGCCGACAACTCTGCAAGGAACACGGGGTACAGTCTCTCACCATTGCCGCGCGAACATCCGTCTCGTTCACCGCAAACACGTCCCCCATCTTCCCGTTCGCTGCAGCCACATCGCCTTTCATCCCCTTTGGCTTTTGGCTGCACCCTTTCGGAAAACTAAGAAATGCAGCCCTCGGAGGTGATGCTGCGTTGCCCACTGCTGCAGCAAATCCTCTGTCTGTGCTCACAAAGAGAAGTGTCATTGACGTTAAAATAGACGGCTTATATGTCCGTCCAAGCACTCGTCGACATTGGTGCCCACATATCTGTGATGAGTGCTAGCCTACGTAGACGTTTAAAGAAGGGCCTCACCCCAGCAGCTCCCAGAGTGCTTTGTGTGGCTGATGGCGGCATGCTTGCTGGTTGTACTTGGAATGTGTACTGCGCATATAAGTATAGCCGGCCGCGCCCTACTTCTGTTCTCTTCGCTGTGATCGACAACTGCCCTCACGACGTTATCCTTGGATTGGACTTTTTATCCCATCATTCTGCTCTCATCAACTGCACAACCAGCGTTCTTCAATTGGAACTGCCTCAAGTCGCCGATGCTCCGAGCACCGCTCCACTGCACTTGTGTTCGCTTCAAGATGTGTGTCTGTCACCTGAGGCAGTCACTCGCGTGGCTTTGACTGCACCGCCACAGATTCTTGACGGTAAATATGTGCTTCACCCCATCATCAACGTGCTTTTAAACCGGAATGTTGCTCTTCCACATACGCTGGTAACGATTATTACTAACAATGTCGTTCTTCCACTTCTGAATTTCGGCCTGTGCCCTCAAGTGCTTCCAGCCGACATGTTCTTGGCCAGCATTTCCGAATTTGGCATTGCAATTCTGAATGCCGAGAGCGGTTTCTTAGCAACAATGGCAGCTCACAGCTGTGTTTCCCTAACGGATGACTTGGCGAAGATTGCACCTAATCTCACCTCTGCACAGGCCATGGACATACGTCTCCTCCTCAAATCGTACCTTAACATCTTTGATTTCGGCAACAAGACTTTAGGACAAACATCTGTTGTTCATGACCGTATCAACACTGGAGCCACGAATCCTATTCGTCGGCATTCCTATCGTGTATCGCATGCTGAACGTAGAGTCATCCAATCAGAACTGGACAAAATGCTCTGCAATGGGGTCATTGCGGAGCAATGACCCCAGTGACAGCTGCAGTCACTGAGGTTTCGCAGCAAACGAACCTTTTCACCGATATCACAGCAACATAAAAGCACACGTGTTGGGCTGTTAAGTGTGAGGTCGCGGGATCGAATCCGATGGGGGCGAAATGCGAAAACACCCACGTACTTAGATTTAGGTGCATGTTAAAGAACCCTGTTAAAGCTCCCCAGATGTTGACGTCACACCGAAGCCGGAATCCAATCTTATTGCAGGCGACCATCGTTCTCTGCTCGATGATAGTGTTCTCATCAGCTTAAGGGGCATGGAGGCGTGGAAGGACACGTGCTGATGTCACCAAGACAGATCAATGAACTCTGGTCAATGCCGCTGCGCACTGCATTGCCTTCACACAGAAAAGGCAACTTGTAGTTCGCGGTGACCAACGCCAATACCAATGCCTCGCCAGTTTCACGTGGCAGACAAGCCAGGCATTGAGCAGAGTTAATTCCTCTGAGCAAAGCCTGGCACCGCTGGTGTTGCGGTGTGCAGACGCATAATCGTGCGGCTATTTTCGTATTTCGTGCGTTTTCTTTATAACATGGAATAAATAATTACGGGAGACATAGCGCACTGAAAACAACCGAATCGGGTGTTTTTTAAAACTCAATTATTGCTTGTCTATAAAAATTCGGGCCCTCAATTCAGTAAATAAAAGGTTTGTTAATTAACGTAGTTATCGATAGTTATGAAAAAAAGAATCATCTTGTTGCAGTACGTAACTGCTGATGGAATACCATTGGTTGTGTCCTTGTATATTCTACATTTTATTTTTAAGAGCTTGGCTAACGTTAGCACTGTATATGCTGCCATAAGATGTTCTCCCGCATGTCAGACTCGCGTAGCCGTGGACAAAAAAGGCGAGCAACTTGGCTAACGTGGGTTGCTGTGGTCTCCGCGTTCACTGTCTCATCACGGCTTGATCTCTATTTGCACTCATCAGAGACAGCCGCAGTTACACGAGTCGGATGCATAGCGTGTACGGTCGTGTCCAGGGTACGTAATTGTATGCGTACATATGGTTGTGAGAACACACTAAACACAGATAAAGCACCACCGGAACTGCGCTTTTCTTTGATTTTGCTTGAATCATCAACCCGGCACATTTTATAGTTAATGCGCGAATATTGATGAGCACACTGCAATGAGCACAGCTTTGATCCTGCTACTTTCGTGCGTTGTGAAAGTGCTATAAGCTATCCACGCCTTCGCATTTGCACAGCCCGCCATGCTTTTTTTTTTTCACAATGCATTTTCTTGCAACACTGCTAATCGCACAGGAACGTGCGAAAGCTCCGTGGCAACTAAGGCACTGAAGAATCTGCGCCAGCAGAGCGCCTACTGTGGCGAAGTCAGCACTGGCTACACCGTCCCTGCAAAGTTAGTGGACGTCTTGGGGAGACGGATGTCTTGCACATTCCAGCTGGCGTTCCCAACGCGAGTGAAAACTAACAGGTGTTTCGCTTTATTGGGTGCCAGAGGCTGGGCCTTTGCCTGCTACGTGGGCTGCTTGGTCTTTTCAGGTGTCTTCGCACAGACGAAGAATCCCTCTTCATTTAACCACTGTCGTAGGCGTCTACAACTCGGAAGGCCGCCTAGCTGCAGCCGCTAAAGTTCCTAAGCTGCGCCATGTCGTGACAGTTGACTAAATAGCGTCGCCGAATGACGGATCAGTCGAGTGTGACGACGGCTTCGGCAATATTCTGAGCGCCGGCAGCGCTGTTTTTGTTATTCGCGCGAAATCTTTTCTGGCAGTTTCACAACTTTCAGTGCAGTACATTTGAATATGCAAAGGTGTGAAAATACAACCATGTGCTCGAAACTTGTTCTCAATAAGCGCAACAGCATGTGCTTTATTGATTGGCCATGGATAACACCATGGCCGCCTTGAGCCATCATAGTGCAAATTTTAACAGGCATGGAATTTGATTTTTAGGTTGATACCTCCATCAATGAATGAATGTATGATGTTTAGGCTCAGGTAGGTAGATTGAAAGCATTTCCTTTCTGGCTCCTCCTCCATTTCACTTTCGTATGGGCTGAACCACTGATGAAAATGACTCAAAATAAGAAATGAAATTGTACTGATACACTGAAATAAAGAAAAACGAAAATTTGAACTTGCATCCTTTCAGGTGTCAGAAAAGTGATAAATGGCGATGCAAGGAATAGTGCAAATAAACACGAACGGAAAAAGCAGAAAGCAAATAGCGCTTGTCGGTGTGTGCTTATTCGTCTCCCTGCAGCCTTTTGTTCTTGTTTTTTTGCGCTGCGCTTAAAAAACTTCTTTGCTGACGTACCATATTCAAGTTTAGTAAATGAATATACGACATGCACCTTACACGCTCTATTGCTTCTTTTTTTCTCGCAGTGATAATTGGGAAGCCTTTCGCCTGCATGCCAACGTGCTGTGGCTTCATTACTTGCTGACGAAGTTCCAGAATTTCCCAAAGACAAAGCAGGTCACGGAGGTCTTGGGCCGTCCACTTCTCGCGACCAACTAGCTGCCTGCATGGACGTGATCCTGTCTTTGCTGTCGGCCGAGCAGTTTGTGGTTGAAGAGGTCCTTCCACACTTCGGATGCGACGCCAAGGCACCGTGCTGTATATATACATACATATATAATTTGCTTGAAAGATTGCATGCCGCAATTTCAACTTGGCAACTTTTACTTTTGTAAATTCTTTTGTCGAATACAGATATTGATCTATTCACTTTTATGTTAATTTTATATTTTAATTATTTATGTATTGCGATTTTATTTATTCATGGAATAAAGATAACATGGATGCTCCGAGTGCTCAAGAAAAATGACTGTTGGAAATCGAATCGAACATTTAACATTTGCAATTTCAAGAAAGGTGAAATGAAACATTTTGTGGATTGTGTTCAACAACAAAAAACTTGTTTACATTATTTGATACAGGTACACCATGATGCAATATCACATCAGGTTAACGATGAACAATAAAAGTAATGAAAAAGAAAACAGCACGTTCCAAACGCATTTAGTAGTTTAATGCTCGTTTAGAAAGCTAAGTGCAATTCTAAAGTGCCACGCATGATTTTGAAGGGATCCAAACGTGGTTAGATAGCTCAAATAATAAATTGGTCTGTCTAAATCGAAACAGCGCATACATGGGCTGCCCAAGACAAGACACGCCAACAACTTGCTGCTGTTGTTCGTAAGTGACCTGCTCTGAGTATTTGTTCAGAAACTCTTATCGTATACGCACAAGTCTCCTGCCAAAGCAGAGTAATTCGGCAGAGTCTCCATTTGCAATGGTTTTTCTCCTTGCACACAGCAAGGACTGTTGCTGTCCCTCTTCGCATTGGAGCAGACAGAGTTGCCTACTTTGAGTAGTAGATTCTCCAATCTTGTAGGAATAGACTAGCGAAAAACTATTCAGTTCGTACTTAATAGAACATTTGCGCAACCCTATAGTATAAGTGCCTGGATTTGCAAGCACGAATTGTCACAGTCGCAACCTAATTACCATGCTGCGTGCACTCTTTCTAAGCATGATACGCGCTGCAATTGGATAAACTGTTCATGCTGTCGCTAAAGTCGCAGTGATGGCGGCAGTGTGAAACGTTTATCCAAGCTGTGCACATCTTGCTTAGAACGAGAGCCATCGCTGCGACCTTAGCGATGGTTTTTTTTTGAAGGCGAGCTATTAGAAAGCAGATGAGATGACTTGATACGAATGAGTAAGGACGTATTTTCTCAACAGGCAGCTTAAGATCCGATTGCGCCGATGCGGAGAAATTTTCATGTTTACTTATCACATCGTATAGAGATTGCCTGTGTCTGCATGGGGTGGGCTTAGCTTCCGCACCTCGCCAGCAGTATCGTCAGTTTCCCTTTGCTTTCAAGTAATTACTACTGTATTGGTGGTGAGCAAACTGGCATATGATAATGCGCAGGATAGCATTGTATTACGTAAATTGCAACTCGAAACTTCTAGTAAGAAAAAAATAATTGAGTGATATATTGCTCGGGTTTCTGCTATGTCTTTAAATATGAAAGCAGGTGAGGACAGTGATGCCTCTAAACTATGGACAACCACAGGTGGTGCTAAACACAGCTACCCACAAAAGCTCTCCACACAGTTTGTGTGGACAGTTTGTTTGGGCACGTGGAATTCGCGAAGCCTTTCTTATTCACGTGGCAGGAAGAAATGTTGGAGAGCGCAGTCTGTTAACTTACTAGACAACAAATATCACTATTTTTAGAGATGATACGTGCTCTTGTACATGTCCATACGCAGTTTCACCCATTCCTTTCTTTTCCCTATCCTTTCCCTTCATTACACTTATATACCCGCCATCTGAGCAATAAATTGCACTGTTCGTGTGCGCTGTGACCTCTCGCCTGCTTCCTTCCACGTTGTGCGTGCCAGGAAGAATTTTTCCTTGTCTAATGTATTGTGCGACAATCTTTCTTAGACAACTGCACGTGATGCATAGGATTGCGCTGCTTACTAAGCGCAGATAAAAAAGATGTCGAAATCGCGTATATCGTGCCCCGGAATGATTTGCAGAAATTTAAGAGCATTGTATGCACCAAACGCAAGTTAAACCACGGCTCATAAGAAAAAAAATATCTTGTGCCTTTCACAGTCGTTACCGCGCATTGAAAAGTGACTACATCCGCCGTGGTGTTGTATGGTGCACTTGGATGTTTCGCTGCTAAGCCCGAGGGTGCGGGATCGAATCCCGGCCGCGGGGGCCGCATTTCGATAAGGGCGAAATGCAAAAACGCCTGTTGGTGTTTTTGATGCCAACGGGCAACAAAACCTAGGGTTCTTTAACGCACGCTATTAAAGAACCCTGGGCAGCGAAAATTAATCCGGAGTCCCCAACTACAGCGTGCCTCATAATCGTATCGTGGTTTTGCCACGTAAGAACCCAGAATATAAGGTGGACATTTATTAATGACCGCGGTATTACAAGAAAACGTGCTGACGAACTAGTTCGTTTTCCTTTTTCCCCTTCATCACACCTTCTTTCTTGCTTTGCGTGTGTGCTGGCGTCCGCATTTTAAATTTAGCCGTAATTATAGCAATTTAACGGCCGGATTGGGACCTTGAAGAGAAACGGCGATTCTACATTGCCCTTGAAAAAATGTTTCAGCTGCGGAACACAGGCCAGGCCGCATGGCCGAGTTAAGCACAAGCATCTCTACCTAGGTGGTCGTACAGTTGTCAACACACACACGTGCCAATTCTCGCACATAACCCAACTAGTTAGTCTTAACAATCTGCTCGTGGCGTGCAGCGACTAAAAAAAAGTAGTTTCGATAAATCGTCGATTCATTGAGCGCCCGTTTGCGCCCTGTTTGGTTGAACAGTTTCGTGCCGAAACTGTAACTGCTTATTTTTTCAGTTTAGTTCGGGTTCACGTACATTCTGAGAATATGGGTTCGGGATCAGTTCCGGCTAGAATTAGGGTACGGTTTTCGGTGCGGGTTGATTATCATCAGCAGCCTGGCTACGCCCACTGCAGGGCAAAGGCCTCTCCCATACTTAACCAACTTGTTTAGATACCTGTTAATACAACCGAAAGCTATTTGTTGAACCGTACTTTCCGTGTAAAGGTTGACCAGGTGCTGTCCAGGTCTTTCAATCGAGAAACTGGCGTTCCACAAGACTGCGGGATCAATTATACTTTTCATGGTGAAATGATGCATCCAGCTTGAGCTAAATAATATGACTAAATAAGCTGATAAAAATGGTTTTATGCCGAGTCTGCAAAAAGTGCATGCATTTTTTTCACAAATAAAAGAGGAATTGTACGGGAGCCTGCTATTGGACTCTGGAAGTACAGAACTTTTTGGGCATCATTTTAGTCTCAAAACTGACATTCATTCCCCATAATAGATACTTGAAAGCTAAATGCCTGAAGACAGTGAACTTATTGAAATTTCTATTACGTTCAACATGAGGCATTGACACAAAGCACCTTTTCGAACTTGTATGGAAGCCCCGTCGGCTCATGCCTTGACGCCTCACGACCAGAGCCTTTAGGACAAGCCTTGCACAAATCCTTTAAGTAGAATCATATATGTGTAGTTCACTGCATCTTCAAAGCTCATATTCGGGTTTCACAATATTTTATGAAAATAACTTCAAACTGTGTGCATCCTTCCTATTCCACCATTACCAATAACACATGTACTGCTCTTCCATCACTGACCTACAGCGAAGCTTCCCTTCTCATTTCATGTGTCAGAACTCAGTGAAGAAATAGGTGTCTCAGTGCTTGAACAGCACCTGATGACTCCAGCGAAGCTGCTGCCACAGTGGTAGTGGCAGCTGGTAGAATGTGACATTGTTTGAAGAAGTCACGAAGAACGCTAGAGATACACATTTGTATGCACTTCTAAGAGCTTTAGGCGAAGTACAGTTGTACTGAATTTGACACACCAAAGTCGCATGCTTGCGTTTCCTATGCTCTAGTCGGTCCATCCTTCTCGTAACAGTGTTGCTGTTTCCACCCGGAAACAAATATTCTTACTGCTGAGCCCTATGCAATATTGTCCGCAGTAAAGCGCGAAGAAATTAAAATTACAAAAGGTAATTTTATTTGCGGAGTCAGTGCCGTGAAAGCAATATTTATTGCTTTTACGACACTTTTGTCTTTGCAATCACTTTCAAGTCATTACAAAGGCGTGAAAACCCTGTATTTAACTACCTTTATTCGTTGCTATGCTATCTATGCGTGTAACCAACATGTTATAGTGTGCTGGGCGTTCGGGCACAAAGGAATCGGGGGTACGCTCTTAAAGAAGTTTGCACCCTTTGTGGCTTATCTTGTCCCACAAGAGTAATCGTCATCTGCTTTGCTTGCGTTTACTTTCTTGAAAATTCTGCGCTCGCTACTTTCCTGTCTAAAATGCTATGTCACGCTGATAGCACGCATGCCGTTCGTGACATGGAAGTACCGGGCGCACAGTGTTAAAGAAAGGAAATGGTGGTAAGAAAGATGGGGATTATTATTTGTGGGACGAGATAAGCCCTATAGGTGGTGCGAACTTTTTTAAGAGTGTAATGTGTTTGGAGATCATTTCACTACATCCATAGCAACAAATTGAAGAAGCTTATCCATGCGCAATTTTTGCGAGTTACAATAATACAAAGCCAACAGTCCAAGGAACCAAGGAAAGCATAAGTTAAATTACTTGCTATAATTTAAATGTAGAAGTGCTAAGGAAAACTAAAAATGAAAGTGTGAGAGAAACTCCTTGCCGCTGGTGCGATCCGAACCCACATCTTCGCATTGCACTTAGCCTACTGTAGAAAGCATGTTTTACATCCACCGACATGACCACTAGCTTTGAACGGTACTAGCTACGGCTAGCACACATATCATGCCCAAGAAAGTGGATGAAAAAACGGCACTGCAGAAGCTCAATTGGTAAGGGCATCGCACAAGTAATGCGAAAGCGTGGGCTTTGATCCCAGCAGCGGTAGGTAGTGTTCTCGTCCACCCTCCCCCCCCTTCAAGTTTCCTTTACTTTATCTTTTTAAAATTTCAATTAAAAGCAAGCAGTCTACCCATCTAATTTTTGGTTTCATTGTCTGTTGGCTTCACGTGATTGCGACTCCTCCACATGGAAAGAGGTACTGCCAGGTATTGTTGATCTTGGGAATAACAACAAAACTTGTGCATCTTGCTGGTTGAATAAGCATGCACATATGAGGAGCCTGCTTTATAAACTTGTAATGTGTTAGCATTCTTAGGGGACTTCACTGGCTTTCTACAGCTATCTATGTTTCTATGCATATTTGTATCTAGCCGTTTTCCCGCCTATACCTGGGTAGTCAGTGGCGGAATGCGTAGCACATCGGGCAGAAGTGCTGAGGCAACAGGGTTCGAAACTAACGCTTGGTCCAACTTGGGTGACTGAGTATGCGGAAATGTGTACTTATGTGTCGCTCTTCAACGAACATCTTTGACGCCGACTTGGAGTATTGGGTATGTGTCACTCGGTCTGTGCTAGTTAGTCTGCAATGAAACTCTTCAATGCCAACTTGGGGTCACAGGGTATGTGCCAGTAGGTGTGTGCCGCTCTTCAATGAACGTATTCGACACCAACTTTGGTGAATAGGTATGCACCACTGGGAATATCTGCCTCTCTACAATGACGGAAAATATCACTCCGTACAACAGCACAATGCAGTGCACAATGTTTATTAAGATGCTCTGCCTGCGATGATGTTTATGTGCTCTGCGCAATTCACGTTGTGCTCACACATCGTGTGGCATATTGCGCGTTGATGTGCTTGTGCTTTGTGTTGCATAGATCCTCTGCAAAATTTTTAAAGAAAACAAACGTACCCTATGAAATAATGCCGTTTCCTGTATTTGTATGACCCGCCGTGGTTGTTCAGTGGCTATGGTGTTGGGCTGCTGAGCACGAGGTCGCGGGATCGAATCCCGGCCACAGCGGCCGCATTTCGTTGGGGGCGAAATGCGAAAACACCCGTGTGCTTAGATTTAGGTGCTCGTTAAAGAACCCCAGGTGGTCAAAATTTCCGGAGTCCTCCATTACGGCGTGCCTCATAATCAGAAAGTGGTTTTGGCACGTAAAACCCCAAATATTATTATTGCATTTGTATCGTATGCATTTGTCACAATTTGTACAATGGTCCTTTGCGATACCTTTCAAGCAGTTTGCTCTACGGAGGAGCCTGTATTTCTACAACTACTACTACAATTGAATGCGGTTAATACATTTGCGTAATCTATTAATAATTCATACGAGAGTATTGCACAACGCATTTGGTTAGGCTATACATACCTATGGGGGCGAAATGCGAAAACACCTGTGTGCTTAGATTTAGGTGCACGTTAAGGATCCCCAGGTGGGCGAAATTTCCGGAGTCCTCCACTACGGCGTGCCTCATAATCAGAAAGTGGTTTTGGCACGTAAAACCCCAGAATTTAATTTTAGGCTATACATACGTCGATAATTTCAAGTCTGCCAAATACTATCTGTAAAAATGTTTTGGCGTTGCCACGCGTACAATATTCATGTACTGACACCTTTATGATGGTGTAGAAAAATATTTTGGTGATCTTAGTGCACAGTGTTCTTAGGACAGCTTTGGGAAATGCTTCAGCTGATCTAAAATTGAATGTCAGCCTCAGGCCCTACGTGTGGAAGTGTGATTTACCTGGGCGCTTCAGTGATAGAAGTGTTTGTTAGCAAATATAATCTACAATGTTTTTATCGCGAAAATGATTTTAAATGCGAAATAGTCTAGTCGCTCATATTGTGAAATATTTATGCGTGCAAATGCATCTAATCTATTGCTTCTTTTTGCTTAGTACACACTAGACACCTTTTAGGCTACCAGTTAATTGTAAAATAAGGGGTTTTATGTGCCAAACACATCATTTGATTTTGAGGCACGCCGTAGTGGGGTGGGGGGGATCCGAAATAATTTGGACCACCTGGGGTTCTTTAACGTGCACCTCAATCTAAGTGCACGTGTGTTCTCGCATGGCGTTGCCATCGAATTGCGGCCGCCAATGCCGGGATTCGATCCCATGACTTCATGCTTAGAACCCAACATCATAGCCACCAAGCAACCTCGCCATGTTACTACCATTTGTTGGTAGTATTTGCTCTGCTGAGTTGTTCTGGTTCAAATAGGAAGACTATATTTATTTATTTATTTATTGTACCCTCAGGTCATACATACAATGCATTAGAGAGAGAAGGGGCTAGCATCACATATATAGGGAGAAAAAAAAGAAAATAAAGCAGGATAACAGAATGAGCAATTCAGCAAACATGTCATAAAATATATTCTCCGTGCAACTGAAATGGTGTTTTCAGACATACAAACGAACAAAGAGAGACAAAAGAATACGTAAACTGAACCGATATGAGTTTTCAGGTATGCTGTGGTTGTTTGTTTTGGAGTCAGTTCCTGTCGTGGTTTTTTTTGGGTGCCATGCTTCCTTCCTCACACAGATTTATTAGCGTTCTTATTTTTTACTCGCCCACTGGTATTTTTCTTTAAAAAATAATGCATGCGGTGTGCAGAATGTGGAATGTGTGTATCGCAAGCGCCCTTAGTTTTTCTTGATATCAGGCTCTGAAGGTTAAGCTTAACGTAATTGAGATGATAATCCAGAATTCAGAATAATTCAGGTAATTCACAATAATATTTTCCAAGAGGGGCTTGGATACCCCGATATTCACTGCCCTGGCTTCGTTCTTGTCATGCATAGGTGTGTGCTTGACCTTTTTATGACTGCGAATTTCCGCCAATGGCCACCTGAATGTTATCGGCAAATGGTATGCGACACTATATTGAATTTGTGGTTTAAACAATGCTTTAATTGCATCTTAGGTGTTGGTTAAAATGCTGTCTCCTACCTATCTGCTACGTATTACTAAAAAGCGGAAACAACACGGATAAATCACTTATTTGTGGTTTTTTATAGGTCGGCTCTATGTGCAACAGCAGTTTCGCCGTAAACGAAACTCAGCCAGATGCAAACGGGAATCATTGGCTTCTGGCACAGGCTTTTCTTCGTCGCATTCATGCAAATTATGAGAGGCAGTCTAACCAAGACATGGAAAGTTGCCAAGTCATTGATGCACACAAGCCAAATTACTAGGGCATTGAAATCCCGCTTTGCAACGCCAACAAGCTGCAGTTACTTCTGCTGCAAACTTCTTCTGTGATATCACAAATAAAGAGAATATAGATGGTCCGGCCATTTCTGGAACTTCATTGTGGCACTGTTGAACAGCCGTTGGCTCTCACCGCTGCTGTTCAGTTCCAGCATACAGCTACATCCTACGTAAGATCTATGCTTACTGACTGACTGCGAAATATCGCCCGAGTTTTCTTATTTCATTGGCTGGCCTCAATCCTCGAGTAAAGCCCCAAGTTTAGGTCTGAGGTAAGGCCAGCTTGAACGGCACCAATATAAGAATTGTCACCCATGAGAGCACACTGAAAGCCACTGAATAAATGGGTTCTTTTCACAAGAATACTCCAGCCAAGATCGACCTGGCTCTGTCAGCTCTAATATTTTCCTCGCAGTTGCCACATTTTGTATTTTGAACCTGTGCTTGCTATTCCACAGGTGGTGGCTTCTCGGTAGCTTTCTTCTTCTTTGACGTTGGCATCAGTTGCATCATCACTTACTATTGATTGCTTTCACCGGAAAGGGTTTGTTCCATTCACATTTTCCGCAGGTGAAGCCCCTGCCAACCTGATTGGGGCGGCATGTTCAATATCATTTCCCTTGATAATTGCGATTTCCTGTAGCGTTGCACATCCCTCTGTGAGTAGCCCAACGTCGTCTACAAAGCATAGTAGCGTGACCGATGAGATTACCTGTAGCAGACCTATCGGCACTATCAGACTACCAGCACTATCTAAGCCACGCGTGAGCACCTTACTAAGTTCCTTGAGATGGTTGACCAGCGGTATCGGGTTGGCGTCCATATCACTGTCAACTGATCCGGCCTTTGAGTCGCCGATAAATGTGGATGAGCTTGATCTTAATAGTTGTGGGCAAATATCAATGGTGAGCCTCTTTTCGTTGTGCCAGTTGGTTTGACGTTGCCCCGGATATCTGCTAGTTGTACAAGCGGTTCAAAACCTGGCAACACGAAACAAATGAGGAACATGGAGACAACGAACAGTGAGCTCTTCCACTCGCTGGTCCCGTTTGACCACCCGTGTGCGAGTGCGACGACTGCGGTGAGTATGAGGTAGATTGATATTTCGACATTGTTAACGTGCAATTTGGAGAAGTGGGTGCTGTCGGTCAGGTCCCATACCAAGTTTTTGCACATTTCTGCGTTAGTTTCGAAGAGTGGCTCGAAGACGTTGCGTTCGCTGTCACGGTTAACGGATTGCCGTACATCTTGCAGTCAAAGAAGGCCTTAAGTTGGGGAGGCATCGCATCGCTCTGAGCAACGAATGTTCAGTCTATAATCTCCACGTTCGGTTTCGGTTCCCCTACGCTTGCGCAAAAGCTTCCGAACTTGAATATCTCGTCTCCAAGTGCGACTTTACCCTCGGTATCACAGCTGAGTACAGAGGAATACCTCTCCCGTTTTCATCTTGAATAAGTCGCTAGAGACCAGTACGTTAGTGGGTAGCTGCTTCCACTCTCGTTTCGGTAGACGGGTATGAGCACCGAGTTGGGCTGGCCGAATTAGAACCTCTTCTGCTCTAATTTGATGTGCACGGAGGCACCGATGTCAGTTCTGAAGGAGTTGAGTATGTCCTTAACATTTCCGAGAGGCGCGAGTTGCGTATCCGTTTCATGATCATTTTGACGAATGCGTTGAGCGCCAGCCATACAGCAAGGAGCGGGAGATAAATGACACATGGGACCCTGGCATGATCCTTTTGGGCCACGACAAGGGTGAGTATGCCGACAAGCGTGATCGCGCCGACAAGCGTGATCGCGCCAACACACAGGTCCTTTCTGAGGAGGGGTTCGAGATATGATCGAACGTTTGCATGGTTTTCATGCTTCTGAAGCGATTCCTGAACGTCGCGTTACACTCGCTGACATAGATGGATGGTGCATTCAAGGAGTCTGCAAGGTCCTGCGGTTTCGCATCGCATAGGCAGAAAATTGAGCACGAGATCATTGATGCGATGTCACAAATGGAGTCGCACATGTTTACACTGTGGGTTGTGCAGCCCATGCGGGTATCGGTTGCGGTGGCAGGTGCTGACATAGCAGCTTAGGCGCTTTGGGTATGAGTCACTCTAGAACAGTTAGCGGGTGAATAAACGGCACCAGAGCAGCATCGGCTGTGTGTCCATATATATATATATATATATATATATATATATATATATATATATATATATATATATATATATATGCGCCTTGGCTATTTAAGCGTTGCGCCGGTTCTTTGTAAAATGCACCGTACCGCCAACCTAGCTGCGTATCTCTGTGCCGTCTGTCACCTTCTGCTGCCGTTTCATGCGACGGCATGCATGTTGCCCAACGCGCCACTATCCGCTTGTGTGTGCTTAATTCAACGTAGCGTGAGCAGGGCGATGATGCGACGGTTGACGTCCACTGTCGAGAGGCCGATGGGTGGGCCGTATACAAATCTGCCAGCGGTTTCGGGGTCTCGCCGTCGTTGATTGCGGCATCCTGGTTCTTCGCGTGGATTAGCGCGTCGTGATCGAGCGCCGGCGACGCGAATCCATCCTCCTGTGTTGCGCCGCCTTACGGCGAGGAACCTGCATCCACGATGCCTGCCAAACGCGCGTACACGAAGCCTGACGATCAAACGTACACCGGCTTAGCGGACTATATAGCCGCCGCTCTCAAGTTCGACGTTTGAGGCCAGAATGTCGCTAGCGCGCAGATAGAAGGTCCTGGAGAGGCATGTGAAGCCGCGTCTCCCTAGATTGGCGCGTACAACTGACAACTACAGTTGGATTCTGCACTGAGCTGCACCAATACGCTTGATTACTGCACATAGTGGAGGCTTGCAGGGGACGCTGCGGGGCGTAGTCTTGTGTCCGACCGCGGATCTTAGCGGTTAGCAGGCGCGCCCGCCGCTTTACAGGTGTGCGATGAGCGCTCTCACGGCGGGTGATTTACACCCGCTGCGCTCAGAAGTAGCTCGTTCTATGGCGGCGCTGGCCGACCGCGACGACCCCCCTCGACGACCGCGCCCACCCCATGAGCGGCAATCGGCGCGCGGTTCTGCCCGCAAGATTCATCGCGAAATTTACCACAATCGGCGGGTACTTTGTCTTTTCCACATCGGACCTTCAAACATCGGTAGGCGGCCACGCTCTCGGCGATAACGCGGCCCAGGACAGACACCAATACGGTGGCTGGAACAGCTTCACCCAGCGCGAGAACCGCGTTCTAATCTACCAGTACCTCATTTCTTTCTCTATGGTACCTCATTGACGGTAGTTGGCGCCACCACATGCCGTTGCCACGGCGGATTTGGTGCAGTAGCCTCATGGTTACGCAGAGGGAATGGTGGTCTGCAAAAAGAGCTCGAAGATTCCTATGTATACGCACATCAACGTCCCCAACCTGCACGTTATGAAGTCGCTGAAGTCGCGCTACTACGTCGTCGAGCGCTTCAACTGGCAGTACCTATACTTCGTCCTTACCGACCAGGGCGTAGAGTACCTGCGCACCTACCTCTACCTGCCGCCCAAGGTGTTCCCCGCCACCCACTCGAAGGATGGATGGATGGATGGATGGTTGTGGCTCAACCCTTTGAATCGGGCGGCGGCGGCGCGCGCCACCTAGCCTTTAATGGTTCTATATGCATGCATACCTATGTATTTACTCCTTTACTTTTGCGTTGATATTGTCCACCAATCAGATAGCCTCCGTTTAGTTATTTCTACCTGTTCAAAGTCTATTCTACTTTCACTGTCTTTAAAACCCAAGGCCTTGAATAGTTCCCCGTTAGATTCAACTGCAGGGTGAAGTTGTTTACAAGCAAGTATCAGGTGTTCCGCCGTTTCCTCCTCCTCTCTACACGCCTCGCACACCAAATCTATCTCCTGGTATCTGGCTCGGTACGTTTTAGTCCTCAGTACACCTGTCCTGGCTTCGAACAACAATGAGCTTCCCTTAGAGTTATCGTAAATATTTTCTTTGGCTATTTCTTGCTTAAACGTCCTGTATGTCTCCAATGCCGATTTGGTTTGCATCTCTGTACTCCACATACCCCTCTCTGCCTCCTTAACCTTTTTCTTGAAAGATGATTCCTTACTTGTTCCCCCGCTACTGCCCAAGTATTTGCTTGTCAGTTTTCTAGTTCGCTTCCTCCACCTCGTGTCAACATTCCTCGTGTATAAGTGACTGAAAACCTTGCTAGCCCACCGAATTTCCCCCATTTTTCTCAATCGCTCCTCAAATGCTATCCTGCTACTAGCCTCTCTGCCCTCGAAAGAAGACCATCCCAGATCCCCCTGCACTCCAAGATTTGGTGTCTTGCCATGTGCTCCCAGAGCGAGCCTACCCACACCACGTTGCCTAATTTCCAACTGTTGCCGGGTCTCTGTTCTAATACATAGAACTGCATTGGCAAAAGTCAGGCCTGATACCATTACCCCCTTCCATATCCCTCGTACTACCTCGTACCTATTGTAGTTCCACAGTGCCCTACTCTTCATAATCGCTGCACTTCTGTTACCTTTAGTCGTTAGATATTTTTCGTACTCTGTCAGATACTCAATTCTATTATTTATCCACACCCCAAGATACTTGTTCTCATCGACTATCTCCAGCGTGGCCTCTTGTATCTGATGCTCGCCGCAACTGTTATCATTAAAAATCATGACTGCTGATTTTTCTTTGCTAAACTTCAAGCCTAACCTGTCTCCTTCTGCACCACATATGTCCCTTAATTCCTGCAGATCTTCTGCATTGTCAGCCATTAATACAATATCATCCGCGTACATCAGTCCTGGTAATGACTGTTCAATCAATTTTCCTTGCTTGAGAAATGATAGGTTGAAGCCGAGTCCGCTTTGCTGTATTTTGGCCTCTAAACCTTGTAGGTACAGCATAAACATCAGAGGTGACAATGGGCACCCCTGCCCAAGTCCCCGCCGAATCATCACAGGCTCCGAAACCTGCTTTTTCCATTGTATAATCACCCGGTTACCTTTATAGATATCTTTTAAGAAATTGGTTACTCCATCTTGCACTCCTAAAGTTTCCAGAATTCCCCACAAGCTCTCTTGAAGTACCCTGTCATAGGCTCCCTTGATGTCCAAAAAAGCCAGCCATAGGGGTCTGTGTTCCTTTTCAGCTATTTCAAAGCACTGTGTTAGCGAGAACAGATTGTCTTCTAGCCTCCTATGCTTCCGGAACCCATTTTGTAGCTCTCCAAGTACCCCCTCGTTCTCTACCCATGCCTGCAGTCTGTCCTTTATAATCTGCATAACCACCCTGTAAACCACTGACGTCACTGTTATAGGCCGGTAGTTATTTATGTCAGCTTTGTCCCCCTTTCCCTTTTATATCATTCTCATCCTACTTAGCCTCCATTCGTCAGGTACTTTACCATCCACTAGCATTTTGCTCACCACCTCCCTCAATGCTTTCTTAGATTTCGGGCCCAATTTCTTTATTAGCATAATTGGAATACCATCGGGGCCTGCCGATGTGCTACTTGGTACCCTCTTCTCCGCCCTTTCCCACTCTTTTTGTCCAAGCGAAAGCAGTGGGTTGACCGGGCTATCCCTCTCCGACGTACTGCATGTACCATTTGTCTGTTTTGTGAATTTTTCCCTCATCATGGTTCCTATATGCTCCATTGCCGCCTCTCCTTCTAACAGAGTACCTTGAGCTGTTACTATATACCTCTGCTCTAGGCTTGTCCTATTACCCAAGGAGTTCAGATGTTGCCAGAATTTTCTAGCTGCCTGTTTATCTTTTTTATTGCTTATTTTTGACAGCCATTGGGACCCTTTTGTCTTGATTTTCTCGTTGATCAAATAAGATGCTTCCCTTTTGCATTTTATGTAGTTTACCCATTTCCTCTCTACTTGTGCTTCAGGTTCTCCCTTACTTTTGGAATACCTGTGTTCCCTGGAGGCTTCCTGACGTTTCTTTATGGCCTTCTTAACCTCTTCATCCCACCAGCTCTTGAGTTTTCTTATCCCTTGCCTTGTTTTCCTGACTCGCGCCTTACCTAGCTCACGCTAAAATAGTCTCATTAACTTTGGGTAAGTCCAATCAGTTTCAGTACTCTCTGATATTTCCTCATCAATTTGTTTGGCCGCTATTTCCACTTCGTCTTCTGAGTAAAAAATCACATCTGGCGTTTCCTCGCGCCTCGTTCGTGCTTTAGTTTCCCTCTTAAAACTGAACTTGATACGTTTGTGGTCGCTACCTATACTTCTGGAGCCCTGTTCATCTATAATCATGGCTCCTAATCTATCGTACATCCTATGTGACATCAACGCATAATCTATTGTCGAGTGTCGACCCCGTACCTCCCATGTTATGATCCCGTCACACTTTTCAGTAGAGTTACAGACAACTAAGTTAAGCCTCTCACACATATCCAGCAGCATGTTACCTGTGGAATCTGTGTACCCATCCATATCTTCAACATGCGCATTCATGTCTCCTAATACAATTACTTCACATCCTTTTCCTAGCTCATTGATGTCCGCTGCTATACAGTCCAACATTTTTTTGTTTTCCTCTTTAGCATTTGATCCTGTCCAAAGGTATACAAAGCCTAGAAGTGTTTTCGCCCCTGCTACTTTTCCTTCTAGCCATAAATGCTCCTTGCATTCCTGTTTGACCCTTTGCCAATTTGTATTTTTATGAATGAATGCTCCAATTCCCCCACCCTTTCTGCTACCCTGCACTCTGTTGCAGTATTCCCATGCATAATCAGGGTTACAGGGCGGTTGCTCCATGTCCCTAAGATGTGTCTCTACAAACCCATAAACCATTAAGTTCTCCTGCCTTAGTTGTTCTTCGATTTCCTCCCATTTTAGCCTATTTCTGCCACCTTGCATGTTAATGAACCCTATGTCTGACTTAATTTGGCTCTTGCGCTTATTCCTGTCACCTCTCCTACAGTACCGATGTTCGCCTGTTTGTGGCTCCTGCCTCGAATCGTCCACGCCTACACTGCTTCTTTCAGGGCTCTGGGTCCCCCTAAAAAAGCTGTTGCCTGGCGACCCATCCTGCCCCCTATCCTTTTGCCAGTGGCACCACTGTAGTGAATACCATCCTGCACAAAAGGTCGGAAGCCGGTTCCGTACACGTCCCTGTTGACCTCCATCACGCTGTGCCCGAGTCGTCCGCTCAGACTCCTAATGACCCGATTGGCCTCAACCACCCTCCTTTCTACCTGGTAAGCCTGGCCCTGGACCTCTGGGATAGTGCATATGGTCACATGCACCCTCCCGGAGGCCTCTCTAAGCTTACTCAGCCCAGTCTCAATGTGCCTCTCAAGGTCCTGGCTTCTCCCCTTAAGCACGTCATTGAGCCCAGAATGCATAATGACCAAGCTGTCGCTCTCCGTGCTGACCCCAATTACATCCCGCGCCTTGGTCATTGCTTCCGCCATACTCTTGCCCGCTTGCACCTCCACCTGTACTCGGCCGTCCGCCTTCACTCTCGCCATCACGCCCTGTTCGGCCCTCCCCACATTGGAGTCCCCTATCACCAGGACCCTTCTACGTGCAAACCGTTCGACTGCAGCCTGTGCCTGCTGCCCCTCCCTTTGCGCCCGCTGGCGCCCCTGTGGCTGCAGCGTCGCCTCACTCGGGGCGCGTTGTGCAGCTTCACTATAACTACGCCGTTTCACCGGCGGCGAGCTGACGACAGCTTGCTTTGGCTCCCTGCCTCCCACTTCGCCTGTAGGGTCTACCCTACTTTCTGAGTTTTTGCCAACACTTTGTTGTCCTGACCCGACCTTCTCCGCTGCCCGCGTCTCCAGCGCGTCGAGCCGCCTTTCCAGTTCGGCGCTCCTTTCTTTTTCTGCCTCAAGCTCGGCCACGGTCCTTACTAACTGCGCGGCCTGGGCCGCCTCCGCCTTGACGAAATTGTCAACTTTCGCCTGCAGTGCTACCCGCTTCTCCTGTTCCTCCCTCAGTTCTGCCTTAAGCTCGTCGAACTTAGCCGCCCAATTCCCTTCCAGTTTTTGGACGGCTTCCCTGACGCCCTCGCACGACCTGCACGTGAAGCTAGACCCCTCCGCGTCTGCTAAATTCTGGAACTTAGTTTCGTCGAGGAAGCACCATCGCAGGCACTCGTCGCACTGCACTTGCTCCCCGTCCCCCGCGGCCTTCGCGTTCTTCGATTTCATCGCTAGGCCTACGTCCCGAGGCCCAACGAGGAACTTCGCCAAATCACTCAAGCAACGCCGACCTCGACCGCTATCCCAAACTAAAATAAAGAATTGTCACTCCCTACCCCATGCAAGAATCTGAGGAGCTAGCTGAAATAATTAACGAAGCCTATCAATAGGTCCCTCCTACCAACTAGGCCTAACGGGGGAGCCGCCAGACCTAGACAAAGCCGGTGCGTTTGCTACTCTTACCAAGAATTCAAAATTTGCGCCCCTACTCCATGCAACAGAAAATACTTCAAAACACTAGCTAATAAAGATAAAAAGGTACTTAGCTACGAACGAAGTCGCTGAAGCCTCGACCACAGGAGCGTCCGCACCGCCGTCCGCCGTCCGCCGTTCTCGCCGAACAGTCTAGGAACCCGCGACCAAGGCCGCCCTCGAGGAGGAAGCCTGAACAGCTGGCATCAATCTTTCGCAATTTGTTTCAGCGGCGGCACCGTTGTCATGCTCGCGCTTTCATGACGTTGTGGTACGTAGCAGGTCCCCAGCCCTTGCTGTGGGTGCATACCGCGGCGGTTATTGTACGTGCTGACTGTAATAATTGTATGTTTGGCGGTCTTGAGTTCCGCATTCCGTGCCCTAGGCGTTGGTAGCCCCGACCAATGGTAGGAAACTTAATGATGCAGTGTTGTTAAGAGGGAGTTGCACGAGGCCCGAGCTGGAAGGGGTTGTTGAGGCTGCGCCCCAAGCCGTTCGTTGATTTGGGGCCCTATGGGCTAACCTATGGTGGTTAATGGTTGCTGCATTTGACGGTTAGCGGTGCGCTGCATTGCGTTGTCTTCATAACGACGGCTGCCTGCGCGGTGCCGTATCCATCTGCGACGGCGCTCTCGGGGGCTCCAATGCGTGTCTTCAACGCTACGTGGCGACGTCGACGCGCGACCCAAAGACGATCAAAGAAACTCGCCAGCATGAATCAGGTGAAGATACAACTGCTATTGAAATAACGCCGGTTAGATTATAAGGGCACGGATCGTCACTTGATCAGCGGTCGTGGCCAGTAGCACAACGTGATGTGAACGGTTTTGCGCTTGTCGGCGGTATCCGCTGCCCGACGAATGGCTTGCGCAGGTGCTGAATACAACTGCAGCAAATATCCGGGATCTTCAACCACGGATTCGGCGCGTATTCGCAACCACTCCTTGGATAGGTTGACAGGAAAAGGTATTTGGGCTAAAATAGTACAAGTTATAGATAGCCATGATTTTACATGACTGACATGATGAGGGAAACGACGGCCACAGTCTCCTCGAACGAACCGCTGAGGCTGAAAACAAGCGCGTTCGGGTCGTCCACGGGTGCAGTAGTGACGAGGCACTTGGAGGCGCTTGTGGTAGACGTGGCGTCTGCCGCCTTGGCCGCGGGGACGAGGATGTTGAAGTTGACTGGGCGACTGTTGATTGCAGGATTGCTCTCGGAGACAACGGCTGCGGTAGCCATGTTAAGCTGAATCTAGTTGTCATGCGAGGTCTCGTAGACCACATCCTCGAGCGTCTGTACTGTTTCGTTCAGGTCGAGGGAGCAGACCTCTGTCTGGGTCTCGGAATCGGTGTTCGGACGCAGCATTTTAGCCGAATCGGAAATGTCCACGCAAGTCTCGGGATTGTCGTCGCTGTGCTTGGAGACGAGCTCACCTTCTTCCAGAGACTCACCGGTCTCTCTCACCGCGCCGCGCTGTGCCACCGTGTTCTTGGGCGGCATCTTAGTGTTGAAGCCTTCAGGACCGGAGTATGCGACGTGGTAGTAGTCCTGCAGATCGATCGTTTCAGAAATGGAGTTGGCGATGGCGCCCACCAGCGGCTTGACCTTGGACTTGACACCGTTTATTACAGCGACGATCTCCTTGTGCTCCGCGCTGCTCTCAAAGAGCGTGATTGAAATGACATCGGCATCGGAGGTGTAGCGAGTGCGCTCCATCGCGGTTTTCGCGAAGAGCGGAAGCACGACCAAAAGCAACATTCGGTCAGTCTGGGTCACAGTCGCAGAGTGCTGCGCAGCATACTTCGAAAGCATCAGGGCTGCTATAATGCACGTGGCCTTAACCACGGCAGACGTGGTGCCCTCCAAAAACATGGTATCGACTACAGTACGTCGTCGATCTTGCTTTTACGCCTCAGCCAGTTCAAGCCTTTCCCGCCGCGACCGATGATGGTACCAGACACCAGCTGAGTCGCAAGGATTTTGAGAAATACGTTCTTGCCCTTGTTTGGGAAGGTGGGAGTCACCTCGCACTTTGGCGCGGCGGTCTTCCAGGCGGACTCCACCGTATGGATCAACTCCTTCTGGAGTGAGGCAGAAGGTGTGCGCAGAGTCACTGTGCTGCTGAGCATGTCGCAGTAACGCTCTAAGTAGTCGGCGTCCGTACCGTGCGAGGCCGATGAAGCAACGCTCGTGCTTCCATCGGAGCCACTTATGGCGAAATAGTTGTACAAGGCGCAGTTCGACTTCTCGGAGTCCACGCTAAGCGAGCGCTGCAGGTTCGATTCAACCATCGAACACGCATCCACCGATGAATCCGCGCGCCGTTTGTGCTCCGCCGAACGCCGCAGGTCATCGGAGGAACCGTTCCTCCACGGCGCCTGCTCGAAGAACTCCACAACTGTAGCGCCGTCGTTGGCTGCATTGCGGCGACGCAGCCGCGCATCGTCCTCAACATGCGTGAATTTGAGGTCCACGGTGTTGTGGTATCTGTAGTCTTTCGACATGCCGGAACTGGCTTTCACAATGTCTGCTATGGTGGAGTTGATAGGCTTCTTTTCAAGGAAAGGAATCATGTCTGCAGCTAGGGGAGTGGTGCCTCGAGTGATGCATTGTATGCGTCTGTTAGTTCGCCCCGGCAATTTGCGTCCAGCGGTTTTTCGCTGATGCTCCTCTAGATAATTTTTTTTAAATATACAAACGCCCCTGGTGTATATGGGAACAGGCTCGCGTGGTAATGGGTATATTTCGCGGCTGCGGTGCCGAGGAGGTCGAAGGAATTCCGGGAAATGATGAGTTAATTGATATGTCGCTGCGCGGTCCGAGTGGCCGATGGTTTCTTCGGTCTCGAACTTCGAAATGGGGGTGAAAAATTGTAGCCTCGCTTCCGCTTCTCGGCACCTGCCGCGTTGAGTGCCGTGGAGAATACCTTCCGCCAGTCCACCGATTATGGGCAGCCGCTGTTGATTAACGATTTACTGTACTATTTAAAGAACGAAATTGGCCCTAGCTCATGTTGAAAGCGGCGGTCACAATATTCGATGCCCTTTGGCGGTGGGCGGAGCTCCGGATTTCGGCTGTCCGGCGTGTGTGATAAAATAACGTGATTCATATTGCCAAAACCTGCGCGAGCCGTGAAATATGCAGGATAACATACTATAGTGTAAGCCATCAACTGCGGGACTCGCGGGAGCGCGATAGTGGGGACCGCAGCGCCGGCCTGTTCCTACCGCAAATGCAACTGCAAGACCGTGTGCAAGCCGCTGCATTGCTCCGGTCCGATGAATGCCGCGTGTAATCTTGTCAACGCGGACCGGAATTCGGTCTCCCGGCTGTCTTTAGCCGCATTCAACTTCAGGCACGGGGCGTCGCCCTGCACCGCGTTGCCCTGGAGGGGTGTGCATACGACGCGCGGCGGCCGGCGCCTAAAAACGCGATGACTCACTGCCGACGAGGCTTTTCAACGCCATCGCTTTTTAGAAATGTCATAGATGCCCCATTGCCCTACACCCCCGCGCACAGGTCTTTTGTTACGCACATACGTGATGTAACGTGGTCACTACGGTGGCGTTGCCTTCCAAATCGCGCCGCGCGACTTTTATTACTGTCACCTGGATACGGACACTTAGAGGTCGCAATCCTAAGTATAGTGGCACCATTCCCGACGAATGCGGTTCCGTGGTGTGCGACAGGAATCATGATTTTTATTGACGCCCTGTAGTACTACTTTGCGCAACTTACGGGCATCGTTAGCAGTACGCGTTGCTGGAATTGAAGCTAAATTGCAAAGCCTACAGCGAGCACCAGTGGCGCAATGGATAGCGCATCGCTCTCCTAAAGCGGAGGTTGCGGGTTCGAGTCCCGCCTGGTGTACGTCTTTTTGTAGGATGCTCACTAACAATATATACATGTAATTCACTGCTGTTTGGAGCTGCATTTCAATCAGAAGAGATGCCGGTCCATGAGCACCGTGCCAATGTGGCCCTCCGTCCGGTTAAAGGTATCGGGAAACTCGAATGTGATGCCGTGCTTACACATGGCACTATGTCAAGCTGCGACATTCTGTCCCTCTACAAGCCAGTAGACGAGCGGACTGGCTGCAGCGCATCGGACTTCCGCTATCCGTGAATACTTTGTTTAGCGCAAAACGACAGGCACAAGAAAGACGACCAGGACAAGGCGCTACTCTCAACTGACATTTTAATTACGTCACTCCTTTATAGACCGCTAAAATCAGAGGAACATGCGCAGTGAGCACCATGCGGTGGAGCCACCAACATCCGATCCCAAGAGCGCACTCATGCGACAGAATCCAAAAAACCAAATTCAGCGCTGTACAAGGTTAAGGAAGGCACATTAATGCACTGTGACCCCAATGACTGAATGAAAAATGCTTCTGATAACTCTCGGGCGGTGGTGTCACGGCTCTTTTTCAAAATCGTGGTATCTCGAAACATGGGTTTGCACTTGCATGTTTTACAATGCTGAGCCAAATGGGAACCTGTGCCTGTTGGTATGGATCGCTCATGTTCTCTAAGGCTCTCGTTAACACAGCGGCCTGACTGCCTTACATACACTTTGCCACATGATAAGGGAATCTTATAAACCACACCGACGCTGCAATCTACAAACTTCACGTGGTTCTTTTCACAATCAGGTTTTTTACTTGCTTTAGAAATGCGGCTGCACAACAATGACAGTTTCTGAGGAGCGGAAAACACTACCGGAATTTTGTATCTAGTGGCGACATTCTTTAGATTGTGAGCCACTCTGTGGCAATACGGCACAACTTCAGGCCTCTTCTTTTGTGTGATGCAGTTACTTTTGTGCCGCTTCCCTTTCAGTTTCTGAAGCAATACCTCCGAGACGGACGTCACCACCACACTTGGGTAACCAGCAGCCTGCAGCCTATTTAACTGTGCAATGAAACTCATGTTCGCAGAGTGATGAAAAGATTTCATTAAGGAAGATTCTAAACACATCAGAGCAATGGCGCGTTTCACAGTCTTTGAGTGCGCAGACGCGTAAGGTAAAAGTTCCTTACGTGCACGTGGCGAGTACAACCAACAGGCGTGGCCTGTTTGTAAGGATAGCTGCAAATCTAAAAACTGGAATTTACCGTCCCTAGATAGCTCATGTGTGAAAGTTAAACCTTTGCCATTGTCATTGAATAGAGTTAAATATTTGCGCTAAACAAAGTATTCATAGATTCGCACCAACTAGCCCGCCAACGCACTGTTCCGCTATCCGATCGGCGCCAGGATTTGCGCGATTAGGGCCGTCACTTTACACCGGAAGATTACTAACGCGATAGCGTTTCGCGAGTCCGGTATTAGGGTAAACGCAAGCGCAAGGGAACATGGCCTGGCCGTGTCCCCTTGCGTGTCATTTCACGGGACGAGCAGAAGCGCAAATGTGAATGGTCTGCATAGTGCAGCCACCTGGTGGCATAGAGCTCAACCAGACACAGTAGTAGTAACAAAATGTTTTCTTCTTTGCTGCGGGTGTAAATTTTTCGCAGGAGTGTAATGGTTCACACGTTGTTTTTGGTAATGTTTAAAATGTTTTACACTTGGTAAGAGCAATATTAGCTATTTCTTTGGCTGGTTAAGCTCGGCGCCATCAGGTGGCTGGACCGTGGAGACCGGTCAGGCAGCTCACGTACGTCTACGCTAAACTTGCTTCATCAGCTTGAGTTTATGCCTCCACCGTTCCGTCGAAATGTTCAGCTAGTGTGTGGTTATTTATAGAAATACCAGACACATTCGGCGCTGCGACAGAATGCTCGCAACGCACGCTGCTGCGATAGCTCTCGCTTGGAGTCGACGGCCAAGTGGCCAGAGGAGAGGTTTCGCGCGGGCGGGGGCGGGCTCCAAAACAATCGGAAGTGGACGATGTGACGTCGCATCGTGACGCAGAACCAGTGAAGGCGGAGCTTAGCCCCGATCGCTTGGCGAACGAGTTGAGGAGGAAAAGCATGGCTAGGGAGGAGGGGAACTTGTAATCACTTGCAGCTCCATTAATACGTAACGCTTCACTTAAATTGTGGTGCTAATGTTATACTTAAGCTTTACCTTACGCGTCTACAACATTTGTCCGAACCGTTTCAGGGGCCCCTTAAGCTTTAGCGGTCAACATCACCACTAAATATCGTCAAAAAAAGCATCCAGGACGGAAAGCTTCTCTTTCATCAATTCCCACAATGCGTGTGATTTGCATAATTTCTTTTATCATTCGCGCTCCTTCCGCCCCTTGTTACGAGACCTCGTGACATTTGCCCGTTGGCAGACGAAGCCTGCCGGGCAAATCAGTCAGTCGTTCGTGGGTTGTAAGGCTTCCGGCGGGCAACGTGCGTGACTTCGGTTTTGCGCGAGTGTCGGCCACTGTGTGTAAGGCGTGCCATGCGATTGTTGCTAAGGCGTTGATGGAACCCAAGGGCATATGTATTTCGAAGCTTGAGGAAGATGTAATCAATGACGGATTCATTGTCTGCAGCCTAGGACGTTGATTAGTGAGACAAAACAGGCGCGTTTGACTCGACGGACACGTAGGTGTACATATTTCTAAAGAAAAAAGTGCTGCCAACGGCGCCCAGACGGTTGGTGTCGATAGCCAGACGGATTTCTCAGTTTCACCTCGTGAGCAAAACAAAAAGTTGGCATAGTAGTCAACATTCCTGGCTTCTTCTATCCAGTACATTAATTTTGAACCCTGATGTGCCAAGAATAATCCGTTGGTGGTACACAACGCAGCATTCACGAGGTGGCGCTTCTGCTACTTTGGTTTGGATTGGGCAAACTTTAATAAAAGTCCTGCAGGAAGCACGTCAGCGCGCAGTGGGCGTCTCCCTCGCAGGGACCGACATGGAGTACCTGGCGGCCGCTGAGCGAGCCTGCTGGATGGCCCATTGCTGGTCTTGTAGGAGCGCGCTTCGTAGGGTCTTCTCCCACTTGTCGGAGGTAGAATCGCGCGAAGCGCTTCTACACGACCAGAGCACGTGTGCGAGTGTCGCCGTGACCCCGCACGAGGGGCACGCATCGTCGGGGTAGACGTCCGCATAGATGATGTGCAACGTGGCGGGGTTGGGATAGGTATGTGTTTGTAACAAGCGTAGCGTTAGCGCCTGCGGACTATTTAGTTTGGGGTGCGGGGGCGAAAAGAGACTTCGTCCCGAGCAAAAGCGTTAAGTGGTTTCGTTGTACATTACTGGGGCGTCCGTATTCGCCTCCAACTCATCGAGACGCGGTTGCCCGGGGGTGACGGCACGGTCGCTAAGCGCGCGCGCAGCGTCGTGGGCTGTCTCGTTGAGGTTGGGCGGGGCGCCCGGGATCCGACCCAGGTGGGCAGCAAACCAGATGACGGTGTGGTGCTTGAGGGCGCTCGGATCAGCGCCGCGGAGGACGCGTAACGCCTGGTCGGAGACGACTCCTCTCGCGAACGCGTTGTTGGCCGGTCTCGAATCGCTGAATGTTGTCTTTCGCTGGTCGTCCAGCATTGCCAGAGCTATGGCCACTTGCTCCGCCACCTCGGCGTTGCGTGTGAGTACCGTGGTGGCGTTTAGGTTCCGCTGCGAGGACGAGACCGCTACCGCGTCGAAGGCTCGGTTGCATCGGTAGGCGGCGGCGTCCACGAAAGTGACGTCGTCGCTCTCTTGTTTGTGCGTTTGAGGAATGCGGTTGCCCGGGCTAGGCGCCTGCCTCGATTATGTTCTGGATGTACGTTTCGTGGAATGGGTGCGATTGTTATCAGGTCACGGAGCTCGATGGGCTCCGGCGTAAACTCCGGTGGATCCTGGGTGTTCGGTGGGAAGTAGCCGAGCTCGCGCAAGATGTGACTGCCCGTCTTGGTCATCGCCAGTCGTATCATCTGCGCTCTCTCCTGAGCCTCAGCGATCTCTTCGAGCGTATTGTACACCCCGAGCTCGAGGAGTCGATACGTCGGCGTGGTGATGGGGAGCCCGAGGGCCCGATTCACTACCTTTCAGATGAGTGTATTGAGCTTGCCACGCTCCTATTGTTTCAACTTGTGCAATGCTGCGACGTTGGTAAAGGGATATAGGACGAACGCGTGTACGAGGCGCAACAGATTGTCTTCTTGAGGCCGTGATGACGGTTGGCCACTGCGTACGAGTCGTATTGCGTTGTCCGCCTTTGTCGTCAGTTTGTGGACCGTTCGGATGTTCGATGCGCTCGCCTCGATTATCATTCCCAGTACTGGGATGGAGTCGACCCTGGTGATTGGGCGACTGTCTCTGGTGCGGACGGTGATGTTGCGCTCGGTTGGGGGTTTCCACGCCTTAGGCCTTTTGCCTTGTTGTTGTGGACATTACAACAGCAGCTCCGATTTCGCGGAGGAGCACTTGAGGCCTGTGTGGTCGAGGTATGACTCGGCGGTTTCGACTGCCTGCTCCAGACGGGATTCGATGAAGCCGTCCGACCCCTTGGAGCACCAGATAGTGATGTCGTCCGCGTATACCGTATGGTTGAGGCCTTATTTCTTCGAGAGACGTTTGGAGAGTCCGATCATCACCAGGTTGAACAACTTCGGTGAGAGGACGGAGCCCTGCGGGGAGGGGGGGGGGAGGAGGGGCCATGCTGCCCGAGCTCGACTTCTTCCGACGTGAGGTCTCCGGCACGGATCATTGCATTGCGACGGGTTAGGAAGGAGCGGACGAACTCATAGAACCGGCGCCAGAACCCCAGTTCTGGGATCGCCTTAAGTATTGCCGACTGCTCGATGTTGTCGAACGCGTTCTCGAGGTCGAGGCCGAGTATGGCGCGGGTGCCCCATGTGGCCCCGTCATCTATATTCTGGTGTTTCAGGAGAAGAATCGTATCCTGCGTCGAGAGCCCGGGTCGGAAGCCAATCATGTGGTGCGTGAAACAGTCTTGGTCTTCGAGATACAGGCCGACTCGTGAGTACGACATGCTCGGCCACCTTACACGCACGACGTGAGTGAGATGGGGCGAAGGTTATCGACGCCAGGCGCCTTGCCCGGTTTTGGAATGAGGATCGTCTGGGCGAGTTTCTAGGCGTCAGGTGACTCACCCCGACACCACACGTCTAAGTTTTGCAGGAGCTCGCTGGTTATGCCATCGGATCCCGGGGCGGAACGGCCGTTCAGTTCGTGGAAAGCCCGGCGTACCTCTTCGACGGAAAATTCGGCGTCGAGGAGGGTGTTGTCGGTACCTGTGAAATCGGGATGCAGGGCCAGCGGGCCTGTGGGTATCCGCAGGTACTCACGCACAACGATCTTGACGACGTGATCCGGCGAAGCGCTGCCTGAGGCCTGGTGAAGGACTTTGGTGAACGAGTGGCGCTGGATCGTGCGGGTGTTGTTGTAGTCGAGTGGGTGTTTGAGGAGGTTCCACGTCTTCCCGTTGCGGACCTGTCCGTCGACCGAGTTACAGACCTCGTCCCATTGCTGTTTGGATAAGGTGCTGCAGGGTTCCGTTATGGGTCTTGTTCAGTTCTGCTATGTGTTTGCGGAGCCTGCAGTTGAGACGCTGGCTCTTCCATCGTGTTAGTAGAGACTGTTCGGCCTCGAGCAAGTGGGCGAGGTGGCTGTCCATCTTCTGGGTTGGCATATCCGTGCTGAATGTTTTCGTGGCCTTACCGAAGTCGGCCTTGAGCTGAGCCATCTACGTCTCGAGGTTCGGGGTAGTGTCCGGAGGGAGTCTTGAGGCGCGAGCCTTGCGAAAGGGATCTCAGTCGACCCACGTGTACGAATTGCACTTACCCACTATCGTCAGGAAGCGCAAGGCCAGTATTACATGGTCGCTGCCAAGACCCTCCGCAAGATTGGACCAGCGGGCTTCGGCTGTGTACTTTACGAACCAGATATCCGGAGTGGTGTCACTGTGCGTGGACGTGCCGATGCGGTTAGGGAACGCCTTGTCCGTAACTAGGGTGAGATACAGATCGTTCGCATGCTGCCACAGCGCAGTACCCTTGGGGGTGTCATACACGTAATCCCAGGTGCGATGCGCAGCGTTAAAGTCGCCAGCTCTCCGAGCGGGTTTGAGCCTGCAAGACGGATGGCTCTCAGGAATAGGCGTCGGAAACGTTGATTCTTTTGTCTGGGGCTGATGTACACGTTGAGGATGTACACACTTTGTCGGGAAGCGTCGCTTGGGAGAATCTCCGTCATCACGTTGTCCACCTCGGACGTGCCGAAGTCGTGCGCGAGGCAGGTGAGCTTTTTAAAGACCATCGTGGCGGTACCACATCCTTCCGCGAGGCCGGGTAACCATTTGTAACCGCTGAAAGTGGTGGTGCGCGTGAGAATTTCTTGCAGGAGGAATGCGTGGGGTTCGGTGTCGTGGCTGCGTAGGTATTGCTGCAGGGAGGATTTTTCGCGTAGTGAAACTCCTGCAGTTCGACTGCCAGATACGGAACACTTCATCTGGCCTGGCCATCTTGATGCTTCTGGGGGTCGGCACGGGCTCCCGACGGTTGGAAAGGGGTCGCGTGTGGGGGTGTATTGGGCTTGGGGTGTTGTGGCGAGACCGGCTTATTAGTGGCAATGGCAGAGGCTACGACGTTTTCGAGATAATGTTCGACTGTCCCCAACCGATTACCGTGGGCCTTGAGAGTTGACTGTACGTGGGTCATATTCTCACCGAGAAAGCGGAGGCTCTCTTTAAGTGCCCCCCGACAGCGTACCTTTAATCTAACTCGGGTTACTGTTCTAGCAGGGCGAGAGCGACGGCGCGTTTCTTGGGCGCGCTCGCACCGTCGGCGCTACCAGTGCTAACAGGTTGCGGCGGTGATGACGGGGCTCTTCTGGTGTTCCTCTGGCTCTTACGGGAACCTACCTTCGCCAGGGGATGTGCTACGTTATTCGCCAGTATGCGGGTATTTTTCGAAAACGCACTTTAGCAGCCAGCGTCATCTTCTTCGGCCGGCTTTTCTACATGGCACGCCCCGGCACGTGTGTCTCGTGCCTCGTGCTGCAAGCTGCGAGGTTAGAAGACGAAGAGCTGCTTCAGGCCGGAACGTTTCTGAGCTCTGTCATGGAATGTTCGGTTCGACGGGGCGTCTTCAACGGACGGTGCACTCCAGCACCCGCAACTGGCCAAGCCGACCGAGGACCGGGCGCGCCTCTCCAACGCCGGAGCACGTCCTCACCACGGAACGCCGGCGACGGAGAGCCGCGTAAGCTGCGCTCTGCATCGCAGTATTGGATACGCGGATCTCTCCACAACTCGGCGTTTAGCAGCTCCAATTCATGCATCAGCACCTGGACAATGGGTTCATCTGAACGGGACTGGTTCGGCAATTTAGCTCTTAAAGCGCCGGCCGCGCCACGTTGTAGCCGGAGTGCGACCCAGCGTGCCGATATGTCGAGTGAGCCGGCCGTCTACTGCGTGGAGGAATTCGAGCCCAGGCCTCCGCAGGAGCTGGTGTGTGGGATGCCCCTGCCGCCACGTCTTCTGCCCCATCTGCATCCATGGCTGGCTGGCACTTGTCACGACTCCCGGATCCGGAAGCTGGCCCTTGTGTCGCCGAGAGTTGCTGGTCTTGCAAGTGGTACCTGTGGTTCCTCTTGTGACTAACATGATCGCACGCCTCACAGTCCGCTGTCTCAACAGAGAGACATGCTGCTCGCCAAATGTGGCTTCGGAATCACGGAACCACCACCTGGAGCGAGCACGGCGGTGCTGTCGTCCTTTTAGTACGACCTCTTCTTGAAATAGTCATTATCTGATTAAAATAATAATCAGCGTGCCCCCTGTTTTCATAGTGTTATCGAATACTTTCTTTTCACTAATTGAATGACAAATAAAGTCCAAAGCGACGTCTGGCGGAACTGCCAACGAGCAGTTGTAGTGTCGTCCTGTGGTACCTTAGTATATTTATTTATTTATTTATTTATTTATTCAAGTTCCGTCAGGAACGTTGAGTAAGGCGGCGATTGAATCAAACAAAAGTGTAACAGGAGCAACTTAGTATCAAACAATACAATGTGGTTATATAGTACAAATAAAAAAAGGTTAACATGACACAAGGACACTATAGTTACAAAAAGGATATTGTTTGCAAGGGCGCGAAAACGCAAGCATGTAAGATTCACAAGGGGTGGAGACAGCATGTTCAATGGGCAGGCAATAAGCGCACGGCAACAACTGGTACGGTAAAAAAAGAACAACATGGTGACAATGCACCCCCACGTAATCACAACGAAACATAGCTACAGTATTTAATATGTATAAAATTTATACACTTGGTTGCGGAACGATGCGTGATCGGTTACTGAAACGATTTCGTTGGGAAGACGATTCAATAATGTTATTGCTCTGGGCAGTGTCGATGAAGTGAATGCTTGCCTGTGGCCGTAGATGCGTTTGAAAGAGCGATGGTAGTTTAATCGATTGGACATGAGCTAGGGGGATTCTCGGGGTAGAAGTGAAAGATAAGCGCAGTTTATATACTTGACGGGTGTCTAAGGATTCGAGAGTATTATTAGTTTTTGAGTAATGCTGGGGGGGGGGGAGAGATGACGGCTGTATTTTTGAGATGAAACGAGCAGCACGGTTTTGTATCGCTTCAATCATGGAAATTAGATATTTTTGATGAGGAGACCAGATTGATGATGCGAACTCGAGCTGAGGACGGACGTATGTTAGGTAGGCAACTTTACGGACATTGGTTGGGCAGTTTCTTAAATTACGACGTAAGTTACCCAAAGTTCTGGAAGCCCTGGCGCAAATGGTGGTGATGTGCAAGGCCCAGGAAAGATCATGTGTCAGATGCACGCCTAGGTAGTTATATGATGGAAATTGGGATACAGGTATAGTATCTAAGACATATGTAAAGTTAGAATCATTGCATTTGCGACTGAAGGTTATGAGCCTGCATTTGGATAGGTTAAGGGACATAAGCCAGATTTTGCACCAATGGGAAATAATGTTAAGGTCATTTTGCAGAGCGATGTGATCTTCGACATCCGTAATTGTACGATATATGATACAATCACCCGCAAATAAGCGCATGCCTGATGATATGTTAAGTGGTAGATCATTAATATAGATCAAAAATAAAAGGGGCCCTAGAACACTTCCCTGAGGAACACCGGAAGATACTAGCAACGGGGGGAGAAAAAGTTATATTAACCACTTTGAACTCTTGACGGAGAAAAAGGCAATTCCGGATCCAAGTTAGTGTAAGCGAGTCTAGTCTAAGGGCTGATAATTTGGATATTAGTCGACCATATGCACTGTAAACAAAAAACACCCAGATGGGCGTTTTTTGCTTGTCCTCTAGCGCATTCCCTTTTGTACATCTTTTTGCTCCCATTGAAAGGGCGTACGATAAAACTCCCATGACGTGGGCATTATTTGGGCACACAACGGGGGTACCGTAATACGCCCACTTCACCCCCATTTGACTGGGAGGCACAATGGGAGTTTTGTGAAGGAATTAAAGGCATTTTAGTTTAGGTGCGGCAAGCACGTAGCGAAATGTTTGGTGGCACGGGTCATGCGCTTACGCAGCGCCAGACAGAACACCGCAGGCCGAAATGTCGAACGCTGGCGATCAAGGCTCAAGGGTACTCGGCCGTCCGTGAGCTGCCACCCGAGCAGGCGTCGCACCTGCTCGGAGCGAACGCCGGCGTCCGACACCTTGGCCTGCGGTGTTCCGTCTGCTGCTGCATAGGCGCGGCGTACCGCCACGAAGCATTTCGCCGCGGGCTCGCCACACGTGGTCCAATCGAAGGCACAGGGCCACCGCTGAATCGACTAAGTCACGCGCACACGTGGTCCAATGGCGAATGAACCCATCACCGCACGTCTTCATTTTTTTTTCCTTTCGCTGATCACAGAGCCACTCTTTGGAAAGCTTTTATACAGTCGTCCTAGCTTATCGGCAGTGCCTCCGAGGCCAGAAAACGCCTTCGAGAGCAGTTGCTACTTGCTGAAAGGAAAAATGCACGAGACACACACTGACAGTGAAGAAAATTTATTTTACACCAAATGTAAGAAATATATGTTCACTTCCGGGCCCAAAAGAAAGCACATTTCTGCCCCAGTAAAACAAATGTCTGGATTTTAAAAAAGAACACTGTACATTGTAAGCATGCCAGTTGCTAGTATTCTACATGTCCTAACACAATGAAATTAGTAAGTGAAAGAAATGCTAAGAAATCTTATCTCGTTTCATACTGAACTGTAACTACAGAGCCATGTGTTTGAACTGTTACTTTGTACTGACAATCCACACTTTTGCACAGACTACATATTGAGCTCTCTTGACTAAGAGTAAAACTACATTTGGCCTAGTTGGTACATAATTCTGAACTTAAAACTTACAGCGCAAACACCTAAGACGGACCGCAAAAGGCAGATACGACACACGCTGGCGCTAACTGACAACTTCTTTATTTCTTCGTCGTCGATGCATATATATGCCTTAGGCCACACAACTGCACAGGCGCACACATTACATTACAGAGATCTCCCAAATTATCCCATTGCAAACGTAGGAAGTCAAATTCAGATGGGTGCAGGGACAAAGCTATGTCACTGATGCAATTATCACATTGCCTTTTTATGTGGTAGGCCTCTAAGGCAAGCCGCGCAAGCTCATTCATGCTTTTGCCAAGAATCGACGTCCCATCAAATCGTGCCTCACAATTTTTGCAAGAGTTTATATGCGCAACAAGGTGCACTCCTCTATCTACATTTTTTTTTACTTTTTTTCGCATGTTCCCTGCGTGGTCCCTTAAACACATAAGGTCATCTATCAACTCAAGAAAGTTGCTTGCAGGCATAGTGTTCTGTGGCGTTTTCTGCACCGAACAAGCTTTTAAAGCTATGCTCCTGCACCTGCGGAGAGAGCAGAGGAGGATGCCAAATTCGGCATGATGCTTCATACGTGTTGTGCGCGGTCGGCATGGTTTATACCATTCACTCTCATGTGGTAAGACATAGCTTGGCTAGATAGGGCATTGCGTCAATGAGCGACTCAGGGAACATGCGCAACAAGTAAACAAAAATGTAGATAGAGGAGCGCACCTTGGTGCGCATATAAACTCTTGCAACAATTGTGAGACACAACTTGATGGGACGTCGATTCTTGGCAAAAGCAAGAATGAGCATGTGCGGCTTGCCTTAGATGCCTACCACAAAAAAGGCAGGGTGATAATTGCATTAGTAAGATATCTTTGTCCCTGCATCCATCTGAATTTGACTTCCTACGTTTGCGTATGTGATAATTTGGCAGATCTCTGTAATGTAATCTGAGTGCCTGCGCAGTAGTGTGGCCTAGGGTTTATATTGCATCGACGACGAAGAAATAAAGAAGTTGTTAGCACCAGTGTGTGTCGTATCTTCCTTTTGTGGTTCGTCTTAGGTGTTTGTGCTGTAAGTTTAAGTTGCTTGACTAAGCCATTCCTAATTAACAGTGGCTTGTATAATGAGGCCGATCAGTGGTATTTTGCATGGACTAGCACACAAATATGATAAATGTTAAAGTACTAAATTAAGAAATTGGGACTAATTACATAAACAAGCTACATAATTTAGTGCTGTATTTCTGAGCGAGCTATTAAAGATTATCGTATTTTACGAACCAGAACCCACCTTCTGATTATGAGACATGCCATAGCGAGTAGCCCCGAATTAATTTGGACAACCTGGGGTTCTTTAACATGCACCTGTCTAAGTACACGGGTGGCTTTTGCATTTCGCTCCCACTGAAATGCGGTTTTGTTTAAGACTAGATTTACGAAAGTTCCAAACAGGATCCCCCCTATATTTTTACAGTGGGTGCTCTTTAAATGGAGCCTCAAGATGCCAGGGAAATTGGTTCCATTTACCAGGCGTTATATTTACTGAGAGACATTGCAGAGAGCCAACCAATTATCAGGATGTTGTCCTATTTAAGCGGCAGCTTCGAAGCGATTTTCGTTTATCGAGATTCCACTGTAGTCCATAATAGTGGATGAGTTGTGTTCTGCATGGACACTTTAGCATGGCTACCATGTTTAGTTGAATATTGTGCAAGCAACATTTCACTGTACCCAGTGCAATATATAAAGCCAGCAATGTAACATGTTGCAAATGCAGCCACGAACAAGTACCTTCCCTGATCATATCCAATAGCAGCATCTTTAGACGAAATTAGTCATGCTTTCTCACGTTTAAGTGCCTTGTTTTCAGAAATCAAATCCTCCTTATCACATTGACCTCCAATCGTGTCAGTCCCCGAGCTGAGGTCATTTGAGATTGCATTTAATTGCCCTTCAAATAGCATATTGGTCTTATTTAAAAAGCACATGGCATCACAGTGACCACCTAGATATAGAATTCGAGCTGCAACGCAGTAGCAGACATTCTGAGGTAGAAGCCTAACTATTCTTTTGAATTTGGATGCATACTCAAAACACTGCTATGCAATTGCAGACAGAGCTGATAGTGTAGCAACCAGGACAGATTTAACGGACATAAAGGAGCAAAATTGTGTGAGCTTCGAATTATTATTCTCCCCGAGGAACCATGCTGTCCAATTATAAAATGGGGATCAAAATAAAGTAATTGGATAGCAAATCTGCATTTCATGAAGTAAATAAAATACTGTTCATGCTACCTTCCAGGGTGCACACTACATTCCCTTTCTTTGAATGTGAATTTGTTACCTTGCCATGGGTTGCCAAATGTATAGGTGTATTGTTGGTCCAGGGTGGTGGAATGGATATAGGTCTCAGGCTAGAGGAAATAGTTCGACAAGGAGGCTTGCCACGTTGAACAACGAATGTCTCAGGCTGGAGCCATTTGGTTTTCTTGCAAAGATGTTGGCTCCAGCTTGAGACTTCCTTTGTTGGACAACTGTTGATGACTAATTTCGCCATCTTTTCATTTACCCTCGTCTTATTCAACCAATTGCTCCACGCAGGAGCTGCACTTTCTTTAAAAAATAAAGATATTAATGAGCTCGAAGGCTTTGTGCATGGCTGCATCCCCAAGTGCAAAAATTTGTTTTCAATGAATGACAGAGTTGGTACCTTTCTTGAGAATTCAATAGGAAGAACCAAAAATTAAGCTAACAGACTGGCTATGACGACAAGTAAACATGAATTGATGTGGAGTGCCATTTCTTCATTTTGCACCAGGCTTAGGGCCAGCCATACTTCTTCCTAAAATTGAGAAAATTTTTCTAATGAAATACATATTAACAGTATTCTCTTCATAATCTGAAAATTTAAAAACATGGTTATTTGGTTATTCATATTTAGTTGGGAACAGTGCGAAGGACACCGACGAAGTAAGGGCTTACACAGTAATGCCACATAGTGCTGGCTGAGAACAGATTCAATTTTAGAACAGACAAACAGTTAAGTACTTTGGAATGCTTCCTAAAAGCCATAAAAAACCAAAGCAGGAAGCAGTTGTACAAAATAATGTATGTGCATGAAAAATGCATCTGATCATCGGTTCGCAGACATGTACGCCATTTACTTGTCAGTTAACAAAACATGCGCTACACTGAAACATTTCTTCTACAATTTGGCAATTCTGTGGGCTTTGATTATTGCTCGGGTCAGTTGGTTGCTGTTGTTACTGCTACTACTGTACGGTGAAGTGTAATGTAGATGGGCAAGTGCTACTGACAACTATGAACATTGGCAAATTTTGCTGCACCAGGATAATGCATGCATTGTCCCGCTGCAGCGAAACTTTCCAGTAAACATTCACAGTTGTCTGTAGCACTTTCCCATCTGTCTCGCCTCACACTGTTCCATCTATAGCGCTTCACCATACTGCAATATGCACCACCAACTGACACAAAATTCTACCCTTCTGAAGTTCTTACTGCTACTTCGCACTCGTCACATTCAGGCCGCCAGGCGTACTGAGCCCAATGTAGTATAACTGCATAGACTGGCAGCTCCTGTCATGGACTTATTCTGGTGTAATGGCACCACAGAAGCAAACGAAGACAAAGACATGCAGGACACAAGCGCCTAACCTCAACTCTCGCTTTAATAAGAAAACGGACATCATATACAACACATAGTGACAGGAAGTGATGTCATTAATTCAAAAACAAATTCTGCGTGCAATGTAACTGAGAATGACTGATGCATTTGTCCTTTTCGTGCTAATCTGCCAAAGCTTAATTATCTTATGTACATCTGCTCATAATTTCTGGCTACAAGTTTTGAAGAACACAGGAATGAACCAATCTATTTTGCAGTGCATCACTATGTGCGAATGAGAGTTATTCCACACAAACTTCATTAGCAGCAATCTCAAATTAATACAATGTGTGTATACAATGCAAGCATGACTGGATGGGAATGGCTGACTGTACATAACCTCCGTTGCACAGTGCACCGCCTGCGAATTGTGCTGCACGCAACAAATTAATTTGTTTTCCTGGCTTGTCTTTTTTTCTCATCAGAGCAAATCTCGTTTCACGTGTTTCATACAGAAAAAAAATTTTTGACCGTAGAGACCAGCTACACAATTACCCATGAAAATTACAAATGCATACGAAACAACTGCAACCACTTTTTTACTTCATCTCATTCATTATATTCCATATTCATGCCTAATTTAGTTGCACAAATCATTGTTTTCTCAGGCCCTTGTTAGGAGAGTTTTGTGCTGTAATAAAAGGCAGAAGCCAAAAAAAGGAAAAGGTTGGTTGTGGCTTGAAGCACAATATGCATCTAGTGAGCTAGGCCGCAAATGTTGTGGTCTGCTGCCATCATAAGGCCGTGCCTACATTGGACAGATGGGATGCTCTATTAATGCGAAATCAGGGAAATTGAGGGACTATGAGTCATCCGTGTGAAACAATCTTCCCTCACACAATGTTAAATACTGCAAAGAATGTGACTGCGGTCCTGTGTTCCACAAAACTTGCGTTGTAGCCAGGGTTTACGACCTGACAACATGCAAGGCAATTGTGGCTTGCAACATTTAAAAAGAATGACGAATGTATCAGTGATCCATTAGTTGTGCTGCATAAAGAATTTCTTTTAACAGATATCATCACATCATGTCTCCACCTGTTATTAAATATTGCCTGTTTCCTTATTTTAAAGCTTGAAGTGAGATCCGGTGCTTGTGTCATGTGCGTACATATCTTTCTTTGTTTACTTTTTGTGGTGTCATTACACCAGAATTTGTATAACCAAATGGCCACACACTGCTTTTGTCACGTTACAGTGGTGCTCGCAAAGCCTTGCCAATATCAACCTATTTGGTCAAAACATGCTTTTGTACATATGCTTTTCCAAAAAGAAAAGCTGCCAAGAAGGTAACAAGAATCAAGAGCATTAAGTTAAATCCACTGCAATGCTTTACTTTTTTGCCTTTATTCCTTACACCTAAGTGGATAAGCCAGAGTGTGAATGTTACAGAAATGCACCAAATAAGTTGCTGAAATTATGCAAAAATGTTAACACAACTAAGCATAGATTTATGTGCAATAATAGACACCAGTCTCAGTTTCTTTCCTTCTGACACAAACATGGTATATCTTATTACTTTGGCATGAAGAAAAGCATATGTAGACCAGACAAGCTTATATTTGAATGAGAGCCTTCACGATTAAGCACCACTATAATGTGACCATAAGGGTACATACACTGTAAACAGTGCAGATGACAGCCCAAATTTCACAAGAGCAACATGTTAGGGAAAGCAGCAACCATTGACCCAGAAACTAATCAAATCCCACAAAATAACAAGAAAAAAACAAGATTAATGTGTCAGCGCAGCACCTGTTCTCTGAAGTTACAGGAAAGTGGTATATTTGTATGTGACCACCCCCTGCCTCTTTATGTGCTTTCGTGCCTTTGACAAGGCGTTACTGGATATTTATTTGCTTGTCTGTTGCAAAAACACATCAATTATTAGTCAGTGCACAGCGCACCATGCCATTTATCTATGTGGACTCACTTTGTGTCCTTAGCACTGCTCTCACCTGTTCAGAACTAAGGATTGCAAAACGACTTGTTCTACTTAAATCGACATGCCTTAATATGTGGGTTCTGCAGTTGAAATAGGGTAATTATAAGTAAAATGCATGACATGTTCTGATGAACTTTGTTTTCATAATCTAATTGTTTATTTGGGCACATAACCAGTCAGATCATTCGTACTAAAACAAGAAAACAAATTCAACACACTGGTTTATACTGGTTGATGCTCTATTGACTTTAGTACACAGATTGAACAAACGACAGGCAGTGATAAATATTAACAACCACTAACTTCCACACGGCATTATTGGTCACACGTGCACGATATAGCTACAAAAACCCAAACGAAAGTAGACAAATAAAAAAGTTCATTTTAACAGAAAAACAACAAGACAAAAAACTTATTTTGGTAGCTAAGTCACAATCAAGGTGTAAATGACAGCTATAGTTTGGCAAGCACACATGTAGTTACTTTGCTCAGTCCCTCGATATCACAATTTCTTGTTTGACAGCAACACCAACGGGACATCTACGCATCTTTATTGCACATGCCATTTTTGCTCGCTCCAAAATCCTTTCATGGTTATTCATTTAGTACCTGCTTCGTCTGTACTGGCATTGCAGGGGGGGGGGTATACATTCTGTGTAATGTAACTTACATTCAAATCAAGCACACAAAGCAGGGAGGGAATTATCTTTGAAAACTATGCAAACACTTGCAGGTTGAAAAACCTTGCAGCCCTTTGGTCCAAGGAAAAAACAATGTGAGGCATCACCTAAAAGTAAAAGGAAATTAATAAACCTTTTTAGTGTAATCTCTTTCTTGTGAGGTATGATGATAGCCTGATATGAATTTCTCTATCTCTACATGTTTGGTACAGTATATGCTTGAAATAATTTTAACTGAAGAGATTTCCTAGTCTGTTAAATCCTGCCATTGCAGCTTACCCTTACTCTCAGTAATACAAAGCCTTTTAGTATGACTTCCTATTACAAATCTAACTGCCATATTTTGAACATTTTCAAGCAGACCAGCTAACTCAATAATATGGGGATTCTAGAAAACATGTACTTATTTGATTAGTGAATGCACATAAGCAAAATACAGCTGTTCTTTGAGGTTTTCGGGAAGCCAACAAAATGTGTATGGGTGGACACTTGACAGCTACTACACCGAAGCATCGTGGCCAACCAAAATTAAGTTTATTCCTACATGGGTGGGCGCGGCGGAGTGTGAGCAGACAATGGTCGGCTTTTTCTGGAGTCATGTATAAAGGAACCCCTACATAACAAATCCACTAAAATCAGCAATTTGGTTTGTTGCACTCAGATTCGACCGTTTAGTCAAATAAGTACATTTGCAAATGGATTGTTTTCCCACGGAAAGGGCCGCAGTCAGAAAACACAAATCTGAATGAGAAAAAAATTTTGAATTTGAGAGTCAGCGACCAAAAATACGGTTTCACGGTGTGTTAACGATACCTTCACATAGGTAGCATGAAGCAAACCCAGCCTTGCTTTCGCATCCACCCTGTCCTCTTTGATACTGCCACACGCAGTGGAACGACACTATCATGAAAAGTGCTGGCAGTGGAGGCGAATGCTTTGTCTGTCTCAAACTTCAATACATCTCTGAAACTACAGATTATGCAACCCCGTGTACTAAACACGTGGGAAGACAGTGCACATAATACCATGCCATATCAGCACGTCTAGTCTTTCCACACGCAGCAGATCACCTCTAGAACAGGCTGTGAAGGCTGCAGATGTGCTCAGCTGCGCTCACAACCATGGCGCTAGAAAAGAAGATGCACGGACTAGGCCCTTCTGAGGGCCCACTTAAAAGCTCAGTTTGTCATTTTTTGTTTCTGTAATAGGCTAGTGATAAAAGTGAATTTGCTTCATGCCTATTAAGAAATTTTGTACACATGGTAGAAAAATTATGAAAGTAGAACATTTTATTACTTTTCACCCCTCTCAGTTGGAATATCGTACAAATGCATAAGCAGCCATTTTTGCCTTGTTTCATCTAAGATGTTTTTTTCATGCTGAAAGAAAGGCATGTGTTTAAAAAATAAGCTTGGTTGCAACATGTAAAGGAATTGTGTAATGTCACAAGGGTTCCTGAAATCAAAATATATTTGTGATTTCCTTGCGACTGGAGCACTCAAAAGGAAAACGACCTTTTAAACAGACTAAAACAAAGCCACAGCACATGCACCCATACTAAGCCAGGGACTGTATCAAGCTGATATGAGAAGACTTTCAAGAAAGAATCTTTCCCGGTTTGGTAAAATTCTTAAAACAATGGGTAATACCTGGCCCCACGCCTTAAATCTAGAAGGAATAAAGTTCTTAAGCTACTCTGTGTTCCTTCTTGAACCCAACAAATGTGCCTAGAAAAATGGGTCGTCTACATCTTGCCGCATCTGTGGCAAGGTGTGAACAAAAAACTCGCTTTAGCTGGCTGCAGTGCTCCCTGCGATGAATATTCAGGCAGAAAATTGTTACCCCAGTGTGACTGTGCACCCAAGAAAACCAAATGTGGTAGACTGCATCAACGCAAACGGAAAAATCTTTAGTCCATGCTTGCTGGCACCCTGTGTCTGTATTGGCCTTAGGAGAATTGTGGCCCCCACGTGCTGGAATATTTCCGTGGCATAGAAAACATTGTGTGATACCAGCTATCAAGTGTTAATCAGTTTAATCAGCAGTTTAATCATGGCAGCAGTTTAATCAGTCACTTCCAAGTGTTTACATGTTTTAAGCATTGCTTGTGGGCATCTTGGCTACAAAACAACCTAGACCTTACGTCCCAGTCTCGTGTGTAGCGTAACAAGTCTTTTATTGGAGCAACTTGATGCTCTTGTATTGGTTATTCAGTTGGCATGATCTTTCACAAAAGAGCTATGGGGAACCAGCGCTGGAGTTTTCACGGCGCCTGCAGCGCCGCCCTGGCGGTCAGAACGTGCACAATGCAGCCTCCCCCGCGGACGAAAATTGCGTTGCGTGCCCTTAAAGTCGAAGGAAAACAAAAGGGCGCCGACGATACTGTTGCGTATACAAGTGCCACAACTAAGTTGGATGAGGGAGGATGTATCCTTCTGCGTCTTTCCATCTAAACCCTACGAACAAGAACGGAGGCGGCGTTGGATCCAAGCAGTCAGGCGAGCGGAGTAAGCTCCCATCTTGTCGCCTTGTCAAGCGGTGTCGGGCTGGTTTCTAAATCAAATTTCGCGTGTATCCTTGGTTTATTCGATAGTGAAGACGGTCAGCCATGGCAGACAGTACCAAACAGCAGAATCTGCAGTCGGTATTTCGTCTGAAACAAAATGAGCAATAGCATGCACCATCCGGCATATGTACCATTTCTCCTTCGCAATGCCACCGCCAAGCCCCTTCCAACGCCACCGCACCAAGTGAACGATACGAAAGGTAAAAATTATCCATTCATTGTCAAGAATTATGTGAGAGGGAAGCTGCCTTGTAATACGAGTTGTATGCGCATAGTGCCGGCGCGCGCGCGACTAAGCCACCTATGTGTTTATAAAAATGCGCATGCGGATGAGGACTCGGCGCGGAGATGCATCCGGCAAATTTATGTAATTAGCGCTAAATGTAGCCAGGATTGTTACGGATCAAGCAGCGGAGCACTCAAACCTTTGCTTGCGCGAGTCAGCTGATGCGATAAAGCTTTCTTCTGCATTGACTGCTGTGGCGAAGTAACATCTGAATTTTTTATGTCTAGCCAGAGAAATATGGAATATCTTCAGGCCAACTAATACTTACGAAACCATAGCGCAGCACGACAGGAGCCATAACTGCTAGATTTGCGAGGCAAGCAGCCACGCAAGCATGGCATCGATACACGACGCAACCGTTAAAGAAACACACGTGCTCGTCGCGACGCACTGTGAAAAATATATAAAGCTTAAAAAGCTTCTTTCGTCATTTCTTCACTTGATGGCGCTAGCTTCTTTACAAAAACTCCACTTGAAGCGGTGCGAAAACGGAACATACGAACTATAATACGGCTGCATATGTGTGTGTCGTCTGGTTGTGTGGCTGGAATATGCCGCGTTTCGTCGCCAGGGCGGCGTGCAACGCACTCTTTTCGACGTGCCGCCTATCCAGCGCTGGTTCCCCATAGGCAATTTTGCTGCAATAACAGAACTGTTTTTATAGCATTCGTTGTGGGGAGTGCGGCTTGCCCCTTTTGCCGGAGTTCTTGCTGAACGACGATTTATTATCGGTCTGTTATACGTGGAACTTGAACAGCTTATATTTTTGTCTCCTCAATCCACACTTCTGCTGCACTTTTGCCAGCATCTCTACACTGGGTGTTTTGACTGAGGTCATACCAACTGAGCATGCTACAAGCCTTGTGTGCATCGTTTTCATGACTCTTTCGATGATCAAATTTCATTTTCAGTGACTTTATCAACTAAGTATCTAGCGGCAGCTTGAACATGGGTACTCATGAGAAATCGCACCAGGCTTGGTCAAATACGTCCAGCACTGCAGCACTGAGTAGTGAACCATGCTGTAAGAGTTGGCAACTAAATTGCCGCCTTGTGATTGAAACTTTTCATCCTTACAATCAAGGCTTCAACTGCCCAGCCAGCGAGCTGCAGCAAAGGTGTGAACTATAGTCATCTGATGTCACATTCTATGTCATAGCGATAGCAGGTGATCCCTCCAGTGGTGGCCCTCAAGGCCAACTGGCATCCCTTTCTGTGCATGTGCTTGTGTAGGACTGGGGAGATGGTGCCAGTTTGTTCTTCAGCATTAACACTGTTCACGCTGTATCAGGAACACATTTTCTTACTCAGTGCAATAGCCCTTGAACCTACATAATTGCCAATGAGAGTCCTTTGTCCACCAACCTTTCCTTTGCCATGTCATTTGCTTCTGCCTTGATGTCACAGCAACTTCAGCTATATGAAGCAATGATGGTGTTTGAGTACCAACACAGCCTTGCAGTTTTCCAACCTGAACATTGCTTCATTAAAAGCTGACATAATTCGGTCTCAGCAGACAGATCAGAGTTAAAAAGAAGCCTGTAACTTCTTTCAAAGTCATTCTAACCTTGTCAATAATCCCGTGCCTTTTGATGTGTTATTCAGCATTGTCCAAAGCAAGTTGGCTCTTAAAAATCAAAATAACAACTTTGTGAGGCCACCTACTAGGCTACAACTGTCTCTTCAGCCAGCCTGAAGTGTCTTGCAGCCATCAAAGCTGGAGTGCAAAAAAAAAAAAAAAACGACAAAGAAAAGTGTGGCAGACAAAATGCTCATGGAAATCCATATGTTTATGGACTGTTACACTGACTGAAAAAGATGGCGGCTTCCCAATACAGTCTTGATGCACGTAGCTGTTTCAGTCACAAACAAACAGCCAGTTGCACAGTCCTGCACAAGCACAGTGTACAGATGCTTATGGATCAAAATTTGTTGTGTGTGCATGTGGTGCAATGTACCACATATCATTTTCCTGAGGCTGCAGTACACTGGGAAGGCTGGTTGCAACTTCAATAGTAGGCCCTTAGAGTATTGCAGCCCTTTGTTCATATTTTGCTGCAGATTGTATCAAATGCGAATGCAAACTGTTTTGCAGGACACGTCAGTTCAGTTCAAGCAATTAGACAGAGTAACCCAAGAAATAGTTTAAGCCTCCAAAACGTCTTAATACAGTCCCTAGTTTAGTACAGGTTTTCGCCTGATGTTTTGGCTTCTTCTACGGTATAGTGCTGTTTCTTGCTAGGTACTGGTGGTGTGATGTGCACACTCTCTTGTGTTGCTATAATTACAACTTGTAAAAAAGATTTTCCTTCCTAACAAACATTTGGATACAGTGCCTGTGAGCTCATCTTTTAACCTGTTTTTCATTTGATCTGTGCATTTGCATCGAACGTAAACTAGAAAATATCAGTACTGAGAATCGCAAAAGAACACACCTGTGTAACGATTCTGCTGAGATCATTGGAGTGGTCCAGCCACAGGATGCAATGCAGGTAGAAAGGCCTCCTGAGTTAAAGCAAAATAACAATCGTTGTAAGATGCGAATAAAAAATTTTATTCTGTGAGGCTTTCGGCATGTATACTAATTACCACATTTGTATGTAAAATAGTTTTCCATAATAGCTGAGCAAGGTTAACGTCTCACCCTGTGACTGTCAGCTAGTGCTACTCATGGCAATGGTGGCAAATATGGCACATCCTTTCAAATGGAACTTTTGTGGGTTACATGAATTTAAAAGAACTTAGGTTTACATAATACATAACACCTGTGGTTAGAAGGATGTCTTGCATGCAGTACCAATGCCACAAGTGGCACTGCCTAACACTTCCAGGGCCAGACTTAGTACATAAACAATACAAATGTGCAACAAAGTGAACAGGTGGATAGATGCTGCTATAACTCAAAGATTGCCTGCATCATGTAGATGTGAATGCAGCTTCCATCAGGAGCGAGTTGCCCTTTAATGCACTTCACTTCTCTTCCTCTTTTGTCTTCATTGCATGTTGGTGCCATATGGTAATAATGAACAAAAATTAAGCACTTCAGTTCCAATTCCTGTTTTACTACATGCTGTAAAGTCATCTAAGTGCGCTTAATACTCTTAAAGAGGTAGTTTAGCCATTTTGTCTTAACAATATTTTTCACTTGGCTTCACTACACCTTAATGTAGTGCAAATTCTAGACAATGCTTACAAAATAACCTACTCCACACAATAACACCTCCAATTAAGAGTACACAGTCTATGGCTTCGAGATGTGTACATACATACTTTATACATGGTTACAATGAAAATATAAGTGACTGTTCTAATACGCACACTTAGCATACTGCATAACAGTCACCTGGTTCCAAAATGGCTTTTTGTTATCACACATAGGACGGCCACAACTATAAATTTAATTCTGGCAGTAACTTAAGCCACGGCCAAAACCTTCATAGTGCAATCAATGAAAATTTTAGAATTTAGAGCAGTTCGACATAAACAGGGCAAGTAGTTTTAAAGTGTTAAATAATGAACTGTTATGGAATATGGCGGTAGAAGGCCATGCGCCTGAAACATAGGTACTGTTTATCATATAAGCACATTCTTACATTTTTGCTTACTTTTCTAGGGATTGCATCAAACAGTTTGCTTATGTAAATTTTTCTACATGGCTGTATTGTATTAGCCCTTATCTTTTCACATTTGGCTTACTGCAGCTTTATACACATGCACAAAGCTACTACTGCTGCCACTTCCTACACTACTACCTACTAAGTACAGTACTACCTTCAGCTGAAGGCCAAACACTATGCTGTCCAACATACATGCATTTAACAACACCGAACAGTAGACAGAGAATGAGCAACTCTTTCAAAAAGTGCAGTTCTTTGGAGACACATTGATATATATCTGGAAAACAGATTTTTGCTAAAATTATAGCTTAATATAATGGGTACTGAGCATAATGCATCATGCGATAAACTTGCATTTACCGGACACCACTATACACACTGCAACCTCTGCAGCTTCTCCACAATCTGGCACAATGTGCTCAAGCTGCCTGTAAACCCTGGAAGGGGTCTATGATACTTTAAGAAGCTCAGAAAACATGAGAAGGACCTAAAATGAATGTCAGAGAAGCAAAGCAAATTTTTAACCATTCCTCTCTATGTTGCTATGAATGTCAAGGTTCCAGCAAATGATGTATTTGAACTGTGTTTTTAATCGTGCAATACTAGAGAGCACATTTTTGCAATAATAATGTGACAGAGAAGAATGACAGAAACCAACTTAATGAATATTTTTCTAAACTTGCACGAGGTTTTCGTCATTATGCTGATGCACACACCTGCATACCTCTACTGTGGAGTCTTGTTTCAGTTTCTTATTTTATTGTCACGTAGTAATTTACACTATACACTTGTCCTGAAATACATCACGTTGGGCTCCTTCAGAATTTTTTTTCTTACTGGAAACACACATGCCTATACAGGGCAAACACTCAAATACATGCAAGACTGCCACAGGAGTGGCCACACGAGGTCGACTGTTTGTACAGCGCAAAAGACGAGGACTGAAGGAAGAACACAACACAGGCGCTGTCACACACAAACACACTCAAGGCACTTTGCGAGATTCTCAGGCTTCTTTCATGCTCTAAAAACACATTATGTAGCACATATTGAGCCACAGATGGCTGTACTGGGAAATTTTCACATTGCTCTACAATTTTATAATTCAGACTTTTTATCTAATTACATTTGAGAAGTTGATTAATTGATTAAGACTAATTTGGTAATTAGGCAAAATGCAGAAAATCCAAGTATTTCCAAGAGACAGGAAACAACATTACCTAGGTTCTGTGCTGCTAGGTGGCATATTCATATTTTTTAAAGTTTGCTAAAGTTAAGTGGGATAACCTGCATACCTCCTATGGAACAGGTGTCACACCAATCACTCTAAGTAATGCCGCTAAACTAGCCATTGCGCTCAAAACATACAGGGTAAAAAAGCAAACTCTAGGTAAGAGCATACCAAGGCCTCTATTGCTGAAAAGGGAAACTGATGGGAGGCACCCGATCTCCGGCCATGAAGCTGCTTTATCCTCACAGTTGGCAATGAAACGACCGCAGCCACAGTCCTGAAATAAAAATGAGAAAGTTGACACTACAATGATCACACAGAACACGAAAAAGCTGGTCTCAACCTTATCTTGGAGAACATCTGCTGCTATATTAGGTTTTGTATATTCATCAGCTTATTGTTAAACTAAGCTTGCCAATATTTTATATCTTAATGGCTTTGCTCTTTACAAACCAATACCTTTGCCCAACTCATGCACTTATGCACTACTTAAGCTATGAGATGTTTGCTGATCCCTTACAATGAATGGCTACTAAGACAAATTATTTCACACAAGAGGATGCATAACTTATGAGTGTTACTGACATTGAATACCAAGGTAGTACCTTTTTTTATAGACAATGGCGGACTTCAAGCACATTTTTCTCACAGATACAGGTTGATCGGTCTGCCTTTTTTTTTTTCACCAGCAACATAAATTTTGTTATTAATACTCGTGCAATATAGGATGAGGCTGTGATGTGTGATTTGATCGTGAGTTGAAAAGCGCAACATTTTTGTGTGAATTTGGCACCTAGAATTCAAAACTAAATATCTGTACCCAATACGCAATGGCACAGCAGCAAAGTAATTAAACATTAAACAAGTCCAGGTATCCAGAGCACAGCGCCAGCTGTTGAATAACAACATTGCACAAGCATCGACTATATAGATATAGCGTAGTATGTGCACCGCAGGCGTAGTGGCGGCCTCAGCAAAGAACACATGCATGGAGCGACGCACCCGTATGACCTATCGCCGGCAATGCTATCGCGTAAATTGATATATCTCGTCACGGCACGGGCACCGTTTTCTGCCCGCCGAGGTGCCGGCGCCACTGGTACTCACCTGCTCCGGCCGCCGAGGTTCAAGTGACGGCGTATCCAGTAATCTGAACCCAAGCAGGACACCTGTTACCGCCAAGCAGTACGCTAACAATAAAGAGGTTCTTATACTCGACCGGCAGCTCATGCGGCGTTGACCCGTAGTGCCGTTAAAAGCTCACCACAGGCTTTTAATACCACAAACGCGCCGCCGACATTTCACGCCCGTAGATCAAAGTCGACGGGCGCAGGCTCTACATGCTACGTGCCACAATCGCGCACTGCCTGCACAATCAGCGACGTGGGCGCGAAGAGACACAGACGATAGCAAGGAGCGTACTGGCAAATCTGCACAATGCGCGCTAAGTGGGCGACCTACTGCACACAAGCGCACGAGCTAGGGGATTGGCGCCGCGTACGCGCCAGCTAGCAGATACCGCGCACAAAGAAGCGCCGCCGGTTCTCGCTCAAATGATCGCTGTACAAACACTCACACACGCGCACCGCAGTAAACCCTTAACGAGCCGCCACATTTACAGGCCGCGGTTAGGCGGCGAAGCTTAGCTCACCTCGCACTGCACGTAACTATTATGGTAGTGGCTTGCGCTTCGGGGATCATGTCGAATGCTCACTACACCCAGTTGAAGACGCGGCAAAGTCCCTCATTATATAAAATCCTAATTTTTAAGTACACTCGCTTGACTCTGAGTACTCAAGTCGCCTCGATTACGACAAAGCTCGAAGAAACACAGTGATCGTGCAAAATGGTTCTGGACGGCCAACTGTCGCGCCATGTTGTACAGAGACCCTCAATAAGTCATATCAGCGCGTCTCCTCACTTAGAACACATGCACACTCATAGAACATGTAATAATCGTTCAAAGTCACTTACCGTGGAGTCTTGGGGGTTCAAAGCAGTGGGAAACATCAACCACGGTAGAAGAATGTTCCGTCGCTGGCAAATGGCTGCTCGATCGCAGGTTTCAACGCGCGCGCGCGCGCGCTCCGAAGGCCGGTGTTCCTCCGCGCGTAGTTCCTACTTCGGCGTCCTATGCACCGCCAAGGCGCGGCTACTCCGACCAGAAAAACAGCGCCGACACACATTGCGCGGGATATTTCGAATCTGACTGCAGAAATAATCCTACTGAAATTGTCGCTGCGGCTGACTGCCTTGTTGGTCATGGCTGAGTTATTCTTTTCTCTGTTTGGCTCGTCTCAGATATGGGTGTATTTCAACACTCCCAATTTCCCCTACGCCACCGTTATTCCTTGAAAACCCCCATTTTACAACCGCAATGCCCCTTCAAATGGGGTCGGGGGTAGAATAATGGTTCTAGCTTATTTTACTTCTTCTCGTGGGAGTGCTCATTTTAAGCTCGGGGGAAAAATGGCATATCAACTGTTAAAACGCCCATATGGGCTCATTTGTGTTTACATGAGCTACGCGATCAAAGGATTTAGAAAAATCAAGGAACATGCAATGAGTTTGTTTATTTTCATCCATGCTGAAGTGTAAGTCAGTGGTAAATTCCAATAATTGCGTGTCGGAACATAAATTTTTTCTGAAATCGCGTTGATTAGAGAAGAAGGATGCAGTTATCTGGATACAGTTAAATCTCGACCTAACGAAACCAGATGTTACGAAGCTCCCAATCTAACCAAGAAGTTTCCATTCCTCGGAAGGTACACATATGATTCAATATTGTCATCAACCCAAATTAACGAAAATAACTTGGCCGACCTCTATTTAACGAACTCTTTCCTGAAATAAATGAGTAAAAAAAGCGGTGATTCCATTCTAATTTTGATACAGACAGGTTTTTCTTCGACCGTGCGCTCTAAAGCTAACGCGTTAAAATATCTAGGTGCTCTATTCGCGGCCCTGGCTTTGTTTTGACGGGGGTGCGCGCCGCACCCATGCAAGGAACTGCGGACTAAACACCGCCTTGGTAGCGGTGGCGGTAGTTGCTTTTGCTACTTTATTGTTTATGCAACAGATGGCTGGATTCGCGGCAATAGTGCGATGCCGCGGTAGCTTTTGCGTGACGCTGCCTTACAGTTTTAGATTTCGAAGGACCGAAAAATTCCTTTCTCTATTTACAAACTTCTCTACTTAACAAAATAATTCGAGCATGGTAATCACTTCGTTAAATCGAGTTTCACCTGTATATGGTGCCAGATCAATCAAAGGGCAGCCATCTTCAATTCATTCCTGGAACGGGGATATCTCCCGCTATTTTGAAAATATTGTAGTTTTGTTTGGTATATTAATGCATCTTTACAGCGCATGTATCATTTTGATGTAAGGAGTTCTCGCGGTTTTGTGACGTCGCGTGGCAAACAGGTGAACTAGGTGCAGCCACATAATTTTTGACCTATAGCAAAGTGCTAAGAGCGTAAAACGCATAGAGTGAGTGAGCGAGTGAGTGAGCGAGTGAGTGAGTGAGTGAGAAAACTTCATTTCAAATCAGAACGATTCGCGTCCGGCGAGTTAGTGGGCTGCGGCATCCGCCGAGGTTACGGCCAAGAGTTCTTGCCTCTCGGCGGCTTCCTTGGCCAGCTGTACTGGCCGGAGTTGGCCTTCCAGGTTCGAGTTCAGTAGCGCGGCCTGCAATCGCGCGCGTACGCTGTCGATGGAGGTTTCGCTGTCATTGTCCTCTATTACTCCCTGGCATTCCCATAGCATGTGTTCCAGCCTGGCTCTGTGGCCGCACACTTTGCATCTATCTGCGGTGTATATGTCTGGATAAATAGCGTTCATTAGTATGGGACGCTTGCATGATTTGGTTTGTAGTTGTCGCCACTGGACAGCTTGCTATCTAGTGAGTTGTGGATAGGGTGGTGGATGAGTGCATCTTTGCATGTTGTAATGGTTGGTGACGTCGTTGAACATTCTGTCTTCCCATTCCCGTACTTCGGAGGGCCCTGTCGAGAGGTCTACGTTAGTCGCAGCTCGGAAAGTGAGTAGTCGAGCTACGTTGTGTGCCGCCGCGTTAGGGTTGTCCTCTCCCGTTGAGTCGGCGGTGTAGGCTGGTATCAATAGGATTTGGACGCATCTGTCTTCCCTTGTTGGTTTGCTTTTTCTGAGTATCTATAGCGCCTCAGCTGAGATCCAGCCGTTCGCGAAGTTCCGTACTGCTGTCTGGGAATCGCTGGTTATATAGTATGCGTTGGTTTGTGCTATGGCTAATGCTATAGCCACTTCCTCCGCCGTTTTGATGCGGGTCGTGTTAATAGTCGAGCTTGTACAGCATTGTCTGTGGTAGTTAAGTACTGCTGCGACAAAGCTGCGTTTGTGTTTGTAACGTGCAGGGTCTATATAGAACGCGTCCTTTGCCATATTTGCCAGTTCCTCGCCATGTTTTTTGCCCTGCTCTTTCTCCTGCCCTCGTGGTGTATAGGATGCGTATTCTTGCGTAAGAGGGGTACCGTGAGTTTGGCCCTTATTTCCTTGGGTATGTACCATTTGTCTCCGTGCTGTGTGTGGTAGCGGATCCCTAATTTATCTAATTTAGGCGAAGCGAAAAAATATTTTTTGTCATTTCTCAGGCCTCATCATACGTAATCATTTTGCAACATAATATCAGAAAACTGTCTTCGTAGTTTTCATGACGTCGCGTGACAGACCTGGGCACGACCCCAAAGTGTTTGACAAAGTGGGAAGGGCTAATGACAGGGAAAGAATAGAGGCGGATTGTAATTGATTTACGTTAAAGCACCCCGTCTGTTGCAGCTTGAAGCCCGTGACTAGAACAGAATCCAGAATTCATTATCATTCGCCAGCTGTCTTTAGTAAGGTTGATGAGTCGGGTGATTGGTAATCTATGTTCAGCGTGAACAGTGCCACAGCAGCACGTCCCGTGCTGTTTTTATCCCCTTGCAGCGTTGGCGTGATGACCCGCCCATACATCGGTATGGGCGGGTCATCGAATAAGCGCACCGTCACTGCTATAACAGAAGAACGAAGGCATACTCGCATGTCAGCATCTCGTCAGCGACAATCTTACCAGGGCGCCCAAGAGAGCGCAGTTTTACAAAACTGAAGTAAGAGAGAGAGCGAGATAAGACAATGCAGAGAAAGGCAGGGAGGTTAACCAGAAAGCGAAACTTGCCGCCGCATAAGTAAAAGCGCAATATCATCAGTGGGCGGTACCATAGGCGTCACAATAGCGTTGCATGCAGCGCACCTGCAAATTGCGAACTGCTCACCCGCATGCCTTCGGCGATGAAGAACCCCCTGCCAATCGGTAAAATGAAGCTCCACGGCAGCTTAGCTTGCACCATTTCCCAAGACAGGAAGGAAGGACTTCTGGCTCCCTCCCAGTGCTTCGATCAAATTACGAACAGCAGGTTCATCGGTATGGTTGCCGCTGTCTCGTCCGGGGATTTTCTGCGATACGACATACGCAAACAGCCATTTATTACCGAACTTTAGCATTCGCTGCCAATAAAAGACTTCGTGTATAATTCTTACGCTTCGCACGCAACATATGGTCCTTGAAGGCCAATAAAAATTGCAATGCATAAATTATACATTCTACAACCAACATCGAACCAACATTGAACCAAGAATATGAAACAACGTTCATTAAGCACTTGTTTATAGAATGGTTCAGGCAATCGACGTAATAGTCTACTTGTAGGTTTCTTTATCAATAAATGGCGATGTAGGACAAAAAATCAGCGCCCAAGCATTCCGTACAGATGGTTAAACTGCGAATCTAAACGTGCGGCCCCGGTGTTCATCACTGGGTTAATCCCGACAGTTCATTAAACGACGGCTTGGTAGGCTGCCGGATCCTCGGTACGCAGTTGCCGCTTGCTCTCGGCTGCACGAGCCCGTTCTTGTGCACGGGCTGCAGCATCGGGACAGCGTAGAGGAGCTCGTTCACGGTTATGCTCACGGTGCTGCTGACGGAAAGCTGCCTGCTCCTCAGGAGTACGTATGACGCGTGGGCTACCCATTTCGGAGCCAGAGAGAAACTGCTGCGCGCGCGCTCGGCTGCGACGGACAGGAACGACGTCACTGTTGGCGTAGACAATCTCGCGCCTCTTTTTTTTTAGGTTTTTTCGGCGCACAGACGATAGATGGAAGGATGGACGTATCGGCTAGCCCTATAAAGTTTCGCTGTAATAACCGGCGTCAAATTGTTCGTTATATTTACGTAATTACGCATGCGCTACCGCGAAGCGCGGAACTTCGCCCGACCCCTCTGTGAAGTAAAAGCGTGGCGTAAAATGAAGCCGCCATCGCAGTGGCTTCTTCTTAAGAGCTCAATGCCATTTGCAGTTTCACAGAGGGTGATGTATCGCGCTACGGCGAGTTTTTCTTTACTCTGCCCCACTGCATCCCAGGCAGGTTGAAGTACGAGCTGCGATTCGCGGTGCCATGTGTGCAATAAGATAAATTATAGGAATGATTTGACGGTCGTTACTTCGGTCTACGTGGCCACTTGTAAACGTAGAAACACGAAACTACACTGTTATGATGATTCCTCTCAAATGCGCAACATAAACATATCCCGTTAAGTGCATTAAAAAAGTTGCGGGGCGTTACGCGCCAAAAACGCCGTCTGATTATGAGCCACCGCATCGAGGCAGAATTGACCGCCTGGAGCTCTCTAAGCCCACTCGTTCGCAGTGCTTTACGGCATGCAGTTGGCGGAGGCCTGAACAGCTCGTCCAAGAACATCGTCACAAAGGCGAAGTCACAGGCCTGCATTGACACGGACAGCAAGCGGGAAACCGTAATTAGTTAAATAAAAAATGGTGTGACTTTACATGGCAAAACTGCGATCGTAATTTGTAGCACGTCGTAGAGGGGGACTCCGGATTGATTTCGACCACCTGGCCTCCTTCACCGTGCACAGAAATGTAAGCACACGAGCGTTTCCGCATTTCCGCCTCCGTTGAAGCGTCGCTGCCGCCAGCCAGATTTAACCGGCGACCTGGAGCCCCGCGATGTACGCAATGCCACAGCCACAAAACTACTGCAGCGGGTGAGAGTGAAACTTTCTAGGGAAAAAATTGTATTTCCAAGGCGAGCAAACTACACTTAGCATTCTACTGACACACTTGTGGCATGCCTCGACAACTGCTACTTTGACATGGCAAGAAGTGAAGTATTTCTCATAAACATGTACCTTCACTCTGTCTTACCACCACGTCCCAACACGCCGTAATGGTGAACCTGGCGAACAACAACAACAACAACAACAACAAAAAAATTGGCGGCGTATTCAGAAATGATTGGCGCCGGCAATTACATTAACATTCTTCCTAGTGACAGGTTGCAAATATTGCTTATGCATGATGAGTGCTTGTGATGGTGGAATTGACAAGCCAGAGACAGGATTGTGTGATATATTAAGTTGCTGAATGTTTCTAGTTCGAATTCTGTTGTACTAGTATTTTTTTTAAATGTAAAATAGCATTACGGCTGCAGTGAAATGTAGTAGCCGCGTGCGAGATCGAATCTGCGACATCGAGCTAACCAGAATTTATTTTCCTCTAATTTAGCAGCTGTCTAATATATATTTAAAAAACAACGCTGCACGTTTGAATGTATGCGAGGAAAGGTATGCTCTGTACATCTCTATAGTATAGGACGAAATGTCCATCGATTTCACAGCCCTAGTAGACAGCTGCGCAACTTCTGTGTCGTTGCTGGCGACGAGCAGAGGGTGATGCAGAGAGAAGTATGACGCATGCATACCTGTGAGGTCTAAAGTTTCTAATTTCTCGGGCAAAGATGTGATGGAGCACACCTCCAGTCCTTGCGATGGGCACCAGGTCGAGGGAGGCCCGCTCGGTGCCAAACGCCTCCCTCATGTGCGCCGAAAACTACGCCTTTTGGGGCTTCGAAAGCACAGTGCCGAACCGAAACTTTTTGTTCCGGTTTTCGTTTCGATTCACACAGAACAATTCAGTTGAGTTTCAACTCTGGAGCGAAAAAATAACGGTTCAAACCGGTTCAAGTTCATCTGCATAACCGAAATATAATTACAGGAAAACCGCACAAACATATTTTGTGCAAAAAAGTGGTGGCTGCTGCTCAGCTCCACTGAAAGACTGCTGCTGTTGTTTGTCATTAAGGCCGTGCGTAGCTACAAAATAATTAAGCAGATCAAACAAAAATACTGGAATCTACGGGCTGATCGTTTTAAAGATTTCAGCAATGTCTAAAAATGATCCATGCCAGATAGCATATTTGTTCGATTTGAGCTGGATTATTCGAACGGACAGGCATTCCTGGTGCAATAAATAAAAACATATATTCAATTTTTTACCAGAAACTAGCTAATTAACTTCAGTATAACGACTTAACTTCATCATAATAACATGGTGAATTTCCAAGACTTGAGAAGTAGAACGGCGTAATTGTCCCATACATTGCCTTCAAACATTACCACATTTGATGGAAGTTTGGAGGGAATGCCAAGCGTTCAAAGGCTTCTACTGCCTATTTCTCCATGGCGTAGAGGACACGGCGCATAAGGATTGCTACACGTTGAAAAGCAAGCCCGTGTACTCGATCACACTCAGTTTTTATACAGAAAGAGTGTACGAGTATTGAGAGTATATTAGCATGACGTCTAAGTTGTAAGACAATGCACAAATTTATTTTTTACGCTTTAGTCATTGCGGTCATGCTGTTGCTCTTACTTTCTAGTTAGGAATAATAAACAATCTGACTTTAGGAAGCAATGCAAGCTGACTGACCATCTGAATGACCATCTTAAAAAGTGCATTGCCTTCTGGATTTCCTGAAGTGAGAGTGATGAGACGTGCTACCTATGAACTAAGCACCAGATATATGTGTAAGCTAGTAAGTCGCATGTTATACCTGTCAGGCAAAGAGTAGTTAAACTGACGGGTGTGGCGAGTTGAGCGAGTTGGTACATCTGCACGTACGTAGTGGATGATCGACAAAGGCGAAAAGAGAGACCGAAGCCCAAACAAAGCTCATAGCGCTACGTGTGTCCCTCTTCCTTTTTTTGTCCCCTTTGATCAATGTTTGCTAGCTATAAAAGAAGTCAAAATGTGCCAGAGCATGCACGTTATAATAACAAGGCAGGCGTAACTGCCGAGAATGCAAACACAATGTGCCCCCCCCCCAAAAAAAGAAAATATTTAGCTCACACTACAAATATCGCATGCATGAAAATGTATTTTTTCAAGACATAAAAAATGTAACACCTCGCTGTAATTACGACGAAACGTTGTATGAGTTCCAGAAGGACTCTATGGAAGACAGCAACGCAGAACTGTTCGCGTCAACGGCGAGCTGCGTCATCCACCGAATTCTCGAAAGTCGCCTCCTCGGCAAAGTTTAATGCGCGCATTCAGGCTTCCGGATGGGCGTTTGCATGGCCGATTTTATGGGAGCCTATAACGTTCGAAAGAACAGCCAGTACGTCCTTGTACTGCTTGAAAAGTACGGTAATATGTGTGAAAAGTACTCCGCCACATTCAGAATGGTGGTGGAGTGCTGGGCCACGCGGAACTGGAAGTTCCCGTCTTTTGAAGCTCCGGTGCGGCTGGCGCGGGAAAGCGCAGCGCGTCGAAGGCCATGACGGCGGGCCCCTCATCTCCACGCGCGCAGCCAGCCACGCAAAAGCTGTAGGTGCACTTGAAGCAAGACACGCCGCCCTTACGCCAAGCAACACCGCTGAAACTGCGGCAAAGTCTGCACAGGGCCCCTGCGATGGTCAGGCGGGCGGCGGAGTTTTCAAGAACGCGCCGTTGGGGGCTCGTGGGATGGCACACTCTACCAGCTGCGAGCTCGATCCGCCTCCTGTGAACCATCGTCTTGGCTGCTGCAGATGCAGCGAGAAGCCACGCCGAGGTTGCACCAGCAGATCCGCGGCCACAATGTCTTGAGCAGACTCGTTCGCGGTGCTTTCCACTGGAATATAAAGATTTCGCAATAAATCGGACTCTGCATCACTGTTGCTAAAGATTTGCTTATGGTGTATTCGTTTTCTACTATAATATTTTTCGTTCGCATAATGAATTCCTAAAAACTTAAACAGCACGATGGTAAAAAACTTCAATATTTTTTTTTGATGCAATAGCCGCAAATGATCCACTGACCGAAAAATTCGGCGTCTGTAGCAGAGAAACATCACCTAAATTTCCATTGGCGGTGACGTCACGTCACGTGTGCGCGTTGACGGAGCAGAGCGGGTGAAAGGAGATACCTGCTGCACTGTAAGATAATTTACACCCTAAAAAGTGAAAATGGCTGTAAATGTGTCTATAACTCAAACCCTTAAAGTGTGATCTGTATAATTAACACCCTAACGGTGCGAGTTACAGACACATTTACACCCTTGTTCCCTTTCAAGGGTTTAAATTATTTTAGTGTGTGCTGTGTTGCCGCGCCATGAGTTGCATGAGGGGAGAGCGCATAGGCCCGACGCATAGGCTCGCGTTCCTGCTCCGCGCAAGCTCTCGCCCGCGTTCTACCTTCGCCTCGATGACCCTTATAAAGAACTTAGTATATTAACTACGGGATGAATTCTAAACGAAAAACGTTAACGGTAGTCACTTTCGAAAATACCACCCCAGGCGCAGAAGCCGCATTTCTTACCTACTGGACTAAACGGGCATGCACCTCGCCAAAAGCAGCCTGTGCACTCTGCTTACTGACATCATGCTACTTGGACCGAAATATTCCATTGTCAATGCTGCCTTGACGAAACCAGTGACATATAAATCACCGCGCATTACTCGGCAGCGTCTTTATTAGATTCTATAGCATTCGAGCATGGTAGCTTGACGTCATGCATCAAAGTGCACCGGCCTTGTGCAATCTAGGAGGCGTTGGCCATACTGGCTGGCCAAGTTGGTCACTGGCTGGACCGCGAGGAGTTCATAACTCGAAGGACACATCAGCAGCGATCAATTGTGCCTTCATGCATTCGCATTGACAACGCATAAGTGCTTAGATGTCCGTGTCTGTTTTTCATAGATTATTGAATGCCAATCGAAGCCTTTAATCGTAAAACATGCACTTGGCTCCTGGTAGCTACATTCCGAAAATTGTCATTACCCTAGAAGTGTTCTCAACCGCACATGTGAGCCAACCATGATTTTCGACATTTTATTAGCGCAAAGAACGTGCCAGTGGCAAACACTCCGTTACAAGAAAAATGCCCGTCCTTCCTCGGCTGCTGTTGCTTGAAAATATTACAGACAATCCAATAATGCAGCCGCAAGAACACGCCCACGTAATGCAAGTGCATTGTCGTGTGTTGTTGCGTTTTTCTTTCTGCAGTACATGTAACGTACTTAAGTAAATATCAGCGTGCCCATGCCTGAACAAGTTTGAGGATCCTGCGCAACCAGTGTACAAAGAACACGCAGGTTTATATTCAAATTACCACTGAGTGAGAGGAAGCACTCGAGATAACCCTAAAATCGCCCTCGCGCGATGGTCCCCCGAGGCCCTTGGCGTATGGTGGCGCCGAGATGAGCGCGAACTCTCGCCTGAGCACTGCATGAAGGCTATAGTTTTCAGTTATCTCGACCAGAAACACTAGCGTTTTGGTTGCAGAACTTGTACGAATATTCACCTGTCCGCTGACCCGTTGACAGAGGCGCGTGGCCAACCGTGGCTGAACCAAAGGAACGCCAACCCGGGGCAGCCACCAGAAGGAAGGATCCCCGGATGCCAACCGCGTTTCGTGCACCGACCAGAAAATTGAGCCCCCGAGTAGCCGTGTGCGGACACTGTTGCTGGTGCCTGAGTGCCGCCGCACGTGATGTCTTGCTCAAGTGCGTGTCGAAATCCGTGGCCAGTCATCTTTGTATCCTGGTTCAAGGTGCTGGAATCGGTCCGATTCACTCGAGCCTCGAGGCTGTATCACGATTCACTCGAGGCTTCGCAAGAGTATAGAACGACGTTGAAAGTGACTTGGCTGCACAGAAGGCTTTCCCACTTGCCGGGCATTATAGTCTCGCCGGATATTTTAGATGAAGCACTGCGGAACGAAGAGGCCTAGCTGCTGCCACATAATGAAGCCGGATGCTGATGATGATGATGATGAAGCCTCAGGCAATGGCACAAACCCACTGAGGGGGATAGGCCACGAATCGGGTGGTAATATGACTTAAGACATAAAATAAAATAAATTGGTTAATAAATAAATAACTCGAAAAAAAAAGAAAGGAAACGGATGCACAGTCCACTGAGTGCAAGGTGTTATGTTGTTTCAATGAGAAGGGAGATAACCTGGACTGGGTGTCGTTTCCCGATTGTTCATTCAACGATTATTTTATTTTCTGTACCATTCGCTCCACCCTTCAATTACTAGCGGGATGAAGGAGGAGGAGGAGGAAAAACGTTTATTGAGCTCTAGAAAGCTTTATGAATTTCCCGGAGTCAGATGGTGTCTTCCATCTTCTTGGCAATGGCCGTCTGCCCCTAGTCCAGGGCTCCGCTGGATGCCGCTGCCAGCTGGGCCCGTCGGATCAGCCCTAGTTGGACGTCCTGACGGTCGCTGGAGAGCATTCCTTCCCATTGCTCCGCACTCGGGTTTGGTATTATTGGCGCCGCATTTGTTTTCTGGCAGGCCCACGTTATATGGTAGAGCGTGGGTGTTTCCTGGCACCATGGGCATTTGTCAGTGTACTGTGTGGGTTGTATTTTGCTGAGGGTGTTTAAGTTCGGATATGCACCCGTCTGTAGCAGCCTCCAAGCTACGGAGTCCTCTCTAGTGAAAGGGCTATGCGGCGAGGGGTACCGCTTCCTGCTGCCCTTATAGTGGTTTAGGATAGCCGAGTATTCTCTGAGGACTGGCTCGGTTTCCTCGAGGTCATTGGCGGAGGGTGCGCGGTATGCAGTGTATCCTCGAGCTACCCTGTCGACCTCACGGTTGCCTTCCACGTCCGTGTGACCCGGCGTCCACATTATCGTGTGTCTAATTGGTTGTTCTTTTTCTGGGTTTTCTGTGTGGGGATCTTCAGAGCGTAGTATGCGGAGCGCTCTGTGACCTATTCTACCGAACATGTAGTTTCGGCATGCTGTTTGGGAGTCGGTTAGGATTGTTAAGGACCGCCTAGTCCGATAGCCCTCCGCTGCCGCTAGAGCGACGGCCGCTTCTTCAGCCTCGACTACCGTGCAGTCCCGTAGAGATGCGCTGACGATTTCTCGCATATCCGAGTTTATCACCACCGCTACTGCGTTGGGGTTGGTCTGTCTCGCCCTTCTGGTGTATGTGGCTGCGTCCACGTATACCGTTGTTGCCTGGGAAGCTAGTGACTTTTGGATGTATTCGGCTCTCGCCTTCCTGCGTTCTTCGTGTAGGTTGGGGTCCATGTTCTTGGGAATGGGAGCCACCTTGATTGTGTTTCGTATTTTGTCCGGGATAGTCGCGGTTCTTTGGGTTTCTTGCATCTGTTCGCTGCATCCCAACTTCTGCAGAAGCTCCCTGCCAGACGGAGTCTGTTGTAGTCTGCGCAGCTGAGCAACATGTTGTGCCTCTCTGAGTTCTTCGAAAGTGTTATGAAGTCCTAGTGCCAAGAGCTTCACCGTGGATGTGCATTGTGGTAGGTGGAGGTGGTAGGTGGAGCGCGGTTTTGTATGCCTTGCGTATGATCGCGTCTATCTGCTGAACCTCGCTCTTGATTGGGTTGTAGTACGGGAGACTGTAGGTAACCCGGCTGATCACCAGACTCCTAACCAGCTTTAGCGTGTCTTCCTCTCGCATGCCTGAGCGTCTGTGGGAGATGCGCGTTATTATGCGAGCGACTTGTAGAGTTGATGTCTTGAGTAGAGCGAGAATGCGTGAGCAGCGTTGATTCGAATGTATCCACATGCCCAAAATTCTTATGAGCGTTTTCTCCGGTATTAGTTTTCCCTCGAGGTAGACGCCAAGCTTGAGCTCGTCGCTAGTCGGGACCGTGCGATTCTGTTTCCCTCTCCAGACTCTGAGCAGCTCAGATTTCTCGGTGGAGCAGGCTAGCCCTCTTGCCCTCACGTAGTTCTCTACGCAGGTCGCAGCCTCTTGTAGTCTTTCTTCTTTTTCTTTAAGTGATCCCGTGTTGGTCCAAATGGTTATGTCGTCGGCATACATGGCATGGTGTATGCCCTCGATCTCTTTGAGTTGTTTCGCAAGGCCGATCATTGCTATGTTAAATAGCGTTGGTGAAATGACCGATCCCTGGGGGGTTCCTTTGTTGGGGGTATGGAACTTCTCCGAGCGGAGTTCTCCTAGCCCTATTGTAGCTGCTCTGTTGGAGAGGAAAGCTTTGACGTAGCCGAAAACCCTCCTGCCGCAGTTTAGGTCGTCCAGGCCCGCTAGGATGGCTTCGTGGCTCACGTTGTCAAATGCTCCTTTAATGTCCAATGCCATTATCACATTCTCTCCGTTCCTGGGAACGGTGCTTAAGACTTCTTCCTTGATCTGTAATAGTACGTCTTGGGTCGACAGCTTCGCCCTGAATCCGAACATACTGTGGGGGTATAATTCGTGATCCTCTAGGTATTGTTGTAGCCTTATCGTGACCACTCTCTCGTACAACTTGCCAAGGCATGATGTGAGGGAGATGGGTCTTAGGTTTTCGATTTGTAGCTTTTTGCCCGGTTTTGGTATCATAACTACCTCTGCATGTTTCCAATCCTCGGGGACGGTCTCCGCTGCCCAGTGTTTATTAAGGAAGTCTGTTAGTTCTGCGACTAGCTCGTCACTGAGATTGCGGATGAGTGCGTTCTTAATTTTGTCCGCACCCGTTGTCGTGTTTCTAGTTGTGCTTCTAATTGCTGCATAGACCTCTTCACGAGTGATGGGTCTGTCTAAGCTTGGATTTTCTCTTCCCCGGTAATCGCCGCTATATGCCGCCGGGTTCGTGTCCCCGAAGCATTTTACACGCACTTTGTCCAAGAGTTCCTCGTCGGTTCCCTCGAATTGGTGGATTAGCCGGTATATTGAGTTGTTATTCTCTGCCTTGGTTTTAGTCGGATCGATGAGCGCTTTCAGGATATGCCACGTCCTAGCTGTGCTCAGGGTTCCGTTCAGGGAGTCGCTGAAGTGTTGCCAGTTCGTTCTCGCCAATTGTGCTGCGTACTCCTCTGCTTTCGTTGTAATTTCTGCTATTTTAAGTCTGAGCTTCCTGTTGTGTTTCTGCCTTTTCCACCTCTTGGTTAAGCCGCGTCTGGCTTCCCATAGCCTGAGAAGCCTGGCATCCACCTCGGGTGTCTGCGTTGTTCTTTTGACCTCTTTGGTGTGCTCGCCTTCTCTCTGCTTGAGTATGTTTCCCCATTCTTCAATCGATTGGATCCCTCCCTCGCTGATATGTTCGTCACATGCTTCTCTAAATGCGTTCCAATCAGTGATTTTGACAGTTCCTAGCTGCCGTTTAAGTCCGTCTGAAGTCACTTGAGTTTTGAGTACGTAGTGGTCGCTCCCCAGATTTTCCATCAGGTTCTTCCATTGCGCCTGCCATGGTCCTTTGATGAAGGTGAGGTCCGGACAAGTGTCGGCACTGACAGTGTTGCCCATTCTGGTCGGCGTTTCCGGGTCTGTGAGGAGAATGTAGCCTGCATTCTCTGCCGCTTCTGCTAGTGTCTTTCCTTTAACGTTGAAATTCTTGTATCCCCAGCTCTTGTCCCTGGCATTAAAATCGCCTAAGACGACTAGCGTGTTGCCCTTTGCCAATTTGCTGGCGCCTTGGAAGAGCTCTTGGAATTTGGCTTTCTTTTGTTTCGGCGGGCTGTAGGTATTTACGATGAAGATGCTGCCCCCTTTCTTCTTTTTCTTTGGGATAATTTCTACGATCACGTGCTCTATGTCTGTTTCGGCTATCCTATTGTGGTTTATGGCTATGATCGCTTTGTTGACTAAGATTGCCGTCCTTCCTTTTTCCTGGGTTTCGTAGCACGTGTATCCTCCTAGGGTTGGTGTGGTGCCCGTTTCCTGAAGCGCAATAATGTCGGGTGGCGTTTGTTGTGTATGAATATATTGTTGAAGTAGGCCCTGCTTCCTTCGGTAGCCTCTGCAGTTCCATTGCCATATGTCTAGATTTCCTTGTTTGCTTAAGGTTTTTCTGGCCATGTTAAGCTTCTGTGTTAGTCGTGGTCGCGTTGGCGAGGGCTGTCAGTGCGGGACGGTGGTATGCCTTCTCTCTGATGTTTTCGGTGAATTTTTGTTTGCGGATCGAGCTGCGTAATTCCGTTATTTGCGCTTGCGTTTGTTGTGTTGTTTGTTGAATCATCTGTTGCATCTGTTGCATCATCTGCTGCATTTCGGCTTTAAATTTGTTAAAGTTCTCGTTGCTTGCCTGCGACGAGTGCGGCGGTTGGGTTAGGTCGGGTTGCGGCTGCGGAGGGCTGCTCGGTCTCTGGTCCCTAACTGCCTTCGTAAGCTCGGCTACCTGGCGTTCTAGCTCGCTCTGTCTGACGCGGGCGAGTTCTAGTTCGCGTCTTAGGGCTGTGATAACTTTGTTCGCACCCTCCTGCTGTTTAGGCGCGTTGTTGTAATTTGTGTTTGTATCCTGTTTAACTTCCCCTCCCGAGTGCGGAGCAAACCAAGGATTTCCTGCTCCCCAGCTCACCTTGACTCCGGTCTTCCGTGCGGGTGTCTCCTGCTTTTGCTGCGGCTGCTGCTGGCCAACCAGGGGCACCAGGGGCGGGAAGGACCGTGAACGGCTCCTCGACCGGCTCCGTGACGCCCGGGATCTCGAACGGCTCCGCGAGGTCTCCCCCTCAGAGCTGAACCACCGCAGCTTCTTACCGCGGTCGTCCCGGCTGCGGCGTCTGCTGTCGTGGCTGCCGCCGCCGCCTCCCCTGGCGCCGTGATTGCTGCGCAGCTCCCTGGCTTTCTTTAACTTGTCTTGGCATTCTTTGGATCCGGTGACGTGGCTTCCGCCACAGATCAGGCATTTGGGTGTGCATTGGTGGCCCTCCGCCGGGTTTTGCGTACCGCACTGCTTGCACGCCCTGGCTTCAGGATTGGGGCACACGTCCGACCGATGACCTTGTTGACAGCAGATATAACATACCTGCCTCGTGGGACGATACGCGTAGCACCACATTCGCCTCCGTAATAAATGACTTGTTTCGGGACTATGGGGCCGTCGAAGGTGATGACAGCCGACTTGGATTTTCCTAGCATTCGGGCGCTGTGAATCTTGACTCCTTGAGTCCGCACCCGCAGGTTTGCTTTCAGTTCTTCCGGTGAAGTCCCAGGGTCCACTCCGTGAATCACGCCGCGGCGGGTGTCTTCCGGAGCTGCCACGTAAGCATTGACATCGTACGAGCGTTCCCCGAACGTTAGGTTGGAAATGCGTCTCACGTGTTGGGCGGCCGTCTCGCTTGCCGTGCTCACTATTATGATGTTTGATCCCGTGCGAAGTCTGATGATCAGATCTTCTCCTTTACATTGGTGGTTGCACGCTGCCGCTACGGCGCGGGCTACTTGGTGGGTCTGGAGCGATCTGATTACGAGTCCTTTCGGCCGTAAAATGATTTTCAAATCGTCCTTGGGGAGCGGGGGCAGTCGTGGCCTGGGCTGCCGCATCGCTCCTCTCTTGACGCTATTCGAGGCGGCGGCGGCTGGCGCGCCAGCTGCCGGCGGAGCAGTGGCCGGAGTTCTTCCGCTGGGGTCACCTTGAGTGGTGGGCGGAAAATTCCCGGGAGCGTTGAGTTCCGTCTTCCTTTGTCGCTTCTTCTGGCGTTTGGACAGGGCCAATTCCCAGTTCGATTCGTCTGCTCTCTGGGCTTCCTGCTGCTGCCCTCGCATGGCGGCATCCTCGATCCCCCCGTCTACCGAGTTCTCGGAGTCGGTGGTGCCGAGGTAGTCCTCGTCCATCTCCTGGGCTTCCAATAAATTCTGGGGTAGTCCGCTCGTTGTTGGTTCAAAACTTGGGTAATTCGTAGGGCGGGGGTCCGTACCGGGCTGTATCATCGCCTCGGAGCGAGCTGGGGTACCCGCGAGCGCCCGTAGTTGAGCTAAGCCCGGTTAGGCCTAGCGCCCGCCCGGCCACGCGGAATCTTCCAAGTGCGGTAAAAAGCCTAAAATTGGTCCTACCGTCTTCAATTCGGTATCCAGGTGGTCCAGCTTGTGTGTCCTCTAAGCTCCAAGCAAAATGAAAAGGCGCTGTGAATACCGAACGAATGCCGTTGAATTTTACGAAACCTCGCTCGTGACGGCTGTTCCGTGATGTTGCACGGATGATGGTGATGTGTTTTGTTTGACGCCGCAAGGGCCAGATATGCGCAGCGCCATGTAAGTGCTGATGTGGTGTCAATGAAGTGTCAATGAGATGGACCGATGTGCTGCGATGGGTAGATGTTACTTGGCGGTAAAAGGGCCCAAGGATCAGTCGCTGTAAAGTGCTTAAAGTAGGTACTATAGCTATTAAAATAATGAAGACAACCATGAGGTGAACTATGACTAAAATATATGTTCCAGAGCTATCATAAAATGAAAGTTAAGAGCATGGAACAAGCACTACCCCGTCCGGATGCCCCTTAAACGCAAGGGTACGGAGGCGTGTGCTCTACAAAAGATACTATCGCCTGAGCACCCACTGGTTGGAGGAAGGCTACGAGATTTCTGGGCTAATAACATGTAGCACCTCGGCGTGTACATTATTCAGAACTTTCACATTAGAAAATGTTAGAGCCAAGAAACAATGCTGGGTGAAGAGGGTAACAAAAGTATTATGCAAATTGCCTACTTTTTCCGTTCAGTTTCGGCTTTCATATGCTGCACATGCACGTGGAAGACAGTCATCCTTTCCCCACACGTTGCACATAGTGTGAATACGCTGCCAGTGAGTAGGCAATTGTGTGCGCCGGATGTGGGCTCCATACTACATTTGACGAAAGAAGGCATCGGTTTGTCTTGATTTTATTGCGAGTAGTGCAGTTGCTACCCATGACTTGATCAGGTTCAGACTATTAGAAGATTCAGCATCCCACGCGCGTTGCCAATAGCATCTTAGTTTTCTAGGAATTAAGGGCTTTGCGTCTACAGCGGGTACAGCAGTGGAAGGATTAAAAGCTAGTGTTGCTCTGCGTGTGATGGGCTTCGTCTGCGAGACCATTGCCCTTTATGCCTCTGTTCCCTGGCACCTAGCATATTGTTGCATGCTGGTTAAATGTGTATGTCGTGCGCAGGAGTGCATAAAGATTATTAAGCTGATGATTTTTACATTTATAGATCGACATAAAAGATCTAACCACACTTAGAAGGTCAGTAAATTTTTAAAAAAAATTTTAATGTTTTATCGCCGAAAGTACTGCATATGCTTCATCCGCAAACTGAAGCCCTTCATTGTGTTCACATTAAGTACTGTAGCTGATTCGTCATCCAGGACAAGCTGTTGATAGGCCTGAGTCAAATTCAGCTTCGTGAAAAATTCCGAGCCATTCCACTCTGTGAAGGTATCGATGACCAACGGAGGAAGGAGGTCCCAGCTAACTTTAGCCAGAGTTTAAAAATATGCGAATGCCACGTAGCTGGACAGAACCAAGGCAACGTTGCTAGGCTTCCCTTGAAGATACTCAAATTATTTTTTAATTCCGTCGAATCAGATAATTAGTCTTAATCAACTTGTAAAATATTATAGTTAGATTAAATGTCTCAAAATCGCTCATGTCTTTGTAGGGATGTTCACATCTATTTGAAATGCTTTTAGCCACCGTGTTCGGCGACTTTCAAGTGACCTTGAGCCAATAAATTTGTGAAAACAAAGCGAGATCGTCCGAGCAAACAGTCAAAACTTGAGAAAATGCGGTCTTTGGCCCCCAACCCTGTGTACAGTGCCGCATTAGGTGCGCTAGTTACTCCCAAAGAAGTACCAGGAAATATAGCTATGAAGTTTTTTCTAATGTTTGCTCATAATATCACTCAAGCTATAATATATATTACGCTACCATTTTTTTGTCATTTCCAATAGCGACGTTCAAAAGGCAGATACAGTGCGCCATACACTTTACCGTCATGTTTTGGCGCTGGTACAGCGTTGCCTGCACAACAACAGCCGTTCGTGAGTTCCGCGGCGCGGGTTATGCGCCGGCTCGAGAGATGGCACCACGCTGCGTGACCAAGCCGGCAGCGTCCGGTACGCCGCGGATGGCTGGTTGGCTGAGATTACTCTCGCAATGAGGTTCAGTTCGAAACAGTTTCGTATCATATGGTGTGGTGTGCCGTTGCGCGACCACGCACGATACCAATTTCAATATTGTGGCTTGTATCATCTTCAACTGATCGGCTTTGCCAGTAGCCATTTCATGCTTACATCTACTCTGGATTACGGCAAAGCCAGCAATTAAATACGTTTCGAACTTTGATTCCTAAAGCCTTATATTATCTTCCCAGCAGACTTCTTCCCGCCTTGTTTGCTCACTACTAGTAAAGGCGATTTCGCGCACTTTTCTTTGAAGCGCATTTCTCCGACTGCCTTTCCCAGCATTTCAAGTGGCTCTTTCCTCCAAGTCATGAGCTGCGTTTCAGTACTCTGAAACGGAATTTTGCCTTCGCTGCCTTCAGTCGCTCGAAACGTTTGTTGACTGACCAGCAAGTGTGAGTGTACTTTCATCCGCACTTCTGTTCGCTGAATCAGTACAGTGGCGATAAACTTTGTGAGCTCTTTAACTTCGTAAACGGAATAAAGCTGTTCTACATTGTGAATCGGTCTGCTTGCCTGGTTTTGCTTTCTTTCCTGTTTTTTTTTCCTTGCTTTTATGCAGCAGTCCGCTTTAGACTTGACTGCGTTTACTTTCCGAAGAGACAAGCTCTGACGTTACGGCATGTTTTCTTGAAGTAGTGACATGCCGCATAACTAAAGTTGCAAATTTCAGACCCATGCTTACCGTTGCAGCGGTAGCAGGCGACTACTGTGGACAAAGCCGGTTGCCTTGACTTGAGCGAGTTTCGTGGACGGCCGCGTCGTCCGTGCAGCTCGCGTCACTGTGGCTCTGTGACGTCAGTTTTCTATGCTGCCGCTGAGATGCTTCTCCTGTCACAGCCGAGCCGTTCGCCACAGCGAATGTTAGGTTCCCTTCTGGCAGTAGGCGTTGTTGCACCGCCTCGTCGCTGATGCCGAAGACGAAACGGTGTCTCATCACCTCGTCCAATGGAAGAGTCTCGGATCCAGAACCGCAGTTTTCAGCCAATTCTCTCAGCGCTATCACGTAGTCTACGACGGTTTCACCTTGGGCTTGGTTACGCTTGTAAAGTTTAAAAAAAAAAAAAACAGCCAGAACGGACGGCTTCGGATGCATGTGTTCGCGGACCGACTTCTTGAAGCTATCGCAGGTTGCAGCTCTCGACCTTTCGGGTTTGACCATCGTCACGATGAGACTGTACGTTTCTTGTGCGCAGGAGCTGAGCACCCGCTTTCTTCGTCCTTTGAGAGCTTGTTGACTTTGCAGAACATTTCCAGACGCTCTGCGTACTCGTCCCACCACGCGCTTGTACCCGAGACGTACGCCTCGAAGGCGCTGACTGGAAATACCCCGCATGCATTGGACAGACCTGCGCCGACCCGCTGCCTACCTCGTCGACAACTTGTGACTCGGGGCCACATGATCAGCAACTGATTGAGAACCGTTATTCAGCAGGCGATTGTATGAACGCGCGCCCCAGCTCGCAACACTTTAACCCATGCAAGAAGAAAAGGACGTAAAATAGGACGACTCTAATGTAGTCCTTGGTTACGGCAAGCGCGTCCTCTTTTAGTGCACTGTCTACGCAGGTTTCTTGCTACGTTAACCACGAAGGCTACAAAGTAGCAGGGCCCTCGTTTAAGAAGTTAAAGATGACGAAAACCGGAAGGGCAGAAGAGCCCGAGCATTAATAATTGTACCGGTTAACGCATGGAAAAATTCAACCATTGTTGGCGAAAAACGAAGTGCAAAGTATTTCACTTACCAGAAAAAATGTTATTCGAACGTGTGACATCCCACATGCATCGAGAACAACGAAGGCGGCGAACGCAGATCCCGCCATTGTGGTAGAATGACGTCGGCGGAAACGCGCAATACAGCCGATTTCACGAAAGAATGATGCAATACACACCGGAAACGGCCCCAGCACAGCTAAATGATGCCAGTTAATATCCAATAAATGTAAAATCAGCTGAGAACCACACACAACTAGCATAACGCACTCAACCGAACACACGACCAAGACAGTGCGTGCGCCAGCGGCCGTTTCAACGCGATAGCGTTAACGAGACCATGTCACAGAACATTCGGCGCCCCGCGTCGGACGTCTCACGTCACTACGGTATAAATTCTTTCGAAACACGCATAAGCAGGCCTTCCATGTTACGCAAAGAAGTGACTGAACTATTTAATTTTCGCTAGTTGAAATACGAAGAAAAATCATAAACTACGAGTCGCACACAACCTACAGACGTGATAGCACTCGTATTGTGAATACACGAGAAAAGATAGTTCTGCTAAGCGAAAACTCTAGGAAGCATCTTTTTCGGAGTTCCGTACTACGCATAGAGCGGACAGAGCGTCAGTACTTTGCCTACGCCGGCGGGTAAAAATTTCGGAGTCCACGGAGGGCGCGCCCGCTTCCTTGAAATACTTCCAGGTGGTACTGGCCTCCACCCCATCGCGGCCCATGCATGGAAGAGGCCGCGTTTCTACAAGAAAGTCCGCGTTCGTGCAAAGCGTTCGCTGAGAGCGTTTCCCAGTAAACATTACGGTTACATACGCTACAGTTGCCGGGAACCGTAAGAAGCAGTCAGGGATCGTTGAATGTTATCGCGTTCCACTCTTAAAGGCGAAGCTTAAGCGTCCTTCGAATCTTTTTCCTTTTTTCCAACTTCCTGCCTCCCAGAGTTTCCAGCGCGGACGGAGATGGCTAACAGGTTGAGAACCTATCTGCATAACTTCCACAGGGCTGTGATCACTGCTGAAGATCAGTGGGATCACTCGGACACCGGCGTTTCTCTCCTAACCATTGCACATAAAGTTTTATTCATTCATTCATTCCTCATGTCAGCCCCTGCTGCGCGAGCATGGAATAATGGTTGCGAGGCGTCGTATGCGAGTCCTGGCTTGAAAACGATAGCACACTCTTGATTGTTGAAGTTCTAGTGTGAAATGATTCAACATTTAAGCCAGCTTATTGTACTGCTTCTTAGGAGATCGTTTTGTCCCTGGCATGTTTTATTGGTAAACGCCGACACTCAGCGCGCCTTTAACGTGCCGCTTGGAATTTCGGGCACTTTTAGACAACAACATCTAAAAAAGCTTTTGAGTTGGTCATTCTCAATGCGTTTAACAAAACAGACTCTGGTAACACCAGTAGTCTGTTGTTTCGTCAGATAGAGTATGTACTAGCGTATATAAGGTAGTTGTGCTATGTTTAGAAGAGATTATATTTTCTGTTTTATCGTAGACCAAGACGTCTATAGCCGTTTCTAACCGTTTCGAGACGTTTTAAGAGTTTCTGTCTTTCATGGGACGTATGCCTCGAACTCACTTCTCCTTCCTCCTGAATCAAAGTAAACTGTGTATGCAACCACTCAAACGTATATCGTCTTTGCACTGCTAGTCTGCGTAGTATTAAGAAGTCCCCATTTTCACTGGCATTGGTAGCGTTGACATTCCTCCCACGCATTTGCCAAACTGTGTTGTAGTGAGACCTTTCATTAAGACAATTAGTAAATCAAATTAATTATCCTAGTGCACTACGCTCAATTTGCGTTATTGGCTAAAATTTCGCTGCTTCCTTAAATCGTTCCTATCTTCTACATAAAAGGGCAACCTAAGCTAAAAGACTTCTTACCAGCACATTATCCACGCTAAGGGCATCACGCATCGCGCTTCGTGTGTACACTGCTGCATCAGTGGAAGACGGACTCAGTGACGCATAGCTCCTTACAAGGACACACTCGGAGGGTACACTTGGAGGTCCCACTTGGAGTTGAGGAACAGGCCACAATAATCCACATTGTCTAAAGCACCTTCGTTATAATAAATTACTGTAGTGTATGAGATAGGCTGCCTTACAGAATCAAAATTCGCCAGCATGTTGCACTCCTGTAACATGTGAGGGTGAAAGCCTGCTGCACACGGGGTAATACGCCGTCTGGCATCGTCGCATTGCTCCTTTCGCAGTTCAGCTCCTTCGGCTCGTTTTCGACGCTCAGCTGTGGCTTCGCGCGCTCTTATAGCGGAGTCAAACTAGCGCCAACGACGTTTTTTTTTCGACTTTATGTTGCATGCTTTCAGCAGGTGATTGGAATGTATGCTGTTCTGTGTTGTATGGGAGATTTCAATGAATCTATGCGCTGTGGTTTTAACTTTGCTTCGGGTTTGTAGCCTGCACCTTACGGGGGTATAAGCATTGCTTACGGCGGTTTGAGCGCTTTAGACGGTTACGTGCTTTTTTTTTCTAGCATTCGACTGGACACTGCGTTTCTGTACTTTCTATCCGCGATTCCAGCGAATGTATACACTGTACACTTCACTTTGCTGAGTGATTGTAGGACCTGCAGTACGAGGGGGGTGAGCCAGTGGATTTTTTGCTTGTTGGATGTGATGATGATGATGATGATGATGATTATGATTATGATGACGCGTTTATTTAAGGCCAATGGGGTACTGAGTTACTTAAGGCATTCACTGGAGAAAACGAAATCAAGCCATGGGGACACCTGTAGAATTCCTATCATGCCTCGCAGCCTCCAAGCATCGATCGCCTGCAGCGTGACTGTCGCATTCGCAATAAATGGTGCAGCAACAAACCTAGCTCTAACTTCTCAATGGTAATCAGTGCAGGGCGGTACTGCAGTCGATCTTTACCGCCAACTGATAACAACCGAATTGATCCATATGTTGCATTCAAACCGCACTGCATATAAAGCACGCTTTGTGGGAATGAGAAGCGTTGAACATCGGTAGCTGTGTCGTTCTGCATGGCGCAGAGGAGGAGGCCTATAGAGAAGGTTGCAGTTTGAAAACACCAAGCCAGTCTACTCGAATTGTCTTGGTTTTATAAAGAGCGACTGTATATACACACACACACACACACACACACACACACACACACACACACACACACACACACACACACACACACACACACACACACACACACATATATATATATATATATATATATATATATATATATATATATATATATAAAGCCTACGCTCTGCCGCAATGAATACATTTAGTTAGACCAGAGCCTGAAGTGGTTCGTTGGAATGGCTCGTACCCGAAACAAACGGCGTCTAGTGGAGTGGTTCAAATATATCAGCATCCAGACAAGCAAATCCTTGCTGTCCGGCGTGCTCGCTACCGGCCCGGTTGGCTAGACCTGCCGGTCCCGACGTGGGACTAGCCGGGTGCGCGACGAGTTCGCGTCCTCGCCGAACCTGCAATAAAGTTTCTTCACTCACTCACTCACTCACTCACTCACTCACTCACTCACTCACTCACTCACTCACTCACTCACTCACTCGCTCAAGTCCAGTGGTAAAGAAGTTGACGAGTGCTACAAAAATATCATCATCAGGAACGGCTCATACCAGAAAATAAAATCTGCTGTGGCTCATACCACCGTAAGCAAGCAAAGATGCAATAGCTGTGTATGAATGAAGACACGAAAGAAAACAGAATGAAGGAAAGAGAGAGAAAGGAAACATTAACATCAGGAATGGTCATACCCCCAAGCAAAGATGCAATGGCTGAGTATGAAAGAAACGAAAAAAAAAAGCAAGAACGAAAGAAAGAAAGAAACGAAGAAACGAGGCAAAGAAAGAACCAAAGAACAAAGAAGGGGAGAACAAACCAAGCAAGCAAGCAAGAACGAACGAACGAAAGAAAGAAAGAAAGAACAAAGAAGGGGCGAACAAACCTAGCAAGCAAGAAAGAAAGAGTGAAAGAACGAAAGTAAGACGAAAAGGAAGAAAGAAAGAACCGTTTGGTAGAGCATTAGGAGCTCGCATATGTCATTGAGAAGGTAGACACACAGCGCCATAAGTTTACTTCCCACTGCAGCTCATGTCTTTCAAGAAGTGTGACCCCTGTGATTGGATAACTTAGCGCATTGCCAAGTGGGCAGCAGGCTTTCGCCTTAACATTTGTAGGAGTCCAATATGCTGCCGATTCTTTCGTTTTTGCTCGATCAGCATTTTGTCTGTCCTGCAGCTGCTTGCTTAGTTTTCAGTTAGGAAGTCTAATTTATCTCACATCAGGAGTGATCATCTGACCGACCTATTTAAAAGTGCGTTTTCTGCGTTTGTGCCTGAATTGAGAGCGATGACGCATAATAACCCAAAACTAAAGAGCACACATACCTATAAGCTAGTAGGTGACATGGCATACCTACCAGGCAAACAGCAATTTACCTCACTAGTGTAGCGATTTGAGCGAGGTTAAACAATAAAATATATGGGGTTTTACGTGCCAACACCATTTTCTGATTATGAGGCACGGCGTTGTGGAGGACTCCGGAAATTTTGACCGCCTGGGGTTCTTTAACGTGCACCTAAATCTAAGTACACGGGCGTGTTCGCCCCCATCGAAATGCGGCCGCCGTGGCCGGGATTCGATCCCGCTACCTCGTGCTCAGCATCCCAATACCATAGCCACTGAGCAACCACGGCGGATGATTTGAGCGATGTGGTACATCTCGACTTCACGTATTTTGTGTAGGATAAACAACGACGAAAGCAGAGAGCGACGAGAGACAAAGCTCACAGCTCTACGAACTCTGAGCCCCCTCTTTTTCTTTTATTGGCTTTGGTCACTATGCGCTAGGTATATATGCGACTGTCAAAATATGCCAGCTGATGCCACTTATAACATGGTATATGTTTGAATGCCTAGAATACAACAATGGTGTCCTGTAAACAGAAGATATTCAGCCCAAACTAAAGATATCGCATACGTGAAAATATTTTTTTTACAGAACAGGACAAAATGCACGATCTCGCGGTAATCAGCGAAAAGCGATGTATGAGTTCCCGAAGGAGTGTACGGAAAAAGACAACACAGAAATGTCCGCGTCAACGGAGAGCTGCGTCATCCGCCGTATTCTCTAGTGGCACGCCGTCGACAAAATTTCCACGACGAAGCCACGCTTCCATGTCAGCGATCGCAGAGCCGATTTTATGGAAGCCTATAACCTTCACAGCAGCAGCCAGGACTTCCTTGTACTGCTTGAAGAAATGCGAGAATTCTCGCGAAAACTACTCCGCCCCTGTCGGTATAGTGGCGCAGTGCTTGGCGTGGCGGAACTGGAACTCCCCGCACGTGTGTTGGAGGTCTCGTGGTGCTCGCCGTGGGACAGGGCAGCGCGTCGAAGGCCATGACGGCGGGCCCCTCGACTCCACGCGCGGAGGCAGCCACGCGCAAGCTGTGGGTGCACTCAAAGCGAGCCACGCCACCCTTGCGCCAAGCACCGCCGCTGGAACACTGGCCAGGACTGCGCAGTGGTCGTGCGATGGTCAGGCGGTGGGCGGAGGCCTCGACGACACGGGGCTGGTGTAGAGATTGCCTGGGATGAGGCGTCGTGCCAGCTGCGAGCTCGTTCCGCGTCCGGTGAGCCATCGTCTTGGTAGCTGAAGCGGGAACGAAAAGCGACGCCGTCGATGCTCCAGCCGATCCGCGACCATTATGACACGGGCCGTCTGCTCGGTGGTCCATTCCTCTGAAATATTTAGATTTTACAATACATCAGGATGTTAACATCAACGTTGCTTAATATTAATTGGAAGTTTATTTCTTTTTTGTGCTGTATAATATTTTACCGGCTGCTGTATTTTAGTGGCTGTAACGTTGCACGTCTGAGCTCAAGGTCACAGACTTGATACCGGTCTCAATGACCGCTAAGGGCGAATTGCAAAATGCGCGAAACCCTAGCTGGTGCGGGGTGTAGGGTATCCCACTCCACCGCGCCTAATAATCAGATCATGCTTCTAATAATGGTAATAATGGGATCATTTTGTTTAAACAAGATAGGTTCTTTTAATGAATTTAGATATTAAATGCCTAAATTACACAAAAGCAACAAGAAATGTAATCGTCACTATTTCCGAAAATATTTTGTTACAGCCGAGTCTCCTTCGTTATAAAATTCAGAGCCGTTGCACTCTGTAAAGGTGGATCACCAGCGCACCTGTATATCACTGCAAAGGAAATAAAATAAAATAAAACGACATAATTATATAACACAAGTATGCGCGTTGTTAGGTTTCTTTGCATCTACGCTTATCTCCTGACCGCAGTCATTATGGCTTTATGGTCGCCATGACACACGGCTATGGGCTCTGGCCGTGCAGCCGGAGCGTGGGCTCTGGTGCAGATGTTCTTAGCGAATGTTAGGTCTATGCACGACTGGTGGCGCGTAGTGGAGACATTGGTCTTGGGGTACCACTGAAGGCCTAACCGTTCCAAGAGAAACTCCAAGAATCAGTTTCCGTCGGGGCGTGACACATCGACGGGCAAATCATCCACAATGGCGGCGCTCTTTGCGTCCGCCCGGAGGATTGACCCAAACGTGTCGATTACAAAGTCTTCAAGGTCCGTCGTTGACGTTCCGGGATGAACGTATACGCTGGCGACAACGATTCCCTCCCCAGTCAGTACGGAGCAGGAGTCGGCATATCTCACGGAAAGGCTTAGGCCGGTCATCGGTAAAGCATAGGGCGCAACGGCAGCGCTGTCATTGCTTGCGTAGATCGCAATGCAAAAAACCATCATCCATCACCGGTTTTCACATGTCTGTCCTCAAACAGGGCTGGGACACGTACGCTGATAGAATTTGCCTTATGCTTAAGCTATTCTACCTCTATAGACGCCGCCAATATTTTTGCCTACGCCTAAGATAGCTCAGCTGTAACAATGGTATAACTGGCACTTGACTGCGGGGAGCATATTCACAAAGCTACCATTATGCCGGAACTGTGCTCGGGGGCCGATGCCAGCCGATCATAATTTCGTACATTTTATTACCGAAGGCGGCCTTCCCATGGGAAAAGCCTAACCTTACAACGTGGTTCCAACCATACCTTACCTTACAAGTGGTTCCAAATAAATAAATAAATAAATAAATAAATAAATAAATAAATACAAAAATAAATAAATAAATAAATAAATTAATTAATTAATAGAGCCCTCTGAAAGCATGCGCAAACCGCGAAGCAAGCAAAAGCGAAAATGAGGGGAAAGGATGGTAAAACAAAAGTTTACAAAGTGGACTGCTTGCGAAGCTTCAGCTGCATGGTGGAACAATCGGTGTAAGTAACAAAGCTTCGCGGTTCGACCATCTTCACGGAGTGGAAAGGGCGGCGATTCTTTCGACACTGTAAAATTGTTCACGCTTAGCAAGCGTGAGCGTCGGCGATTTTTCGCACGCTTGTTCTAAGCGTGCTGTGCTTTGACGCTGAAAAAAAATCACCCTTCCTAAGCATGACTCGCGGGATGCGCAACGCTTGCAAAGCGTGAGTGAAGGCTATTTTTTGCCCGCTTGTTTTAGGCGTGGTGCGCTTTCACGCTAACCGCTCACGCTTGCTATCCGTGACTGGCGACCTTCCTAAAGCTTAGTGAAAGTGAAAGAGAGGATTTTTCTTGATGCGGCATTCTCCTAATCTAAACCATTTAAAAAATAGCTAAAAGGACCATAATATTTGCAGTACTGTATTTATGGGCTAGGCGGCAGCTTGGAGAGTATACGCTGATGTGCCCCAGTAAATAGCTAATTACAAAAATGAACCTTCGATTTTCATGCTGCACATGTGAAAACTGTATTGAACACTGCACTGTGGCAGCATAACGTGAGCTTGGTATCCGCAATATGAATACAGAATGCGGTTTATAGTTGAGGTAGTAAGGAAAAAAAGAAAAAAAAGACAAGCTTTCATTAATTCACTGGCTACTGTCCGCATGTTGTACCGAACGGCACGTATTGCGTGCTTACCCACAGCTCAAGACCGGCAATGCGTCACTGTAGCTGTCGACTTCACGGAATCGGTGAGTGCATCAGCGCCATTGCGTAAACAGTATAGTTGGTGGTGCTCTGCTATCAGCTCTTCTAGCTCACAGGTTGTAAAAGCGTTAACAGTTGTTGACAAACAACACGTGAGTTATCTGAACTGAAAGCACGAGGCATCGCGCAAGTTCTTCTGACTGCGGGTGGCAACGGCGGTTGCAATGCGGGAGCAGAGTGCAGAACCAAAGCGAGTGCGCCGCTCGCCGAGACGATAAGATGCAAGTCACACTTAGAATAGCCCATAGAGTGGTCGCTTTTTGAGACGGAGAAGTGAAACCTGATCTCTGTTAGTGCGTCATTAAGTTGCTGTCGCGAATAAATACCTTCTCTCTTCATGGCGACGCGCACTAACCGACTGACTTCTCTAGGAATGATCCCTTCTAGAAGAACATGCATAGGATTATACAAGACTGCTTTAGTTACTCGAAAATGCGATAAGATTCTCAGCACTGATATGCCATTGATCCCATACTCCATCGATAATCTCTCCGTTTATTTTTTTTTGTCATCTCGAGCGCTTTCAATTGTCTTCAGCTGACTTTCAGTCCCATTTTCGCCTCTCAGCGCACCCTTTGAGGGATATTTGTCGTTGGATATCTCTTTTGACAGCAAAGAACACGTTCTGCAGGAACGATAGACATTCGGACTAAACGATTCTTTGAACCCAACTATATTACTTGATGCAAGGGCGTCGCCTGTGAAGCGTGCGACGAACCCATGAAACAGTTTTTTGCCGCTTGATGTATGAAACTCAATGCCATCAGTCGCTAACCGTTTCAGGACACCAATAGCGTCCATCAGACGCTTGCATTTAGCCTCGTATGATTTCAGAGAACGTGCGTGACCTACGGCAAGAAAATGTATTTGGTTTACACCTGAGCGTAGATTAGCAGACAGATTCAAAATTGAGATGTAAAAAAAACGGTAAGCTTCCTCTTGCCACCTTGGTTTGATCCTACGGGGTTAACAATTTCAAAGTCACCCCAGTTAATACTATGGGGCAATCACGTTCCCGCGGTGGTTTTTGATTACTGGATGGGAGGAAACCCACATTTCAACGTGCATATGGCGCTGGCTAGAAGTCCCACGGCTAGATCGAGTACACAATAATACCTACGTTAGTGGACCGATAGGTGTACGCGTCGCCGTAGCACAATTAGTACTTCAACGCACGCCGCTTGGTTGGCGTTTTTTCTCCCACCGGCGACTAGTTATCTCTTCGTCCACTTTATGTATTTTCCTTTTTCTCATTATTGCTTACATTTACACTTCAACCACAGCTAATCACCCCAACGCTTTCCTTGGCTTCATTGGCCTGTTGGCTTTATATATGGTCGTGCATATATGTATATATATATATATATATATATATATATATATATATATATATATATATAACCCTGTGTATATGTGTATGTGTCTGTGTGTTTCTTCATATTTATTCATAATATTCATAATAGATTACAGGTTATAAAAAACAATAATATATAGAAGCAGGTCCCATAGTCAATGACTGTATCGGGACTTCCTGTTAAGTATAAATATACTCTTTCTAAAGCAACGAGGAGCACCACATGGAAATCATATACAAGGAAACATGGAAGAAAGTAAGCAATGGAGCATACAAAACGAGATGTACTTGTGAATTTGGGCGTTACAATAAATCTAACGCAGGAAATTATGCAATCGCAAAGAACAAATGCAGTGAAACTAAATGAACTAAAAGAAATTTATAGTAACGGACAGAAAAAATATAATGCAGAACATTTCACCGTACACAAGTCCGGCGTCCCTTAATAGCATAAATCCCGAGATTTATCCGAATTGTTCTTGCGTGGCCTGTGGTGAGGTTGCTACTTTGCCTCATATGTTATGGGAGTGCGGGTCGCTGGGCCCGAAGTTCACCAAGGAAGAGTGGGACGCGCTCCTGCGAAGTCGCGTCTTTGAGGACCAAATCCTGGCCGCCCGCGATTGGGCTGGCAGACCAGATCTGTCAGTCGTGTGATTAGCCGGGTGCGCGTTTTATCGCGTTTTGCTGGACCCAATAAAAGTTTATTCACTCACTCACTCACCCAAACGCGCAACAATATAAACAACAACAAAACTTCTAAAAAACTTCGAAAATTGTATCCAAAGCGTGCATCACGAATGTTCAAAGCTTAGTCTTCTGAATTATTGCGCTTCTAATAAAACATGCGGTTGAATTGATTGAACGAATTACGACACTTCTAGCGCTCGTCAAAAATGAAGTTACATATACACGAATTAACCATTGCCTGTAATCAAATTTATCTTCTCACACTGCACACGATTGCATTGGCATAGCATTGTGGACAACCGTACGCCTCCAATTGTGCCTCATATTACGAATTACGTTTATGCGAATGACACTCGGATACAATCCACGGAAATCGCGAACCGACAGTCAGCATCATAGCTGTAGTAGTATTTATTTGTGATCACAAGTTTATAGAACCAAATAGTTTTCATCTCATAAGTTTGTAATAACTTAACTTCCTGTCGATGTAAAACTGATGCTCTACATACCATTCTCACGGCACGGTGCCTAGAGACTTCAAGTCTCAAGGCACCATGCCTGCTACTGCCACCATGAAATTTCCTGCCGTCAGTGACTACGTAGTGACTAATAACGACCCTGTTACGAGTTTTCGGTAGCGGCAGCTATACATTAACGTAGCTATTATGTAGGTGAACGTATTTACTCATGCTACCGAAACGGCACCGTCCACGACGCTGTTATCTGGACCTGGGTATTGGTGCTCTCCTGTGGATTCTTTCTTACCCCCTGCCCTCGCTAATGCAGTTATCAACATCTGTCATCCCTGCCGGATTCAATGGTGCGGCTGCAGAGGAGGCTTTACTTAAGCCCGTTCAAAGCCCCGACTTCAGGTTTGATGGCACCATACCTGCGACTGCCACCGTGATATTGCCTGCCACATACAATTACATGGCCAGCAACAACGACCATTCTACAAGTGTTAGAAAGCATCAGCGACATAGAAACGTAGTTATATCTGTGTAAGTGCACTTGCTATTGCCCCTGAAATAAGCGCGCCTAAGGTGCTATTCCCTGGCACTGGCTGCAGTGAACACCACATGCACCCAACTCAAACTGCCAAGTTACTCAATTTGGCAAGGAATCAGTTTGCGTGATGGCCCTTTGGGTAGCGAGTTCAACTCCTTGCAGCTACAATGTGATGCTATGGCCTTCTTGAGAAAAAACTTTCTTCTTTGTTAACCCTTTATTGCGAGTGATTTCATTATACTTCAGTAATCCTTATTGCTATACGGATTTTATGAAAATGTTTTCAGCTCTGCTAACGATACCATCATATATATCGGTTAGACTTTGCGTTACTGCACACCAAAAGAATTCTGGGACGTTAAGGTCAAGCACAACGACGCGCTAAGACCAAAATAGATGTCGCGCATTAAACGAAGAGAACGTGTTATTTTCGCAGAAAAAACTGAATAAATACTCTCATCACTGCGACCAATATGCTGCATTAATGTTGGCATCCCAAGAAATGTGTAAGAAATATCAACAAAAAGTTTATCTGCAGCTACAATTGCCACGTACGGCTCAAAAATGACCACACTAAAGATACGTTGTCGAGGAAAACAACACTGAATAGAAGCGAAGGTGATTCCATGCAATATTCAGCGCTACTACAAGAAATTTACATGCAATAATCGTTCGCTTTCAAACTTGATCATGACTAATGGTGTCATCATATATGAACATGGCAGTAGAGGCCAGAGCCTGGAAACGGGCTTTTCGAGTGCCATTCCCAGTGCCACGAGCCAACCGCGCTCAAGCGCATGTTGCTACAAACCTTTTGTCAAACAAAAACTAATTAGCGTGCATTACAGCACACGAACGATACAATGATCATATCTAAAACGCCACACTTAATATTCTGAGTTTCTCTTCGTCTACAGCTAGTACTACGGCTTAGATACCTCCAGCACTATTGGAACGGCCAGCCGTAATGCAGGGCCGCCGGATTCGCTACAACATGCAATCGCAGCGAGGTGTACAGTGGCGCATGACCGCAGTCATATCTTGCGCATTTAATAAAGGCACCGCTTTTACGTTAGCTTCATCCAGTTATCGAATTTAATTTAATTCTTCTGGTGAGTGGCTCGATCGCAATAGCACTTAAGTTTGCCCTGGCGACACCAGCGATTACCACGAAGTTCATGTCCTGGTACCGTTGTCGCCGACTAATGCCCTCAGCCAATTCGGCTTCGGTCAGGCCACCAGTGGGGACATGTTAACGAGCAGCCAGCCGCTCTCGGGCGCCTTCCTCAGTAGCGGGGCTGCCATCTGAGCGGTGTGTACCCGGACGGCAAGGCGAACCCCGTCGCTAATGCGGCACACGCTCATCGCGTGGTAGCTCTGCTCGTAGCCGCTGATGGACAAGATCGTGAAATTTGTTTCTAGGCCTCGCGGCCCGTCCTCGGCGGGTTCTGGGCGCGTTCCGGCAACACCGCGTCGAACGTGACATGGCTGAGGGTGCTACCCTTCGGCAGCATGTCACTTATGGCGGTCGCCACGCGGTGATCGAACGTCCAGCCGCCAAAAAAGACGGAGCACAGGCTGGGGCTCTTGCCGATAGCTCTTCGCTGCGTCCCGGCTTGAGAAGTCGGCGTGGCGAAGGCCAGCGCTGCGTCCCGGGGGTAGCGCCATTCGGTGAACACGGTGGACAGCAGGACGGCCACGTTACGGTAGATCACTCGACCCATCCGAACCACGAGAACCGATATGTCGGCGTTTCCGTCGTAGAATCCGTGATCGGGTTCCTGGTACCCAGACCGGGGAAGAAAAAGGGGTGGTTCAAATGTGGCGTGCGAGATCTTGGTGCCGCACTGCAGACAATCGATCAGGTCGTCGGTCGTGGCATCGCAGCCGCTGAACTCTGCACTGCGTCTCAGGTTTCTCTCGCCGACTTCCGTCCAGAAATTAGGCAGTCCCGTCTGCATCACCATGCCGAGGCTCGGCAGCTCCAGCGTCCAGTACACCGACTGGGAATCTGCAAGCCCCAAGCCGCCACCACCGCTAAGACATGTCTGGCTGAGTTTTAGCTTCTTGAGCGTCGCATTTTCCTCGATCGCGTTCTCTGGCAAGCTGTCAACATGCACCAAACAACTGCTGATGTAAATTTGGGCGAGCGTCGCATTGTGCCAAATATCAGGCGAGACAGACAACTGGTTGCCTGGGGACGCGGCGGCACATGTGCCCATCCGTGTCTTCCCTTTGGCGCTGAGTCTCAGTTCGCTGGATAGGTTCGGGACGTCTGCGTCGTTCTCCTCGAAGTTCCGCATCTCGAACTTTCTCAGCAGCTCGCACCGATCTACGATAGCCCGAGAACCCGTGAGTGCCGCGAACACGTGGGGCGTACTGCGTTTACTCGGTGCACCGCGGCTCACGACGAGCTTCTCGATGACCAGGCTACGGGACACCAGTTCGGACAGCACATAGCAGCAGTTGACCACTTTGATAACCTTGCCAACGTGGATCTCGCGCTGGCTACGATGCGTGGCACAGCAGCGTATCAGCGCCTCACCATCGGACACGTCGCTCCTGTTCTCAAGGAAGACGAGTACGCGCATGACGTCGAACCTGTCGGGCAGTTCACTCGCATCGTGTAAGCCGACGCTCGAAAAGCGGATGCTCCCAGTCTCCAGCATGTTGAGCGCGGTCACCGAGCAGCGGAGAGAGTCAGTCAGATTCCTAGGCGGGAAGTCATCCAGCAGGTGGTAGCAGAGCTTGGCGTGCCTCAGTTTTCGGCTCAGTTGGAAGCTGTTCCGGAACAGAAACTGATTTGCTGACATGTGCCACTCGCAGAGCTCCACGAAGTTGATAGAGTGGTAGTCCATCAGCAGCCTGTGGACCAGCACGAACGAGTGCCTTTGCTGCAAGTTGTATGCTGCAAGAACAACACCCCTGCACAAGCAAGCCGCGGCCAGCCGCCTTTTCCGCAGCTCGATGTTGACGACCCCCAGGGATTTGTTGCACGGGGACGGCTGCGAAAGGAAGACGCCGATGTCGGCCGCGATGGCTGTGCACGACTTGCCGAGGTCCACCCTGGGATGGCGGCGGATCATTCGCAGGCAGCGAAGGTTGGATACGAGCTCGTTCGCCGACGAGCATAGGCCGGGACAGCTTCCGACCACGCAGTCGGGGTACTCTCGTAGGCGGCCTCTCCATGGTGTCATCTCGCAAACCTGGGGACAAACATTCGTCGAGCTCGTACGCCTGCCTGCTTTTCGCCTTGCAAAACCATAACATGTCGTTTTTCTGGTACGTGCTGCAATCCCGAATAGGAAGCTGGACGTGCACGGGCAATGACTAAGGAGCTCTCTTTGAAAGATCTACCCAGAAGTTAATTGCTTGTTTGTTAGCAATGAGGTCTGGCGTTGACTAGTGCATGCGAAAGTAGCAGACGAATACACAGGCTTTGCGCTATTTGGCATTTGTCTTGTTCAAGAATAATGTATCGGCCTGCATGTTTAAAACAAAAAAAAATGAAATTAAGGATTCTACGTGCCGAAACCAGTTTCTGAGGCACGCGGTAGTTGAGGACTCCGACAAATTTCGACCACCTGGGTTTCCTTTTCACCTAAAGCTAAGAACACGGGTGTTTTCGCCCCCATCGAAATGCGACCGCGTGCGCAGCAGCCCAACACCATAACCACTGACCAAGCACGGCGGGTATTATTCGAGCAAGAACTCAGGTGTATTCATCTGCTTTCCGAGAAAGTGGTCGTGCGTACAGTTTGCCGAAAAATGTGTGGCCTGTCCTGAAAATGGCGGCAAAACGGCCTTATTATCACAACCTACAGCATGTCTACTTGCTATATGTTTCGCGGTAGCGAGACATTTGGACCGAAGCTGCCGCAGGCGTTTGGCCAATCAGGGGAGAGAACCATGCTGATGTAAATGAACTTTTGTAGCGTGTCACTCGACGTCAGAGTATTACCTGCTCTGTCTCACAGGCACTATCGAGCACTAGAGGACGCCTTGTAGCGACCCCTCCGCTGTCAGGTAACTGCGAAACGTAATTTTGGGGCGTCGGACGCTTTCATTTCAACCGTAACAGCGTTAAATACGTAAGTGACATTATTATGTAAGTAGTGGTATTGGCCTGTTTTGTCCGTGCCTTGCCGTGGCGTAAATCAAATCCGCGCGCCAGCCGCGGCTATTTTGAAGCACAATCAACTTAACTTCAAATGTGATGTGGTATGAAAGCAACTACGCCGCATTATTGCGCTTTTTTATTAGCTTTGCCTGTATTTAATGCACAGTGAGTTATTTCACGCTGTGCGATATGCATTTGGGTCCGCGGTTGACACCTTGCTTAAAGACGGACTACAGAATGATTTAACATTGTGACTTCCTCTCGGTTACATGGAACATGCGTTCCGATTAATTCTTTTCGTATGAGGATGCTACTTTGAAGTCGAGCCTGCAGTTCGAATTTCGTAGCAATCTTTTCGTCATCTAAGAAACGAATAATGCAGCCACCACCAAAATGTGGCTATCCAGGACGAAAGTCGAACCCTCGACCTCGGGCTCAGCAGCACAGCGACATACACCCTCGGCTACACACCGTGGCCTCGGAAGAAAGCTTTTCTTTACCGAAGTGAGCAACAGAAGTGAGAGTGAGGGATGTGGCTTACGTTGACCCTGGAGCGTCGCCGTTGCCTCAGGTCCATCGGCATCATCGCCATTATGGGCCGCGCAGCTGGACCGCCTCTGGGTTTGGACGCGATGCTGGGCGCAATCCCTGGAACCGGGCAGGGCCGGTGGCTGGATCGTACCTCGTGCGATTCGCGTGAGCGTCAGCGCGAGTTCATGGTCACGCTTTGCTCGTGGCTCGCCGTCTCGGGGCTGCATCACGTGACGCGAGGTTGACCCGTTCTTAAGCTGCCGCGCTGTTCTGCGAAACAAATTTACTCGATGAAACGCGACGAAGAATCGAATTGATACGCTGTTCAAGTCAGGTGCTCGGAAACAAGCGAAATGAAAATTAAACTTAGGAGAATGGGAACCATTGGTCATGTTCAACGACAGCATAATCAACAGGGACGGAGAAACTCTCAAGATGAGAAACGCAAGAAAAAAAATGTGTTTGTATCCGTAAGAGTTTTTTTTTTTGTTTTTGTGAATTAGTCTCCTTATGAGTCCTAATTATTTAGCAGGAGACAACGCGACACGCCAAGTACGGCTGAATGGCAAATGAGATTAGTTGAGGAATGAATAACACATATTTAGAAATCGGTGTATCTACTCTGTCTGAATAATCTTAAAACTTAGTGTAACATCATGAGTAGTGATCGATGTATATAAATGTGTAGCCATTAGCTAGTCACAGATGCATGTAGAAGTGATGTATTTTATATATATATATATATATATATATATATATATATATATATATATATATATATATATATATATATATATATATATATATCTATACATATATATATATATCTATATATATATATATATATATATATATATATATATATATATATCAGTCACGTACCCAGGATTTTCTTTCGGGGGGGGCGGGGTCCAACCGATGTAACTTTTCTATGCAAATGAGGGGGGTTACATTTACTAGTACAAAAGTGAATAACGTCCACTATACGCAATAATAACGCGTAAACCCAGAAACGAGAACTGAAATAAGGTGTAATTTGCACGTATGCCTGTGCAATACACCTCTCCTTACTTGGCAAACAAAGAACCACGTCAAATGGACGCGTGCAGAAAAGAAGCGCTGGAAGAACACTGCCAGGTACAGGTAAAGAAGCAAAAGTGTAAAATAAAGATTAGTTTAGTAGAATAGAATTTAAAAAAAAAACAGCTGTTGGCAACAAAGGCACACGGACCGCGCGGAGTTAGGTTACTCCGCCAGCCAATCACAGAAGCGAACAAAATCGTCGTCATGCGGCCTTTTCAGAATGGCGTCGTACTTGATACCTTGGGAGCCTCTGCTGTTCTTGAAGAGTCTTCTCATCGGCAGAGGCAATGAGATGTGCAATAGACATGGACAAAATGTATGGAGTCTTCAAAAGTCTGCGGTGCAGTTCATTTCACTGCTGCACCCGTTTTACTCATCAAACCTCACTGCCAAATGAAGTGAAACTTCACAACAAATAGATGCAGCGAAGTAAGTGTGTTATTTCAGTTAAATAAAGAATTAGGCATTCGCCATTCCACAACAATAGGCGAGGGAAAAGGTATAAAATGACGGGCTAATAATTTTATTCTTGTAGTTATCGCCTCATTTGGGTGACAGAAAAAGTTCGAATAACGAATTACTTGAAGCTTCGCGGAGGAACAGTGGCTGGCGGTTATGAGGGCGTGGGCGGGACTTCATTGCAGACTTAAGTTGTATCCGACTATAGTAGCGTTTTTGAATTAGCTCTGGAAAATTATACAGAAATATATATTTGCGGAACAATCACAGTTCTTTTGCATCACTCGCTTACTGCTCCAACAAGTGCCACAACCGCCTCGTATTGTTATTTGGGGAGTTGCGTAACCAGTCGCGTACAACCGCGTATGGCGCAGGAAGATGGGATTCTACACGTACTGCGCCCACCGTGGAAGGTTCGAAAAACACCTTCATAAGCACAGCAGGGAAGTGGCTACGTTAGGCGGCTCTAATGATAACTGTAGAAGCGTCATACAGAACACACGGAATTGTCCTTCATTTCTGGCGGCGTTTTCTCTGTTTCCATGTTAAATAAAGAAATATTGTTCAACAAATATATTCATAAACAATGGCTAAATTTATTTATTTTCGCTTTTCCTTCCTGTTTGGCTGTTGTCTCGGCCCACTAGCTTAGTAGATCGCTTAATTTCTCCACTCTTTGAGACTCTTGTCTCCAGTTGCCAATTTTGCACGAAAAGTGGTGTACAGTTAGGGGAAAACCAGACGAGTTAAGGGGCGACAGTCATATTACCTATGCGTTTAAGGGTTACTGCAGGGTTTGATGATGGACGCTGTGTCGCAATATGATGTTTTCCACCATATCTAACCCATATCACGGGTATATAGTTCCGAGGATCTGCCAGCGCCGCGGCGAGCCGTCACTCGAGGAAATAATGAAAGAAAAAGAAAAGTTAAACGCGATTAGCATTTTCTCTGGCCGCAACTCGTTCCACGTGCACACAGACCAGCTTACCACGAACTGAATCCCTTTCCTGGTTCCTGGATCAGTCGAGACGAAGAACGCTGAACTAACGAAGCAACAAGGATGCGCGTGACCGTTGAATAGACGGTGACAACTGAATGCATCTTGAGTTAATTGCGCGGGCACCGAATTGATGAGGAAACTGGCCTTCGCATCTCAGGAGACGCCGGCAACTACCGCCATCCAAAAGGAGTGGAAAAGGCAACAAAATGTTGACCACAATATAGCTGTCAAGTCTCAACATTGATTTGGCGGCGCTTTAGGAATACGTGTGGATATATAGGGGGGGGGGCGCCCGGGCCCCCCCTTGGGTACGTGCCTGATATATATATATATATATATATATATATATATATATATATGACCGAGAAGAAAGAGAAACACACAGACACTAAGGACAACATAGGGGAAATTACTCCTACTTGCTAATTGACTCAAAGAAATGCTAAGCAAATAGAAATGAAAGTGGACGAAAAATAACTGGCCGCGGGTGGGATACGAACCCACGTCTCGGCATTACGCGTGCGATGCTCATACCATCTGAGCTACCACGGCGCCGTTTTCCCATCCTTTTTCTGAGGTATTTATGTCTTTTTCTACTACAACTAACCTTGGGAGTGTTAGCCGGCGCCACCCCACACAAACTGGCGGCGGATGTTCACCATCCTTTCTGCCGCAGGCTTCACGAGTACGTGATCTTTTTGGGTGCAGGAAATCGGTCAATAAACCCGCACATGCTTCCTGAAGACGCCAATGTTGCCGGCTTCGAGACCCTCGTTATGTAATAGATGAAAGGAAAGAGAACCGAGGGGCTTGACTTTTATTAATCATATTATAAGAAGCCAAAAAACAAAGACACCAAGGACAACGTAGGGGAAATTACTCGTACGATCAGCCTTAAAGGAACAAAATACTCAATCCAGTGGCAACAATACCTTTTATTGAATAAATATGGCCTAAAGGTGAGAAAATATTTTGAAATGGATGACGTCACACTAAGTGGCGAGATTTCGCGCGCTTTAGGCAGGAAATTAAAAAAAAAACGAAAAATCTATGTTGCCCTTTTCTTATTCGCTAATCGGCAACCCTTATCCGACAAATAAACAAAATCCAGTCTTCATGGATTATGCTTCCCAACCCTAAATAGGGTTAAAAGTTGGGTATCTTGATGGTTCACGGTCAATAGCACACCGCTGCTAGGAAGGTTGTCAAGGAGATATCGATAAATAATGCGCTGACTGCTAACAGATTCATCGGAAATACTTTTAGGACTGTTTTATTTGTGAAAATTAAACCAGGTTGCTGCAGAAACGGCGGATTCTGAATTTCATAATAAGTACAGTTGGAGAAATGACGAATATATTTTGTTTGCAATTAACTGTCATAGAATGACATGTTATTAATTTAAAAGAAATTGAAGCCAACGCGCAGTACAACGCACGATTGCCCTCGAGAGGATGCGGACCTGAAAACAAGAAATCGAATACAGCTTGCCCCATGGCGTTCCACCTGGCCACCTATTATGACCTCGGCGTTGTCTTGAGTAAAAAAGGCTAAAGTTCATCCATGAGGTTTCTGCCGGCCCGATCAAGAGGGCTTATGCACGGCGACCTCCATTATCCTAAATAGAAGGCAATGCTGACCTTCTAAGCCGACTCGTTGGCAGTGTTTAACAGCATGCAGTCACCGGAGGCCTCAACAGCTCGTCCAAGAACATCGTCACAAAGGGCAAGTCACACGCCTGGATTCACACAGACAGCAAGAGGGAAACTTCAATTGGTTAAACAAACAAATGCTGCGCTTTTGCATGGCAAATCTGCGATGGTAATTTGTAGCATTACGTAGAGGGACACTCCGGATTAATTTCGACTACCGAGCCATCTTCACCGTGCATACACATAAATGTAAGCACACGAGCGTTTGCGCATTTTCGGCTCCGTTGAAACGTGGCTGGCGCCAACGAGATTGAAGAAGTGACATCGGGCCCCTCTACCCAATGCCACAGCCACAAAACTACTGCGGCGGGTGAGAGTGAACCTTTCTAGGGAATAACTTATATTTCCAAGAGGAGCAAACTACACTTGGCATTCTACTGACACGCTTGTGGCATGCCTCGACAACCGCTGTTTCGACCTGGCAAGGAGCGAAGTATTTCTCATAAACATGTACCTTCACTCTGGTTTGCTAGCCCGTCCCAACACGCCATAATCGTGAACCTTGCGAAGAAAAAAAATTGGCGGCGCATTAATTCTATCGAGATGATTGGCGGCAGCAATGGGATTACCGCTCTCTCTCTCGTCGCGTGTGTGTAAATACTGCTAATTCGTGATGGATACTTGTGATAGTGGAATTGATAAGCCAGAGGCAGGTTTGTGTGATATATTAAGTTGAATAATGTTTCAAGTTCAAATACAGTTAAGCTAGTTACCTTTCTGTTAAAAAACAAATGTAAAACAGCATTGCACCTCCACTGAATTGGAGTGGCCGCGTGCGAGATCGAACATGTGACATCGAGCTAAGCAGAATTTATTTTCATGTCGATCAGTAGGTGCCTAAATACACATTAAAAGAAACAATAGCGCACTAAGAAATTTAAATTGATGCAGAGAATATGCATGTTGCATACATTTGTGCTCTTTAGGACGAAATTTCCATTCGTTCGACAGCACTAATAGAGAGCAGCGCAACATCTTTGTTGTTGCTGACGACGAGCAGAGGGTGGCACACAGAGAAGTACGATGGATAAATGAGAGTTCTAAAGTTTCTGATTGCTCGGACAAAGATGTGGTCGAGCACATCTCCAGTACTTGTGATGGGCACCATGTCAAGGGAGGCATGCTCGGCGCCACACGCCTCCCTCATGCGCTCCGAAAAGCGCGCGTTTTGTGGCTTCGGCAGCAGAGTGCAACTGAAACTTCTTTGTTCCGGTTTTCGTTTCGGTTCACATATAACAGTTAAACTTCGAAGCGAAAAAATGACGGTTCAAACCAGTTCGAACCGATTCAAGTTCACTTGCACAACCGAAAAATAATTGCAGGAAATTCCGCAAACTTATTTTGTAGAAAAACTCGACGCTGCTGCTAAGCTGCACTGAAACACTGCGGCTGTTGTTTGTCATTAAGACCGTACGTCGTTACACGATAATCAAGCATATCAAACAATAGTGCTGGAATCAACGGGCTGATCGTTTCAATGTTTTCAGGAATGTCTGAAAATTGCCCATGCCACAGGGTTTATTTCTTGGATTTGAGGTGGATTATTCGTAGAGGCAGGCATTCCTAGCGCGAAAAATGGAATCACATCTTTAAATAATAAACAGAAATTCCCTAATTAATTTCATTTTATCTTCATAATTAACTTATTCATAACAATATTGTGAATTTGCAAGGCTTGACAGGAGCTACGGCAGAATTGTCCCATACGTTGCCTTCAAACGGCATAATATACCTAGGATATCCTGTGGGAATGCCAAGCGTTCAAAAGCTTCTCTGCCCATTTATCCATGGAGCAGAAGTCATGGCCCGTAAAAGTTGCTGCACGTTGAAAAGCAAGCCAGTGTACTCGATCATTCTCCGTTTCTATACACAGCGACTGTAAGAGTATTTAGAGTATATTAGCATAACGCTTAAGCTCTGAGATAATGCGTATATCTTTTTTACTTTTATTCTTTGTTCTCCTGTAGCTGCTCTGTTAGTTTCTAGTTAGGAAGTATAATAAATCTCACTTTAGGAAGCAATGCAAGCTGAATGACCATCTGAATGACCATCTTAAAAAGTGCATTGCCTTCAGGATTTCCTGACGTGAGAGTTATGGGATGCCCTAAGTAAAGACTATGCAGCAGATGTATGTATAAGGTAGTAAGTCGCATGTTATAGTTGTCAGGCAAAGAGTAATTAAATTGACGGGTGGTGAGATTTGGAGCGAGTTGGCACATCTTCACGTACGTAGTGGACGATCGACAAAGGCGAAAAGAGAGAGCGAAGCCCAGGCAAGGCTCACAGCGCTTCGTGCCTCCTCTCTTCTCCTTTTATTGGAATTGTTCTCTGTTAGCTAGGTATATGTCAAGATGTGCCAACTCATATCTCTTGTAAAAACAAGGTATGCGTAAATGCCGGGAATGCAAAAACGATGTCACCCTTGAAAAGAAAATATTAAGAAAAACTAGAAATATCGCATACGTGACAATATATTTTTACAAAACATAAAAAATTTAACACCTCGGTGTAATTACGACGAAGCGGCGTACGAGTTCCAGCAGGATTCAGCGGAAAAAACGAACGCAGATATGTTCGCGTCGGCGGCGAGCTGCATCATCCACAGAATTCTCGAGATGCGCCACTGCGGCAAATTTCCACGCGCGCATTCGGGCTTCCGGATCGACGTTTGCAGAGCCGATTTTATGGAAGCCTATAACGTCCGAAACAACCGCCTGGACGTCCTTGTACTGCTTGAAAAGTGGGAAAATATCTTGAAAGTTACTCGGCCACAGTCAGTCTAGCGGAGGAATGCTCGGCCTCGTGGAACTGGAAGCTCCGGTGGCGCTGGCCAGGGAAGAGGGCAGCGGCGCATCAAAGGCCATGACGCGGGCCCCTCAGCTCCACGCGCTGAGCCAGCCACGCACAAGCTGTGGCTGCCCTCAAAGCGAGGCACGCCGCGCTTGTGCCAAGCACCACCGCTGGAACTGTGGCCAGGACTGACCAGTGCTCCTGCGATGGTCAGGCGGTGGGCGGAGGATTTGACAACACGGGGCTGGTGTAGAGATCGCCTGGGATGACACGCTGTGCCAGCTGCGAGCTTGTTCCGCCTCCTGTGGGTCATCGCGTTTGTTGCTGCAGATGCAGCGAGAAGCCACGCCGAGATTGCACCAGCAGATCCGCGACCAGAATGTCTTGGGCCGACTCGTTGGCGGTGCTTTACGCTGGAATACAAAAATTTCGCAATAAATCGCACATTTGGCATTACTGTTGCTAAAGATTCGTTTATAGTTTTGTGTTCTCTACTATAACATTTTTCGTTCGCACAATGAATTCCAATACTAAACAGTTAAATAACGCGATGGTAACAAAAAATCCAATAATTTCGACTTTCAATTATTCTTTTTGATGAAATAGTCTCAAATGGTCCACCGACCGAAAAAGCCGGCGCCTGTAGTACAGAAACGGCACCTATATTCCCCTTGGCTGTGACGTCACGTCACGCACGCGCGTCGACGGAGGAGAGCGGGCGAAAGGGTTGACCTGCTGCTGCGTTTCCGCGTCAAGAGTTGCGTGAGGGGAGAGGGCATAGGCACGACACCACGTCGCCCTCGCTTTCGGGAGCCAGCATTGTCGGCGCGGTCGTGGTCCGCGCACACTCTTTCCTTCGTTCTAACTTCGCCTCGATAATCGCTAGGATGAAATAATATATGAAATACACGATACATTCGCAATGAAAAACGGTATGGGCAGTGACTTTCGAACCTACGAACCCAGGCTCAGAAGCGGCATGTCTTACCCAGTGGACTAAACGAGCGCCCTGTCCAAAGCAGGCCTCTGCACTGGTGCCACCGAGATGAGCGCGAACTCTCGCCGGTGCACTCCAGGAAGCCTATACTTCTCAGCTGTCTCGCTCAGATACACTATCGTTTCGGTTACAGAACTTGTACAAATATTCACCTGTCCGCTGTGCTGTTGACAAAGGCGCGTGGCCAAGCGTGCCTGGACCAAAGGAACGCCGAAAGGGGGCAGCCGGGAGAAGGAAGGCTCCCAGGACTCCAGCCGCGTTTCGTGCACCGACCAGAAAGTTGAGCCCGCGAGTAGCCGTGTGCGGACACGGTTGCTGGTGTCCGAGTGCCGCCGCAGGTGTCGTCTCGCTGAGCTGCGTGTCGACATCCGTGGCCAGTCATCGTTGTAATCTGGTGCAAGGTGCCGCAATCGGACTGAGGCCGTTGTGTCACGATGAAACACGAGGCCTCGCTAGAGTATTGTCGGCGTTGACAGTGAATCGGCTGCAGAGAAGGCTTTCCCACTTGCCGGGTCCTAAAATCTCGCCGGGTAATTTAGATGAGGCACTGCGGAACGAAGAAGCCTAGCTGCAGCCACAAAATGGAGCCGGATGCGCAGTGCACGAGAGGGCTTGCTGCTTCGTTCTTCATTTTCTTCTGCGCACGCGCGTCGAACACTTTCTAGGAAATATCTTGAGCAGTTGCCACTTCTACAGGGGATTATTCTTATTACGGTCATTATTATAAATATTACAATTACTATAATTATCGATCTGAAAACACAAATACATTGCACGCAGAAGGAAATATTTATGGAGCAGGCTGGCAACAGCCATCTAGAGGTGAAAACGCCTGCCTACTCTTTAGGAAGGAGGGTACAGAAAAAGAAGTTGAGGAATTTATAGCTGTTTTAGAGAGATTATCTTACCTTTTCATACGTCATTTTTTATTCATTTCTTCCTGATAAGTTTCACTAATTTATGCACTAACTGCAATTTCCGTATACCATACGAATATTCGCCAAACACGCGCAGTAGGTATGCGCCATCATAGACTGAAGATGAAGTTAAACGAAAAAAAAAGAAAAAGACTGAAAGATGAGAAGCCACCTGAACTAACCTTTTCAGGGTCGATTTTTTAGCCATACGCAACCGCCCAGGGTAAATTTTTTTTATTGAAGATTCCAATTCTTCTGCGGGACCTATTTCGCCAAATACTTGCCGTACTTTTTCTAGGGTGACCGTAAAGTGAGCAAAAAAATATTTTGCGTTGGTATATATGTACTCTTTATTCATGAATAACAACAATAAAAAAGGACATAAACTTACAAGAAAAAAAATTTGATGCATTGTTATAGTTGAAGGCTTAGAATATGCACACACGAGAATATTTCGCAAGTCTGAAATGTTCCTGCTCTTACACTAATATTTACGTCTGTAGCGTAATGGAACTGCGTAGGTGAGCGCACTCAAGAAAACTGCGTGGTTGTGTCTTATCTCATAACCATGCGAATACACGCAACGCACCTCCAGTGGACAGCCACGCGGCAATTTCGCGTGCATTTGCGGCCTTCTTTCACGCTCGGAAAAACACATTTATGTTGCACGTTTTGAGCAACATAAAGCTGTATAGGGAGTTTTTCATGTCGCACTATGATTTTCTCATTGGCACTTTTGATCTAACGGTAATATTTGAGAAGTTGATTAGTTAATGAAGACTAACTACGTAATCAGACGGAGCCAAAACCTTATTCTAAATGTCCGGCGATTTGGGCGGCGTGGGGCCATAAGCACACCAGCCTGGGTGACGGGCTCGTGTCCTTGGACACGGGCGGCTTCCTCGGCGTGCCGGACGGCTCACCGTTGATTGGCGAGGTCGTGGCTGAGCAGGGCCGCCTCCCAACGCGCCCCTGGGTTCGAGACTGTTATGTCTACCCCGTTCGTCGGGGAGTCCTGGTGCTCGCTGCCAGTGCATTCCCACAGCATGTGCTGCAGCGTCGCTATGGCTCCGCACGCTTTGCAATCGTCGGATGAATACATGTCGGGGTTGACGGATTGAAAAAAATAATTTCAGAAACTCCAAGCGACGGCAAACAACATTACCTTGGTTCTCTCAAGCTACGCGGCGTTCGCATACTTTAAAACTCTCGCTAAAGCAAGCTGGGACGCCATCTATATGGTGATAAATATGCCGATAGTAAATAAGTTGATTGAAAATAAAAGATGCAGATCACGATGAATTTCGTTGTTATAACGACTTGTTTGTTGTTTTAATAAATTGCATACTCAATGCCTTTCTTTATTTTTGACGTTCTTTTGGTTGTTTTTTTTATTTATTATTTCTTCACAAAATGGCTATTGCTTTAGGATCGCTTTGATATACGGACAGTGAGCCACTGTGGCGACACTGGAAAGGTTCTTGCCCAATGTGAGGTCTACATACGACCAATGGCGCGTCGTGGGCACACTAATGTTTCTTTAACATTGAACGTCGAACCTTTCCAAGAGAAATGCCACCAACCACTTTCCGTCTGGCCGAGACACGTCTATGTTGAAATGACCCTCAATAACGATAGAAGTGGGGTCGGCAGGGGTCATCCAGCCAAAGGTGCGTACGCTTGGCGTTAGCGGCACGATTATTCGTCCGTATTATTCACCGGCCGCCGTCGCGCGCACGTTCCCCGCGTTTGTTCACCACGGTGTTCTCCGTAGGCGCGCTGTGCTTACGCAGTCCTCGGCCTACCCAAATCACGGGCGGAATGGAACTGAGATAAGGTTATCCATATTAAACAGTGCCTATTCCGGTCTTATTTATTGCTGCGATATTGTTTTTATCACAATACGTATTGAAACTTCTCGCGATTAACTCTTTCCGTACCACACCCTTTGGGCATCGTTAGCCCGCTAGCGATGGTTTCAAACGCCAGCTTCGAGACTTTCCGAAACACAGAGTTTCGAGACAATCTGCACCATAGGACGTGAAGGAGGATAACTACTCTTTTGTTTTCTAAGCAGTTCGCTTTTTTCCCCAGGCGGAGATTTTAAAACGCGCTCCGAAGTTTTCAAGATGGTCAAAGTAGCAAGCAAAAATGCGCACCCGCTCTCGATTGTTTGAAACGCCGCTTTCGAGAACTTCTGCGCCACTCACGGACACTCTGAGCCAAAAGACGTGAATAACTATATTTTTGTTTTTTAAGCAGTTCGCTTGTTCCGCACAAGGTGTTAATTTTTTTAACGCGCTCCGAGGTTTCACGACCGCCAAAGTAGAAAGCAAAAATGGCCGCCTCGGGGGGGGGGGGGGGGGCGGATATCGCAGATATCGCGGGATTCCGCTGCGTTTGCGGCTGATTTTATGGGTGGATCGGGCAGCGGCGAGTCTGAGGATGCTGTCCTTTTGTCGGACTTGTCATCTATTGGCGCTGATGAGACAGGGTGTCCTGCGGCCCGTGAGTTCCGTGGCGCAGGTCATGCGCCGACTCAAGAGATGGCGCCACGCTGCGTGACGAAGCCGGCAGCGTCCTGCGTGCCGCGGATGGCTGTTTGGCTAAGACGACACTCGCAATGAGATTCAGTCCAAAACAGGCTCGTATGCTGTGGTGTGGTGCGGTGTTTCGCTGCGACTATGCCCTACGCCCATTTCAAGATTGGGGCTACTATCCTCTCCAACGAATCTGCTTTGCCGGTTGACTTTTCATGCTTGCATCAACTCTCGATTTCGGGAGAGCCAGCAATTATTTATTTCTTCAACTTTAATTCCTAAGGCCTTAAAGCACCTTCCCAGGAGACTTCTTCCCGCCTTGATTGCTCACTTGTAGTAATGGCAATTTCAAACCCTTTTCTTTAGAGCGCACATTTACTATTGCCTTTCCCAGCATTTCAAGCGGCTCTTTAGTCCGAGTCAGGAAGTGCGTTTAAGTACTCGGAAGCGAAATTTTGCCGGGGCTACCTTCAGTCGCTCGAAACGTTTCTTGACTGACCAGCCAGTGTGACGCCCCTGAGTCTACTTTCATCTGCACTTCTTTTTCTTGAATCAGTATAATGGCGATAAATTTTGCGAGCTCGTGATCTTCGTAAACAGAGTAAAGCTGTGCTACTTCGTGAAGAGGTCTGCCTGCCTGGTTTTGCTTTCTTGCCTGGTATTTTTCCTTGCTTCTGTGGAGCAGTCTGCTTTAGACTTGACTGCGATTACTTTCCGAAGAGACAAGTTCTGGCGATATGGCCTGTTTTCTTGCAGTAATGACATGCCGCCTAACCAAATTTGCAAGTTTTAGAACTATGCTTACCGTTGCAGCAGTAGCAGGCGACTACTGTGGACAAAGCCGGTTGCCTTGACTTGAGCGAGTTTCGTGGACGGCCGCGTCGTCCGTGCAGCTCGCCTCAATGTGGCTCTGTGTCCTGGTTCCTCGTTGCTGTCGCTGAGTTGGTACCGCTGTCGGAGCCAAGCCGTACGCCACAGCGAATCTTACGTTCCCTTCTGCCAGTAGGGGTTGTTGCGCCGCCTCGTTGCTGAAGCCGAACACGAAACGGTTTCTCATCATCTCGTCCAATGGAAGCGTACTGTCTCCAAAACCACAGTTTTCAGCCAGTTTTCTCAGCGGTGTCACGTAGTCTCCGACGCTATCACCATGAGCTTGGTTACGCTTCTAAAATAAAAATCATCTGCCCAGTACCGACGGCTTCGGATGCACGCGTTCGCGGACCGCTTCCTCGATGTTATTGTAGGTTGCAGCTGTCAGCCATGCGGGTTTGACCAGTGCCACAATAAGACTGTACGTTTCAACTCCGCAGGAGCTGAGCAAAACCGCCCGCTTTTCTACGTGCTTTAAAGCTTGCTGGTTTCGTAAAACATTCCCAGTCTCTCTGCGTACCCGTCCCATGTCGCGCCTGTACCCGAGACGTGCGCCTAGAAGCCGCTGACTGGCATCGTCCCAGGTGCATTGGTCAGGTTTGCGCCGGTCTGCTGCCCACCTTGTCATCAAATGGGATGGACGTGACTCTGAGCCAGACGATCAGCTACTCATTAAAATCCTGTGTGTTTTTACGATTCACCTATGAATGATGTTCAAGCAGCGTTACCTATAGTGATATTACGTAACTGCCGGTGAGAGTGGGTGGGATTGCTTCTTTATATTTTTTGCGTGTTTATTTTTAGCCCTTAACGTGTTCAGTTGCCCTCCACGTGAAATTACGGACGGCGTTCCGTATTTCAAACACAGAGCTCACGTACGCCTTTTTTTATATATACACGTAGAACGTCGCCGTTTGTCATGTAACAGAACGGTGTGCGTAATTTTTACGCCGTTGTCGGTACGTAGTCGCCAACTGTAATGGACCTTGCTCGCTGCCAGACGATCAGCAACTGATTCAAAACCTTTATTCCGCTTGCGATTATATATGCGCGCGCCCAAGCACGCAACGCTTTAAGCCATGCAAGAACAAAAGGACGGAAAATAGGACGACTTCAGTGTGGTCCTCGGTTACGGAAAGCGCCTCTTCTTTGAATGCACACCCTTCGGTCGTTTCGGGCTACGTTAACCATAAAGACAAGCAGGGCCTTCGTTTCAAAAAATAAAGATGACGAAAACTGGCAGGGCAGAAAACCCCAACCATTAATAATTGTGGCCGTTAACGAATGAAAAAATTCAATCATTGTTGACGAAAAACTAAGTGCAAAATATTTCACTTACCGAAAAAAAATTTTATTCGAACGATTGACATACACAAATGCATCGAGAACAAAAACAGAGACGCCATTGCTGTAGAAAGACATTGGCGAAAACGCACAATACAGCTGATGTCACCGCGGAATGATGCAAAACACACCGCAAATTGGATCAGCACAACTAAATGGCGCCAGTTAATATGCAAAGAATTTACAGAACAGCTGAGAACCGCACACAGCTAGCATAACGTACACACGACCGACCCACTGCGTGTGCCAGCGACCGCTTCTTCTTTTTCGCCTTATTGCCTCCCAGTGTTTCCAGCGCTGAACAATATGCCTGACAGGTTTACAACCTATCTACATAACTGCCACAGGGTGTCGATCATTGAGATCACTCTGACACCGGCGTTTTCCTCCTGTCCGTTGCCAATAAAGTTTCATTCATTCATTCATTCATTCCTGCTGTCAGCCCCTGATGCACGAAGATGGAAGACTGGTTGCGAGGCGTCGTGTGCGAGTCCTCGCTTAAAGACGATAACACACGCTTGGTTGTTGAAGTTCAAACGTGAAATCATTCAACATTGTAGCCGGCTTATATTGTGGCTTCTTACAAGATCGTTTTGTCTGCGGCTTGTTTCATTCGTAAACGCCGACTGTCAGCGTACCTTTAACATGCTGTTTCGCATTTAATGCACTTTTAGACAACGACGCTTAAAAAACTTTGCGAGTTCGTCATTCCGAATGCGTTTAACAAAACAGACTCTGGTAACACCAGCAGTGAGTTGAGACGACACACAGAATATATACACTACATAACTACATAACAAACATAGAATGTATACACTCGTATATTTGAGGCACTTAGCCTATGTTTAGAAGAAATTCCATTTTCAGTCTTATCGACAACTAAGAGCCTATAGTCGTTTGTAGTCGTTTCAAGATGTTTTTAAAATTTTCTGTGTTTCGTGGGACGTATGCCTCGAACTGTCTTCTTATTCCTCTTGAATCAAAGTAGACGCTACGTATGCGAGCACTCCAACGCACAGCTGTCCCACATAACTTGAGCCAAGAATTTAAAATCGAATTGAAGCGAACGCATACTATTCGGAATAGCCTATAGTAACTGAGACAATTTTTTTTGTTTTCCCCTTACCTCAGTAATTGACTGAGATTTTTTACCCGAGTTCTTAATTGTTGGCCTGGGACCGCAAGTATGATGCGCAGTTTGTAGAGCACCTTCAGAAGCCACCGATCGACTTGTTTCCTTTACGATACATCTCACGCAGTCCTTTTTTCCGGGTTACAAAGAAAGCCCGCGAAATATGAAAAAAGCCACGTGACGGAACGTTTGCGCAGTGGTATTGTGCTGCTCTCAAGCGTGCGTTCGGTAAACAAGGTCGGCGGCATCGTGACTGGCGAAGAGGAAGCGGCAGGGCGTTCTTTATCTCATCGGCAGGGCTCGGCCGGCAGCATGCATTTTCGCCGTCATCCGACGGGAACCAACTCTTTCACCGAATGTACGCTTGACAGCAGCACGACACAACTGGGCAAGCGCTCCTTCACGTGGCTTTTTAGAGCGCAGCTCTTTGGCGTCCGTTCCTGGGTTTCGCGTCGGCGTCGTCGTCGGCCTCGTAACCAGCTCCGCCCCCCTTTCATCACCCCAGCGCTAGCAGCGACCGACTGATACCGCTGGATGCCGCTGACGCCGCTAGAGAGTCAAGATAACGTGACTGCATAGAACACCGTCGCCGCCATGCAGAAAGAGGAGGAAAGGGTCCCCCCCCCCCCTGTTCTTGTGTGGCGGATAGGGTGCTCTTCAGTTGCCGACGCGCCGGTTATTCGTTGTCCCTGAAACCAACTCCGCAGCTGGGGTTGACTCACTATCGGCGTCAGCGGCATCAGTCAGTCGCTGCTATCTCTTCCCTCCTCCCTTTATCGTGTTGTCCGCTTGCTGCGCGCGCTTCTGCCCCCATCGTTTGCCGCTGGGTGTACACGCCACCCACCTCCCCCCTCTTCCTGCGAGTCTCCGGTTGTCAAAGCGCCGGCTCGAACTTAATTCCTTTCTTCGCTCCTCCTCCAATGCAACCCTTGTGCGGTGGCAATCAGAGAGCCAGATCGGTGGCGGCGGATCTGTATATGTGCACCGCCCGAGCCGAAATTGCCGCTGCCGTTCGCCCTGTGCGGTGGCAATCAGAGAGCCAGATCGGTGGCGGCTTGACATAAAGACAAACAGCAATTTCCTAACACTTATGCGGGAGAACATCCCGTTCCTCTCGCTCGTAACGCGTCCCACGGCTGTGACAACCTCGCGAGGCACTTGTATAGATCTCGTCTTTGAGAATCAAGCATTGGTGTACCAAGTCGAACATATATCAGTCTATTTCTCCGACCACAAAGCTTCCTTCATGACTGTCAAGAACTGTTAGTGGAGTCTTTGTTAAAGGAATAAGTGTGAAAAAAAAAATTCTGTGATAGCGCATACATGTGTTGCTCGATTTCTTTGCCTCAATCTATCGAAAAGGTGAAACAGCTTATTTGCTGCGCTCAAATTTCGCATTAGGAAGTAACGTAATCGTCGGCAATTTTTTTCATATTTCGCGGGCTTTTTATGCGATTCGGAAAAATGTACTACTTGAGAAGTATCGTAAAGGAAACAACCAGATCTGTGGTTTCTGAAGGTGCTCTTTTTTTTTATGCGAGGATAAATGCTTCAGGGCATACGAGGGTATGGGATGGGGGTGAATAAGGATGATTAAATGAATGAAAATAGATTTTCTGACCTAATGAAGTCCAAGAGGGATCGATAATGCGGTCCCTGCGTCCAAGCAGTGTAATGGCTCAGATTATGCGGCGAGAGTACGGCTGCTGCGAGGTGCCGGAGCCTCGTCGGTTTCAGTGCAGGGCAAACCCACAGCAGGTGGTGGATATCGGCTTCAACATTTCGCGACTTGCAGAGTGGACACTCAGAACGAGGATATAGTGGGCGAAAGTGCGGCCACTTCCTAGTCACGGCAGGAGTGAGGGCTACCCCGACCCGGATCCTCCGAAGCGCAACCTCCTCTGCACGGGTAAGACCGCGGGGGAGGTTTACCGCACACGGAGGTATATGAGAGCACGTGTGCGGCGCCGGAGGTGCTCCTTTCTTGTTAAAAGGAGGGTGGCATCATCTAGGTGAAAGAGTTGAAGCAGAGACGATGGATAGGTCGCTAGACGGGTCGCAGAATCCGCATGGCTTTGGAAGCTTAGAAGGTCGCGTGGGATCCACTCGACAGATATTGACTGCGGGATGCGTGCCGCCAGAAGATGGATCTGTTGGCATATGTCAGGGCTGCGACTGACGCGTCGCAGAAGCCGCGTCGCCTGGAGGGCATCAATGCGGATGACGATGCGAGCCGTGGGGACCATGGGAAAGGCGGCCACAGAGCACAACGCTTCTCGGACAGCAAGGAGCTCAGCACAAAAGGAGGAAGGAGGTTCTTGGACTTGAAACCGGGTCGTCTTATTAAGGGCAGGTGCGCATGGGCAGTAAATTGCAGTGGTTGTTTCACAGCCCTTAATGCTTGCATCCACGTAAAGGACGATGGAGCCAAGCGACAGGTTGGCATTTTGATCTACAATTCGGTCACGAAGCGACGAAGGTGCTCTGCAAACCTGCGTATCATAGTTGGGATCCTCAGCCAATAATTAAGAAGTTGGTCAGTTAAACCTAATTAATTACTGAGTTATGGGGGAAGAAATGTCTGAGTTACTATAGGCTATTGCGAATAGTAGGCGTTCGGTTTAATTCGCTTCCGACGCGCCTCTCATCTTTAAATTCTTGCCTCAAGGTATGTGGGACACCTGTATATTGTCTTAGCACTGCTAGCCCGCATAATATTATGAAATCCCCATTTTCAATGACATTGGTAGCGCCGGAATTCTTGCCACGCCCTTGCCCAGCTGCGTTGTACTGAGACCTTTTATCTAGACTGTCAATAAATCAAACTATTTATACTAGCGCACTATGCTAACTTTTCGTGATTGAAGAAAATTGCGCAGTTTGCTTAAGCCGTTCGTATATTCTATATAAAAGGGCAACTCAAGCACAATGACTTCGGTACGAGCACATTATCCACTCTAAGGGCATCACGCATGGCGGCTCGTGTGTTCACTAATGGATGAGCGGAAGACGGACAGAGTGACGCATAGCTGTATGCTAGGACAAACTTGTGGCGAGTACAAGAATTACAAAGACTTCAGTGGGTGAACACGCCACAGTGATACACATGGTCCGGAACACCGACGCAGGAAAAGATTATGCTAGCTTGAGAGACAGGAACCCTTACAGAACCAAAAGTTAGGCAGCATGCTACACTTCTGTAACACGGGAAGGCGAAAGCCTGCTGCACACTTGATAAGGCGCCGTCTCGCATCGTCGCGTTGCTGCTTTCGCAGTTCTGCCCCTTCGGCTCGTTTTCGACGCTTAGCTGCGGCATCCCTCGTTCGTAAAGCGGGCTCAGACTAGCGCCACCGCCGTTTGTCTTTGACTTTATGTTGCATCCTCTCCGCAGGGGATTGCAACGTATGCTCTTCTGTATGTTGCATGGGCGATTTCAATTAATGCACGCATTGTTCTCTTCACTTTGCTGAGCGCTTGTAGCCCCAGTCGTAGAGCGGTATGTGAGGTACTGCTTACGGCGGTATAGGGCATTCAGAGAGCCACGTTTTTTTTTTTTTTGTACCGCTCGACTAGACGCCGCGTTCCTGTGCTTTGTATGCGTGATTCCAATGAATGTATACACTGTACGTTTCCGGTTGCCGAGTGCTTATAGCCTCTGCATTACGAGAAGGATGAGCCATTGCAGTTTTTGATTGCTTAGCGGGGCTACGGTGATGATGATAGCTTTTGTACTATTGGACCGGACGAGGCGTTTTTTTCTTCAAGACCAATGGGGTATTGAGCTACTTAAAGCTTTCACGTTAATATGTATCGAGGAGCCATGGTGATTAAAAATGAAGGCATAGATATCAACATCTTGTGGTTTCCCACCCACAATGGCATTCCCGGAAATGAACAAGCACCACATCCTGGCCACAACACTACAAATCTTGAAGAAACGCCGGAAGCGCCATGCTCCCAACTACCGACTAAACGTAACTGAAGGCTCGAACTAGAGGAAAGCAAATCAAGGCACAGGGAGACTTGCAGAATTCCTGTGATGCCTGGCAACCTCCAGGCTTCGATCGCCTGCAGGGTGACTCCGTTGCACTCGCAATAAATGGAGCAGGAAGAACCCCAGCTCTAGCTTCTCAATGCCAACAACTGCAGGGTGGTACTGCAGTCATCTTTACGCCAACGAACACAATGATAACAACCCAATTGTTGGATACCGCACGGCAAATATAGGGCACTTTGTAGGAATGCCAAACGTTGAACGTCTGCTGCTGTCCCTTTCTCCATGGCGCCGAGGACGAAGCCTATAAAGAAGGTTGCAGGTTGAAAAGCGAGCCAGTCTACTCGAATCACCTTAGTTTGATAAAGAGCGACTGTATCTGTACATATTCACATAGCGCCTAGGCTCCGAGGAAATCTATATATCTATTAAGGCGACAGCCTTAAGTGGCTCGTTGGAATGGCTCATACCCGGTAAAAGCGGCGTCTAGTCGAGTGGTTAAAAAATATCAGCATCAAGTGAAGTGGTAAAAAAATAAAAGTTGACGAGTGCTACAAAAATAACAGCAATGGCTCCCAGCAGAAAACATATAGCATAATTTGGAATGCCTCATATATCCCCGTGGACAAGAAACGAAAAAAAAAAGAACGAAAAAAGGAACTAAATAAATAAATAAATAAATAAAGGAAGGAAGACAGAAAGAAAGAAAGACGGAAAGAAGGAACGAAAGAAACTTTTCATGGTGTATTGGGTGCTCGCATGCGCCGTTGAGGAAATCGACCTACAGCTCAATGAGTTTACTTCGCACTGCAGCTCGTTATGTATTGCAAGAAGTCTGACCACTCCGATCGGATAACTTAACGCATTACCACGTGTGCAGCAGGTTTTCGCCGTCACGGGTTACAGGAGTGTAACATGCTGCCGATGCTGTTTTTCCTGTCCTGCTGCTCCTTATATAGTTTTTAGTTTGGAAGTAGAATCAGTCTGACATCAGAACTGATAATCCGACCGACCATTTTAAAAGTGCACTGCCTGCGCTAGTGCCTCAGTGATGAGACGTGCTAACTCAGAAACAAACAGGAGATATAGGTAGAAGCTAGTGGGTCGCATGGCATACCTGGCAGGAAAAAAGCAATTTACCTCGCTAGTTTAGCGAATTGAGCGAGTTGGTACATCTTGTCTTCGTGTACGTAGCAGACTATCAATAAGCACGAAAAGGGAGAGCCAAATGTAGAAAAATCGCATGGCGCTTCCTGTGTCTCCTGTTCTTTTACCGCCTTTGTTCATTGCGCGCTAGTTATATATGAAGTCAAAATATGCCAGCTCATGCCTGTTGTAATAACAAGGTATCCTTAAATTACTAGAATGCAAAAATGATGTCCACCAAATAGGAAATATCCAGGCGAAACTAAAAATATCGCATACCTGACAATATATTTTTACAAAACAGAAAATAAATGTAGGCTCTCGCGATAATTAGGGAGAACCGGAGTATGACACCCCGTAGGACCGTACGGAAAGGGACAACGCAGAAATGTCCCCGTGAACGGCCAGCTGCGTCATCCGTCAAATTCTCTAGAGGCGCCCTATCGCAAAAATTGCCCAAAGGCAGCCAGAATTCCAGCTCAGCGATTGGAGAGCCGATTTTATGGAAGCCTATAACTTCCACAAGAGCAGCCAGGACGTCCTTGTACTGCTTGAAAAGTGCCAGAGCTTGAGTGAAAATTACTCCGCCACACTCAGAATAGCGGTGGAGTGCTTGACCTCGCGCAACTGGAAATCCCTGCGTGTTGAAGCTCTCGTGGTGCTCGCCGTGGGACAGGGCAGCGCGTCGAAGGCCACAACGGCGCGCACCTCGACTCCACGCGCGAAGCCAGCCACGCAAAAGCTGTGGGTGCACTGGAAGCGAGGCACGCCGCCGTTGCGCCAAGCACCACCACTGGAACACTGGCCAGGACTGCGCAGTGCTCCTGCCATGGTCAGGCGGTGGGCGGAGGCCTCGACAACACCGGGCTGGTGGAGGCATCGCCTGGGATGAGGCGAAGTGCCCGCTGCGAGCTCGTTCCGCCTCCGGTGAGGCATCGTCTTGGTTGCTGAAGCGGGAGCGCCAGCCGAACCACGACCAGTATGACACGGGCCGTATCCTCGGTTGTCAATTCCGCTGAAATATTTAGATTTCGCGGTATGTCAGGCTGTTCACATCAACGTTGGTGAAGATTAATTGAAAGTTTATTTCTTGTCCAGTATAATATTTTACCCGCCCTGGTAGCGCAGTGGCTATAACGTTGCGAGTGTGAGCTCAAGCTCACAGATTCAGTCCTGGACGCGGCGGCCGCCAGTGGCGAAATGCAAAATGCAAGAACCCCAGCTGGTCTGAATTAATTCATAGTATCCCACTACATCATGCCTAAAATCAGATTATGGCTTTGTGGAGTCAGATGCGCGATTTTGCTAATATATATATATATATATATATATATATATATATATATATATATATACGTGAAGAAAAGGTGTTAACCGAGGGGCCAGATTTTTGTTAGTCATATCATGAGAAGCCAACAAACACTGACACCAAGGACAACATAGAGAAAATTACTTGTGCTTAATAAATGGAATGAAGAAACGATAAATTCATGGAAATTAACGTGGATGAAAAAACAACTTGCCACAGGTGGAACCGAACCCACAACCTTCGCATTTCGCGTGCGATGCTCTACCAATTGAGCTACCGCGTCGCTGTTTCCCCATCCACTTTCTTGGGTATTTATGTGTACTAGTAGTAGTTGTATTTTCATCCACTTTAATTTCCATGAATTTATCGTTTCTTCATTCCATTTATGAAGCACAAGTAATTTCCCCTATGTTGTCCTTGGTGTCAGTGTTTGTTGGCTTCTCATGATATGACTATATATATATATATATATATATATTGAATAATAATAATAATAATAATATTTGGGGTTTTACGTGCCAAAACCACTTTCTGATTATGAGGCACGCCGTAGTGGAGGACTCCGGAAATTTTGACCACCTGGGGTTCTTTAACGTGCACCTAAATCTAAGCACACGGGTGTTTTGAGCATTTCGCCCCCATCGAAATGCGGCCGCCGTGGCCGGGATTCGATCCCGCGACCTCGTGCTCAGCAGCCCAACACCATAGCCACTGAGCAACCACGGCGGGTATATATATATTGAAGTAACGAATTTCGATACTACATGCCTAAATTACACCCCCCAAAAAGGAAGAGGAAATCAAATCGCATAAGTTTCCCGAACTTATTTTGTCACAGGCCAGTCACTGCGGTTATAAAATCCAGAGCAATTCCACTTTGTTAATGTGGATGACCAGAGAAGCTGTATATCACTATAAAAAAATAAAACAGAACAACATAAATACGAAACAGGAATATGGACGTTGTTATGCTAATTTCCATTTACGTTTATCTCATGACCACAGTAATTATGGCTTGATGGTCAGTATGATAGACGGCCATGGGCTCTGCGACGACACTAGAGATGTTCACAGCGAAGGTTAGGCCTATGCAACACCAGGCGTGTCATGCAGACATTGGTCTTGCTGTAACATTGAAGGCCGAACATTTTCAAGAGAAACGCCAAGAGCCACTTTCCGAGGGGACGAGCCACATCGACGGGTAAGTCACCGACAAGGACGTTGGTATTGGGATCCACCCAGAGTATCCACCTAAATTTGTCGATATAAAGTCTTCGAGGTCCCTTATTTGGTTCCGGGATGAACTTATGCGGTGGCGACAACGATTCCGTTCCCAGTGTGTACGGCGCACGCATCGGCACATCTTACAGAGAGGCTCAGGCCCGTCTTCGGCAAAGCATAGGGCGCAATGGCGGCGCTGTCGTTGTTTGCGCAGATCGCAAGGCGGCAAGCCATCATCCATCACCGGTTTGACATGTCTAGCCTCAAAGGCAGCTAGGACACATACGGTGATACAATTTTGTCTTATCATAAAGCTATTTAGCTCTATAGACACCGCCATCGGTTTTGCCTACGCGCATGACGAAACCATTGAAACTGGCCTAATACAGCTGGCCTGTAATAACGGTGTAGCTTGTACTTGGCTGTGGGGAGCGTATTCACAAAGTTACCATTACACTGGAAGTGTACTCATGGGCCTATGCCAGCTGATCATGATTTTTACATTTTATTACCGAAGGTGACCTTCCCATGGAAGACACGCACTCGCAAAAAGCCGCCGCATGTTGGGTTGCTGCTTAGAAGCATCAGAGACAGTACGATAAGTCTACCGCAAAAAGAAGACACGCAGATGGTACAAGTGGAGCGTGGAGTATGCCCGTTCTGTGTTTGTCTTATTGCGGTCCCTGAAGTGTAATCAAATTACCTTCAACTTGCCCAAGAACAAGTTCCAGTAGTCTACGCACCCAATGTATAAAACACAAGGAGGTTTCTGCTATAATTGCCAATAAGACAGAAGTATTCGAAATATCCCTAAAATCCCTATCGCGACGATTTTTGCGGCCCTCGATGTGCTTTCGACTAGAGCACTCCATCTCAAGGCTACCTTTTCAACATTCTCTCTCAGAAAGACTTTCGTTTCGCTTTCAGAACACGTACGAATACTCACCTGTCAGCCGTTCCGTTGACGAAGGCGCGTGGGCAACCGTCCCCGGACCAAAGTATCGTCGACACGTGACAGCTGCCAGCACGAAAAATCCCGGGATGCATGCCGTGTATCGCGCGTCCACAAGGAGGTTGGGACCGAGCGTCGCCGTGTGCAGACGCTGTTGCTGATAGCTGAGTGCGGCCCCACCTGTTGTCTTGCTGAGTTGCGTGCCGAAATCCGCGGCCAGTAGTCGTTGCATCCTGGTGCAGAGCCAGGGCATCAGATTGAGAACGTTGCTTCGTGGTCGACACGGGGCTTGGCCACAGTACAGTTCCGCGGTAAAGCAGGCCTTGCCGCTGGGCGCGTCTCAAAAAGTAGCCGAATTTTCTTTTTATTAAGCACTGCGGGACGAAGGAGCTAGTTGCTGCCAGACAGTAGCAGTGCGCATGTAAAATGGCGGTGAGCGCGTAGTGCACGAGACAGCTGCCTGCTGCATTCTTCATTTTCTTCTACTCACCTGCGTCGATCACATACGAGAAAATGTCTTGCGAAGTTACGTCTTATTGCGAGGATAAGATGTACTCAAAACACCCCATGTTGATGTCAATGTGCACTGCGTGTTGTGGATTATTGAAAATAAATTGCAACAGCTACGTAAACAAATGACCTATAAATCCAAGCAATCATGTACCGAGTGGAACTATAGTGGCCCTCTACTTGTTTTCTGAAGCTTCAAGACTCGGTTGTTTGTATCAGCAAAAGATGTAGGTGCTTCTCGAGCAGGTACTTCTGGGTCGAAATAGAATAATCACCGTAGAAAAGCAACACAGCATGCTGCGTTGCGTTGGTTATTGCAAATATATCTACAGCACCGAAGGACTGACACCGAACAAAGGGGATTAGTGGATAGTGCGGCATATAACGCAAAGGCGGACCGAAATAATATCGCTACATCACCTTTCTAGCACCGATCCATGGGCACCGTGGGTGCTACGATGTTTCCCCTTCTTTTATGAGTTTTCCGAATAATGAATGGAACCTCATCTTTAATGATGCTTACTTCTTTCGCAATCACAGCTAATTGTGTTTATTCACCGTATGTGATGTTTGCTTCTCTGTTTAAAAGCCTCACTCTCCACAGTTATCTGTTCTGTATTTTATGTGGTGGATGCGCGGTCGATGTGGCCAGCCAGGGTCCCCGACATGCGACCAAGCAATATCCACCGAAAGCGATCGATGAAGCAGGTTAGCGCACCAGGGCACCGAGGCAACGAACGTTTAACAGCTATGTCGACTGTGTTTTGTTATTTGGTAACCCAGTCGGTCACGTGGTAGGCGGTTGCAGAGAGCCCGTTAGGCGCCGGTTGAGCTTGGTCCAAAACCGAAACTGAATGCACAACTCACAACTTTACATTTTGCGCTCTCACAGCATAGCTACTCGACTCGTTCGGTTCACTCTAAGGCACACTGAGATGGATATCAAAGAGAGGCTTCCCGCGAACTGAGCTTCAGAGGTGACGACTTCTCATCTGAGCCGCTGAGAAGCGACATCAGTACGGCCGCGCCGGACAAACGCTCCTTGAAAACGGGGGGACCAGCTCATTTGCCGGTACATCTGGAAAGTCGCAAAAGATGTAAGCTATCACGCATCCCGTTGCAGACAAAGATAGGCTGCCTAGTTCAGTGCCCCAACTACCGCAGTGGAGCAGTGTCTACGTGAAGGGCAGGCTTTAGCTCAAGGACGTAGTCAGCTTGCCACAGAAGGTCATCGATGGTGACGATGCTGACGCGATCGGTGCCGAAAACCAGGAGCCAAAGCAGGACGCGTGAAGCCAAAAATTATGATCACTGGAGGCTTGTCGTCTGCGTTCGTCCGTACCAGCGAGAAGATCCAAGGCTTCGATAAAATGAATCTCTTGCGGTTTTATATGCGTCAGCATTTCTATGCTTACTCACCGAGAAAAACGTCCGTCCGTCCTTCCATCCGCTCCTCCGTCCGAATATCACGTAGGACGGTCTCTTTCAAGATAAAGCCCGCAGCAGCGAGCGACTTTACATTCTTACTGCCTGTAGCTTCAACGCGAACGAAGAGGCAAGAACACAGCACTCACGAAGCTCTCAGAACACGCCACAACCTCCCTTTCGCAGATCGCTTCAAAGATATGCGCCCGCGCATCTCTCTTCAACGCGAAGTGGCGAAAACACGGCGCGCGCAGCTATCAGCAGTCGGCACTCTCTGTCCGCATTCCAGATCATGTGGTCCGATCATGTGGAACGTGTGGTCCGCGTTGCCGTGCGATCACCATGATGGTTTGACCTGGATGGACAAGGCGCGAAAGAGTGATAACGGCTTAAAATGATCGGAACGTCATCAGTGCACCTGGCGCCGCCACCAGCAGTAGTTTGCGTTATCAATGCACCTTGCGCCGCCGTCCGCACCAGTTCCGTGTTGCCGCAGCGCTGTCGTTTGTATTGGCCGGATCAAGTTTCATAACATTGATATTGAAACCGGATGAGTGGACATGAGGAAGTGATGCTATGGTTAAGCATACTTGAACAACTCCCAGAAGAGTTTCTACGTGATTTTTTTCAGGATAGATACGCTTGTTTTTAAGAACCGTTCCGTGGTCTCAGTGGCTTGGGTGCTCTACTTCTGAGCACAACGTCCCGGGTACCATTGCCAACCATCCGGACCAATTCTCGATGAGGCCCCCCCAGTGCGAAATCGTTTCTGTACTCTTAGGGCGCGGATATCACGCTTAGCTGCGAATATTAAAGGGACCCCGAAACACTTTTTTAAGGTAGTAAGAAAACGTTTCCAATCTGTCGTGGAGGCTACTGTGAACATGTGAGCCAAATATTGCTGCGCTGCTTGTAACCATGATTTTTCAATATCGTGCCAAATCAGCCAATGGCTTGCTCTCGGTTCCTCCAGTGCCGTCATACAGCGTCAATGAAAGCAGCTGGACGAACCCGCGCTATTGGCTGATTTTGTATTCGTGAGAGCATTCTCAGTTATCATCATCATCATCATCATCATCATCATCATCATCATCATCATCATCATCATCATCATCAGCCTAGTTACGCCCACTGCAGGGCAAAAGCCTCTCCCATACTTCTCCAACTACCCCGGTCATGTACTAATTGTGGCCATGTTGTCCCTGCAAACGTCTTAATGTCATCCGCCCACCTAACTTTCTGCCGCCACCTGCTACGCATCCCTTCCCTTGGAATCCAGTCCGTAACCCTTAGTGACCATCGGTTATCTTCCCTCCTCATTACATGTCCGGCCCATGCCCATTTCTTTTTCTTGATTTCAACTAAGATGTCGTTTACCCGCGTTTGTTGCCTCACCCAATCTGCTCTTTTCTTATCCCTTAACGTCACACCCATCATTCTTCTTTCCATAGCTCGTTGCGTCGTCCTCAATTTCAGCAGAACCCTTTTCGTAAGCCTCCAGGTTTCTGCCCCATATGTGAGTACTGGTAACACACAGCTGTTATACACTTTCCTTTTGAGGGATAGTGGCAACCTGCTGTTCATGATTTGAGAATGCGTGCCAAACGCACCCCAGCCCATTCTTATTCTTCTGGTTATTTCAGTCTCATGATCCGGATCCGTGGTCACTACCTGCCCTAAGTACCTAAGTAGATGTATTCCCTTACCACTTCCAGTGCTTCGCTACCTATCGTAAACTGCTGTTCTCTTCCGAGACTGTTAAACAATACTTTAGTTTTCTGCAGATTAATTTTCAGACCCACCCTTCTGCTTTGCCTCTCCAGGTCAGTGAGCATGCATTGCAATTGGTCTCCTGAGTTACTAAGCAAGGCAATATCATCAGCGAATCGCAAGTTGCTAAGGTATTCTCCATCAACTTTTATCCCCAAGTCTTCCCACTCCAGGCCTCTGAATACCTCCTGTAAACATGCTGTGAATAGCATTGGAGATATCGTATCTCCCTGCCTGACGCCTTTCTTTATAGGGATTTTGTTGCTTTCTTTGTGGAGGACTACGGTGGCTGTGGAGCCGCTATAGATATCTTCCAGTATCTTTACATATGGCTCATCTACACCCTGATTCCGTAATGCCTCCATGACTGCTGAGGTTTCGACTGAATCAAATGCTTTCTCGTAATCAATGAAAGCTATATATAAGGGTTGGTTATATTCTGCACATTTCTCTATCACTTGATTGATAGTGTGAATATGGTCTATTGTTGAATAGCCTTTACGGAATCCTGCCTGGTCCTTTGGTTGACAGAAGTCTAAAGTGTTCCTGATTCTATTTGCGATTACCTTAGTAAATACTTTGTAGGCAACGGACAGTAAGCTGATCGGTCTATAATTTTTCAAGTCTATGGCGTCCCCTTTCTTATGGATTAGGATTATGTTAGCGTTCTTCCAAGATTCCGGTACGCTCGAGGTTATGAGGCATTGCGTATACAGGGTGGCCAGTTTCTCTAGAACAATCTGACCACCATCCTTCAACAAATCTGCTGTTACCTGATCCTCCCCAGCTGCCTTCCCCCTTTGCATAGCTCCTAAGGCTTTCTTTACTTCTTCTGGCGTTACCTGTGGGATTTCGAATTCCTCTAGGCTATTCTCTCTTCCACTATCGTCGTGGGTGCCACTGGTACTGTATAAATCTCTATAGAACTCCTCAGCCACTTGGACTATCTCATCCATATTAGTAACGATATTGCCGGCTTTGTCTCTTAACGCACACATCTGATTCTTGCCTATTCCTAGTTTCTTCTTCACTGTTTTTAGGCTTCCTCCGTTCCTGAGAGCCTGTTCAATTCTATCCATATTATAGTTCCTGATGTCCGCTGTCTTACGCTTGTTGATTAACTTCGAAAGTTCTGCCAGTTCTATTCTAGCTGTAGGGTTAGAGGCTTTCATACATTGGCGTTTCTTGATCAGATCTTTCGTCTCCTGCGATAGCTTACTGGTTTCCTGTCTAACGGCGTTACCACCGACTTCTATTGCGCACTCCTTAATGATGCCCATGAGATAGTCGTTCATTGCTTCAACACTAAGGTCCTCTTCCTGAGTTAAAGCCGAATACCTGTTCTGTAGCTTGATCCGGAATTCCTCTAGTTTCCCTCTTACCGCTAACTCATTGATTGGCTTCTCGTGTACCAGTTTCTTCCGTTCCCTCCTCAAGTCTAGGCTAATTCGAGTTCTTACCATCCTATGGTCACTGCAGCGTACCTTGCCGAGCACGTCTACATCTTGTATGATGCCAGGGTTCGCGCAGAGTATGAAGTCGATTTCATTTCTAGTCTCACCATTCGGGCTCCTCCACGTCCACTTTCGACTAACCCGCTTGCAGAAAAAGGTGTTCATTATCCGCATATTATTCTGTTCTGCAAACTCTACTAATAATTCTCCTCTGCTATTCCTAGAGCCTATGCCATATTCCCCCACTGACTTGTCTCCAGCCTGCTTCTTGCCTACCCTGGCATTGAAGTCGCCCATCAGTATAGTGTATTTTGTTTTGACTTTACCCATCGCCGATTCCACGTCTTCATAAAAGCTTTCGACTTCCTGGTCATCATGAATGCATGTAGGGGCATAGACTTGTACCACCTTCAATTTGTACCTCTTATTAAGTTTTACAACAAGACCTGCCACCCTCTCGTTAATGCTATAGAATTCCTGTATGTTACCAGCTATTTCCTTATTAATCAGGAATCCGACTCCTAGTTCTCGTCTCTCCGCTAAGCCCCGGTAACACAGTACATGACCGCTTTTTAGCACTGTATATGCTTCTTTTGTCCTCCTGACCTCACCTAGCCCTATTATATCCCATTTACTAGCCTCTAATTCCTCCAATAACACTGCTAGACTCGCCTCACTAGATAGCGTTCTAACGTTAAACGTTGCCAGGTTCAGATTCCAATGGCGGCCTGTCCGGAGCCAGGTATTCTTAGCACCCTCTGCAGCGTCACAGATCTGACCGCCGCCGTGGTCAGTTGCTTCGCGGCTGCTGGGGACTGAGGGCCGGGGTTTAATTGTTGTATTGATATTCATATTCATGTTCATATTCATACATAATTACAAATTTTGAGTTATATGAATGAAACATGCACATATATCTGCGATCTCGATTAGACACATAAGTTATTTCAAACTTGCACTGTGGCTAGCTGCATCGGCTGCGCGTCGCCTCCGAGATGGCAGCGGCATTCTGCGCAGCATAGTCTACCACGGCCTCCACGGGGTGCCGCGACGAGCGCTTTGGCCACCCCGACCCTCAGCTTCTGGACGGGGCTTTGCCCTCTTGCCTCCTGCAGTGTGTACCTTCCAGAGCGCTTGCGGAAACAAAAAGAAAGAGAAAGCGTAGCATAAATGCGCTAACTCAACTAATAGTTTGAGGATTAGAAAAAAATTTCATCCTTGGGATTCTAGAGAAGACGTGCTATAATAGTGAGGCCATTTTACGATTAGTTAGAGAAGTGTTTCAGAGCCCCTTATAATAAGGGTTCACTAGTAGTACATTGTGCGCCACCCCAGTCAATTTTTGATCGTTAGAGCTTAGCACATATATACTAAGGTTGACGAGTGGTCACACACCAAGTCTTATCACAAGATTTTAACAAGTGTCGAAACTAAAAAAAAAATTCATTGATGATTAAAACTCGCAAATTCGAAATTTGAGCACAGCTCTACACATGTTTTCATTTCGCGATATATTGGCTGGCGCGGGCAATCTGTCTCGTGTGACTCGTGTGGTTAATCCCTAATTCAACGACAGCTTGGTAGGCTGCTGGATCGTCGGTTCGCAATTGCTACTTGCGCTCGGCTGCACGAGCCTGTTCTTGTGCCTGGGCTGCACCATCGGCACGGCGTACACGAGCTCGTTCCCGGTTCTGCTCGCGATGTTGCAGATCGAAAGCTGCCGGCTCCCCAGGAGTACGCATGACACGTGGCCTACTAATTTCGGAGCCGGAGAGAAACTGCTGCCGCAGCTAATCGAACACCACTTAGGTAGCAGAAAGCCTTTTCACTCCGTTCTTTGACGTCATGTTACCTGGCCCAACTGCCATAGAATGTAATGCGGATGCTCCCGTGTAGGCAACAGCGATTTTGACGTCAACGCTTTCATCACGTCAGCCTTTTCAATAGAAATTTCGGCCTAGGTAGCGTGACGTCATGGATCGGAGTAAACAGGCCCTGCGCAACCAGGTGGTGTTGGCTAATCGCGCGCCTCTCTTCCTCTCTCTCTCTCTTTTAACAACGGAGCTGTTTAAAGGGGTGGAGACATCAAAATTTTCGTTCATGCGTTTGTTGATTCAAACGTTGCGCCATGCTTCAGGGAGCACGATACACACAGCGGGATTCATACATATCCGAAAAATAATTTAATAATAGCATTATTATACCGAGCGATTTCGGTTTCGGTTACTGGGCTCCGGGGGATGCTATGACGTCACAGAGGAGGAAACGCAACATGGCTTGGTCACGTGGGCCACAAGAAATAGTGACGTAAAACGATGCTGCGTCGTCTGCTCGCGCGTACGCTTGCTGTCCCAGCAGGGGTAAACAACTGGTGATTCGAAGTACATGTCGCGATTATTATAATTTTTGCGAAGAGCGACAACAACGGTAATAATATATTGCGGCTTGTGAGAGTCGGTGATTCATTCCGAAGCGCCGTAAGCTTTAGCTTTGAAGTAAACCGGAAAAGGCCTAGCGACGATATCGGCGGCGCCGAACGATCAGAGGCGGTGAGGCTGCCGTCGTGCCAGAGTGACCACTCCTCGGTCGCTGATTGGCCGCTTCGCCGTACGGCTGCCGCACAAATGGGTCCCGGGCCCGTCCTCTCTACGGCAAGGAAATCTCGCCCTTCGCGAGCAAAACCGCCGTCGCACGGAGGCCAGCGAACAGCAAACGGCGTGCGGCGAGTCTCCATGCCGGTAACGTGGACGGGCCCTCACATTGAGAAAGGCCAAGCGACCGAGAGACCGTTTCGAGCTGCCGAACTATGCGACTATGCGAAGAGAGAAGCGGACAACACGAACGCCGCATATCCTGGTCTTTTTCGTTGTCGGCCGGCTAGTGTTACACGCAGTTTGCCGTTCGCGGGCCGCCGTGCGGCATTCCTGTTGTCCACTTCTCTCCTGTTGTGTCCGTGTCTGCACGCCTTACCCCTTCTTTGCATTAAGAAAGGATTTCTATATGCCTGTAGCTCGGTCATAGTGGAGGCTATGCTCGGTCGCTCGGCTCAGCAGGCTCCGTAATCGGAATTTCATTGCTACTCATCATATGTCACGCTTTTGTGCTAGTGTGCTATGAGGTCAATATTTTCGTTCCTCCTCTGTGACGTCATAACTGCCGCGTTAGAGATGGGTCTCAACCACGAGGACGAGTTTTGAATGACTTTTTGGAGCTGAATTAAATATATTTTGAAATGTTTGCAGCGTCCAATACCTCGTTCTGGGTGTCCTTGCATACGGAAGCAGCCTACAACATGCTTTCATAGCCTCAAAATTTGGTGTCCCAACCCCTTTAAGGTTTTAGTTCTACCGTAGAACGTTATCAGAAAACTCAGCCCAGCTGTGCGCTGGTTCGCGTTGCCTAGGAACCACCTGCGAGTGCACCGAGCCACGTAACCTCCTCAGACGCCACGCGCGTACGGCGAAGTCGTCATGCCACAGCTGAGTAAAAGCTCGGAACAGCCGGCACGGCGACGCACTTCTCGCCTCATCTACTCCGTGCGTACGTGCTGCTTCGATGGGAAGACCGAAGAAAGTGTGAACGCCCGAAGAAGCGGCTTACCAGAAAGAGCGCCGTACTGCCAAGCGAGAAGCGATGCGTCGCCGCCGAGCTCATCCCATACACCAGGCCGAAGCTGCGGCTGAGAAGAGGCGACGCCGAGTCGAGGATCCCGAGTTTCAGTCCAAGGAACGTGAGAGTCGGTGCCTGAACGCTCGACGTCGCCGAGAAAGCGATCCCGGCCTGCGAGTGCTCGAATACATCTAGCGTCAAGCCCGCAATGGCAACAACTTAGCAAAACCTAGCATAACCTCGCAAAACCTAGAAACAACTTAGCCAAGCCTACCATAAACTCGCAAAATATAGAAACGACTTAGCCAAGCCTACCAACAACTTAGCAAAACCTAACATAACCTCGAAAAATCCACAAACGACTTAGGCAAGCCACGTAAAAGCTAGGTGATCGCAAGCTCCGCTGTTCACTCCAGCCTTGCATCACTACACGCAAAAAATACCAAGTTCTTAAAAGCTTCTAAACCCTTCTTTAGATACACCATGCGACTTTAGCGTGTTCGTATATGTAACACCTGTATAAGGTACCGCAACAGCTTAGTTGTTACACCTCTAGAAATATAGTGCAACCATTGAATATTGTGTTGTCTTATATTAACAATTAAGCCTGTGGGCTTCAGAGATATTTAATAGTAAACTACATGCAAGTATTCAGAAAGGGAAAATTGGTCTCCACCGGAATTTAGCACGAAGCTGCAAAAGAAATCCATACAAGTTTGTAAAAAAAAAGCTTCGCAGTCGAAGAAAAATTCGTCCCGATTCAGGGATCGAACGCGAGGCCTACGCGTTTCGGAGGTGGTCATTCTACACCATCTGAGCTAACCGAGAGACTAGCAGATTGCAGTGCAGGCGAGGGTGAATCAATCGACAAGTCGAAGGACAGACACACTAAATATGGCATATTAATTGTACGTAACTACGCAATGTGGACGTAAGTTCATGAAGGGGAATATTACCATCCACCCGGCTATAGCATGACACTACAAATAATCAGAATGAATTTGTCTAATAAGGCTATGTGGGTTTCCTCTGTAGCATATTGTTACAGTCGGGTGGATTGAAATAATTAAATTGCCATGTTTTACGTGCCCGAACCACGATCTGATTATGAGGCACGCCGTATTGGGGACTCCGGAGTAATTCTGGCTCCCCGTGGGGATCTTTCAACGTGCACCTAAATCTAAGTACACGGGTGTTTTTGCACTCCGCACACATCGAAATGCGGGAGCAGCGACCCTGAATCGAACACTCGATCTCGTACTAATCAGCACAACGCCATAGCCACCCAGCCACATCGGCGGATAGCAGGGTGGAGGACAATTTTCCCTTTCGTGAACCTTCCTGAACCTTCCGGCTCCTCAGAACCCAGAACTGGTTCGCGGTTCAGGTATTCCGTCGTGATTTATCGCTGCATGTGAAAGCGGGAAATGAAAGGCCTGCGAAATGCACAGTGGCGACTGCCAGCTCACCGCTGTTGCTTGAAACGGAGTGGTACATCGAGCACACGAGCCAGCGCGCGAAATAACAACGGAAGAGAGGGCGGCGTCTGGCTCTGCAGGACACGATTCACAGTCGACAAACAAAAACGCGCAACGCGGACGACACTAGAGTAGACCATTGTCTAGTACACTCTACACACGACACGCACAACCCGCACACAGAGTTGCCAGGTGGCGGCGTAGCCCAAAGCATGATACATTGTAGCCCAAATGTAGCCAAACATAAACAGAACAAAAAAAATTTGTTGCGACATATAGCCATTTTTATATGGTTTTACTTGTACATACACTTTCACATTAGACTACGGTAATCCTTTTTTGCTCAACCCGTCGTAACAAAATGTCCGTTACGCCGTGAAGGTCAAACCTTGACGTCAACAATAGCGTCATCAAGCTTGCACAAGAACAATTTTGGTTGCTCCCGGAAACTCGCAAATTCCAGGGAATCGCTGCAGAGGGCGAAAAAAATCCCGACACGTTCATTTGAGGGATTGCCAGTCGTTTGTGCGCAGGCGCAGGCGCGAGTAAGAGCGTGCGTGAGAGACATGGAAGAAGTTTCCTTCCTCCATGTCTGGGGTCTTTGCTCCTTGAATATATGAATCTGCCTAATCACTACAGAGGAGGTTTCATGCGTTTGTCCCATAGACATGCCGGCATTGTAAAGTGCGGTCGAGTTTGTTTACGCTCCGCCGCTGGCCGCCCGCGCGGTGAGACAGTGGGCACGGACGCCCCATTTGTTGATCGCTGCCTGTAGAGGCAAGGTTCTCACTGGTGTTCTATAAGTCCCCGGTCGCTTTTATCGTCGCTACACTAGATTGGATTTTTTACAGAGCAATGCTCCAGGAGGGCACATGTAACGGGCACACGGAGGCCACAGGATAGCACCTGAGGTTAAATAAAGCAGGCGGCGCAGGATCTCCAGGGCACCCAAGGGGTAGTAGCGGGGGGATTAAAGCTGGAAGCAGGGCGGCGTGTGGGTTGGGGCCGCGGATGTCGAAGCGTGCCATGGGTGTTCGCAACAAAAATTGGCTGTGCGCGATGGCGGACAGCCGATCTTATACACCACTGGCACCCGCAGGCCTCGGTGAGCCCCGACCCACGGACTAGTTCGGGTACTAGCTTTGGCGTCTCCATTGCCGCTTTGGTGTCCTGGAGGCGCCGCCAATAATGCGAAATATTGACACATTGTTACAATTAGTAAAAAACACGAGTGAATTATTATAATTACGTCCAGCCGCCAGCTTGTGACGCTAAGTTCAGCACTACCGCACCCCGCGACTTCTGCAACACCAATCAGAACTTTGCCTCTGAAGGTACGTCGGTCAGACTTTCTCGCGCCTGCAGCGCTGGGGGGAGAGAGAGAATCAACTTTTATACTGAGCCCTTAGTAAAGGTTGGTGCGCGCTGGCACCAGATGGGGTGGAACCTTCTTCTCAGGTCCCATATGCGTCCAGCAGTTCCTGGCCCCTAGCCGCCAGCGCGAGCCCGGTCGGTATGTGGGGGCTGGACAACAAGGTCTCCCACCGCTCGGGGGGGGGGGGGGGGGTGTTGGGGCCGGGGGGGTAGGAATGGTGGGGGGTTCTTGAGCTTAGTGTACACTGCAAGGATGTGTGCTAGTGTGCCTTTTGATCGTCTGCAAAACGGGCATGAAGTGTCATGCTCTGTTGGGAACATCTTGTGCAAGAGCACGGGATGCGCTAGCGACCCCGCTTGCGTGCGTCGCACGATCGTTTGCTGCATTCGGCTGAGTTGCGGATGCGGACGGGGAAGCCTACATCTGCCGCGTCTGTACATTTGGGTGATTTCTTTGTAACTTGTCACGGTGTGCGGTCGCTCTGGCTCGTCCTCGGCCCGGATTGACAGTTCTCGGGCATAGTGGTCGGCGAGTGCGTTGCCTTCCACTTGCGAGTGAGCCGGGACCCACACGAGCTGAACGGCCCGTCCCGGTTATTTGCATTTGGTGAGGATCGCTAGTGCCGCGGGAGAGATGTTCCCCTTGCGGTAGCTTGCGTAGGCGGTCTGGGAGTCTGTGACCACGGTCCTCACTCCCGGTTGTGCGAGTGCGAGGGCCACAGCCACTTCTTCTCCTTCGGCTGTATTCGTCGTCCGTATCGACGCGCCTGTGACCAGTTTATCGATGGTGGTGACGACCGCCGTTGCTCTGGTGCCGTGCTTGGGAAGCGAGGCGTCCGCGTAGAGAACCTCGGGGTCCTCTTCCAGCTGTCGAGCCAGTGCCTTGGCCCGCGTAGAGCGTCTCTCGTCGTTCCTCCCCTGCTGCATCTTCCGGGGGAGGGGCTTGGTCTTAATAATGTCTCTCCACGTTGTGGGGAGCGGCTGCGTTGTCGGTTGCTGTTCAATTTGCCATCCGATCTTGCGTAGGACGGCCCGACCGTGCTCTGTCCGGCTCAGCCTTACTCCCTGGTGGGATAGGTGTGCTTCCACCAGCCCTTCCACCGTGTTGTGGGCACCCATTTCCAGCAGCTTCTGCGTTGACGAGTAGACGGGGATGCCCAAGGCGAGTTTGACTGCTTTCCTTATCGTCGTGTTCAGCGTGTCGCGGTTCACCTTCGCAAGCTGGAGGTACGGGTACGTTACGGGTGACACGACGAATGCCTGCACCAGGCGCAGTGCGTCTTCTTCTTCGATTCCTCTGTTCCGGTTGGTGACTCTCCGGATCATGCTCAGGACCTGCTATGATGTGGTCTTGATTTTTTTGACGGCTGCGTGCGCCTTGCCGTCGCTGCGCAACAGCAGGCCCTGTATCCGAATCTGCTGCGTTGGCTTGATCTCTGTGCCCTCGATGGTGATATTTATGTTCGGCGGCGGCTCTTTCTTTGGTCTTCCGGGCTGTACCATGAGCAGCTCCGATTTCTGTGGAGCGCAGCTCAGGCCGCAGGTCGTGGCATACTCGTGGACGGTCGTTGTCGCTCTCTGCAGGGCTTCCTCCGCCCAGGAATCGGACCCCGCGCGGTTCGTCCTCACCGTTTTATCGTCGGCATAGAACGCGTGGTCCACGCCTTCGACCTGATTGAGTAGTTCGCAACCTGGCACTCCTGCCCCTGCAGCGCTGGTACTGAGTAAGTCATCGTCAGCGGCGGCCTTTCAGTGCGTTAAACCGCGCTTGCTAAGGTGCTCTGCTTTCTAGATTTTCAATATATGCGGTCCGGGCTCTACTACTGTGGCTACTGCTCCCACAGAAACATCTGTGATGTTATTTACAAAGTACATCACCGTAAGGCGGAAGAAAGCTATGAGCCGTCTCCAATGACTTAGCACGAGCGCCGCAGGTGTGAGACAGTCTGTCTGACACAGCGGTTGCCAAATCGGGTGTAAAGCGCCCGCTGCCTCGGGTGTCTCATCGCGCTGCCAGCCAGCGTCCGAGCGGAAACAAACTCGACCCCACTCCGCAATGCCGGCACGCCTAGGGACAAACGCCTACAACGCGCGCTAGGAAATCTGCTCCGTAGTGCCGAGGTAGAGTCATATTCAAGGAGCAAAAGCCACCAGACTTTCTCTCTCGCGCCCGCTCAAACTCGAGCCTGCGCACAAACGACTTGCGATCCCTCAAATGAACGTCTCGTAAAAAGAAATCGACCGCGTTGCTGCCAAGAAAGCAACTATATTGACGGCGAGGAGTTACGGAGTCGCCATCTATCGGAAGCGCCTCGCTGGCGTAGTGTGAGGGATCACGCGGCGCGCTCGTCATAGGTTTTGCTGTCAGCGCTCACTGAAAACACCACGCGCGAGCTCTCCCGGACATTTCTCTAAGTACTTTCGAAACGAGAGAAGCTTTGTACTGTCTAAATAATAATCTTGGGCAAACTGAAAGCACAGAATCGTTTACAGACGCTATCTCTTTACCGAATATGTACAGTGAACGCCACTGCGCGCGGTCGCCGCTATGGAGTCTCCCGAACCGGCTTCTTGCGTAAAAGGCAGCCAAACGCTGAGAGTAAACTGTGTTAAATATGTTGTTAGAGTGGGCTGTCTGTATAACCAAATGGGGCATAACAGAATGAAGCCTCAATGCAGCGATCGCACGGGTTCGCAGCAACCTACTGCGCGTCTGCATGCATGTCCGCGCACAATGTTTTACTTTCGCTGTGAGCGCGTTTTCGCACCGTGCCATGAGCTTTAGGCCGCAGAATATGAGCATTTGACTGTATACAAGCAACCATTGTTGCGTGGTCGCTACCAGAGCTGTTCAAAATAATTTCATTGTACAGACTTTGACGCCTACGGGGACTGTGAGGTGCCGTCGCGACGATTCAATCTTTTTTTTTTCTTCTGAATTCTTGGACGTTTCCTTATTATTTCTCGAGTTGCGTCGCACTGTATGCTTATCGGTGTTCTCAGCGTGCGATTCCCGCTGCTTATTTTTTGTAATCCAGTGCATTAATTCATAACACGTACAAACATGACCATATTCCCATGCGTTTTTTTAATGTGCGTCTTACCGCTCCCTTTCCATTCCAGTGAACTTGCCAGTATCTATAGCATCGACAAGTTCATAGACCAAACCGTCATGACATTAGTCGGGCAGCGGACTCGGGCGAGCGTCTCAGCGCGCGTTTTCCGAACATCGCAGACCCGGCGCCGTAGCAGAAATCTTGCTCGCGTCTGTGCTTGCTGCATACCCGAGTTGTAGCCGATGACTGTTTGCCGGTTTTATGTTTCGCGAGCCAAGCTTCACGCAGCTTCTTGTCCTGCGGCTACGTGTGAATAAGGCTGACACCGGGCTTCGTTGCGTACGTCCGGCAATGCGACACCGAACAGTAGCCTACCATGTTGCTCGCCTTCAAAGGCAGCCACTACCTATTCTAGTGCTTTCAAGCGTTGTAAAGGAGACACTCGAAGCGGGAAAATCTTGCCACTAAATGAGGACCACAGCGTACGAAGGAATTTAAACTCTCGTTTTCAGCTCGCTTCGGCGCTCTCGAAGCAGCCGACGCGGCCGATATGTCCACGTGATCCCTAATTGCACGTCACGCCGACGGTGGCGCCAGCTTTTCCAGTGGTGGAGCTCGAGGCCAACAGTACCTCCAATCCACAGGGCTGCCGTTGCTAGCGGACAATTTCCCGCTGGAGGCGCCGTAGTCAGCACGAATTTAACGAATAAACATTGTTTCAAGCCTACGCATTGCTTTTATTAAATGAAAGATAGTACTAAATTACTATTTTTTTCGTTATATACAGTAATAGTAACTACGGATTGGGGTTTTAGCTGTCGTTAAAGAAAAAAATAATGTTCAGCATGATGCGCCTTCGGTTCCATGATGCGCTACGCCGCTTATTTTCAAACCACGGTGGAAGCTACACCTTTCATTTTCTGGGTTTTCATTATTTTCATTGATTGTGCATCAGAGCAGTTTAAATGTGGTCATGAAGCGGTCATCTGGATCGAATTTTTCGCAGCATCCATACCACTCCGTGAGGTCTCACACAACGTGCAAGATAATCTCTAACGTTCGCGTTGCCACTCTATTACTGTGATAGGTCTTAGTCACGGATTCCAGGCTCAGGCTAAAAACGCGCTCAACGGCAGCGTTCGACTGAGGCAGGCAAAGGAGGGCCAAAACTGATTTCGACTGATTCGAAAAGGAATGCTCACCAGCAGCTTCTTTTGTTGAATGCTGCCAACACGGTGGGTGAAGTTCATGTGACGTGGCGCGCTGATGTCATCGCTGAGACATGCTTCGATATTAGCACAATGAGTACCGGCATATGTGCCGTTACGGGCAAACTATCTTTATGTAAAAGCACCAGGACCCACCTTTGAGTTCGGGGTCCTGCAACCATTCTTTTTTATACTTGCATACTTGGCCCAGTTTCCCATGGTTCAATTCTCCTCTTTGAGAAGTATCCGATACTAAGTCCAACCTATAAAAATGAATATCGAACGCCGGCCGACGCTCGCTTCCATATAACGACAGGAAATGAAACCTAGGCAGCGTGCTCAGCTGGCGCCGCTACGGTGGCCGGTGCGCGCGGAGACAGTCGAAGGTGAGCGAGTTACGAAGGGTTGCAAGGGAGGATGACGGGAGAGGAGCTGCGAGGAAGGGTAAGAGGGAAACGTATTCGCTTTGTCGCCCGTCTGTTGGGTGGCGCTATAATTAACTCCGCCACCGAAGCGGCGGAGTTGCCGAGGCCGGCTTTAAGTGCATCAAAGATCAAAACCACCGGCTGAAACAACGACGCAGATAGAAGGGGGGGGGGGGGTCATGTCGCGCACGCACGCACAGCCACGCTACCGGCTCAGCCAATTAAAACATGCTCCGGAGCTACCTCTGGAGCGTGGATTAGGGCGCCACTTATAGCCCGAACAAAGCCAAGCCGCAGATTTTCTGCTGCCCAAATATAGCCACATAGCCAACTCGCCAAAATCGACGCCACAACTTTTGTTCTATAGCCCAAATTGACTATATATACCGAAAACTGGCAAAGCTGCGCACACCAACCCCTGAGACCACGGCGCTTCAACAACCCATCAAAACGATCCAACCTTACGCAAGGTGCCAATACGATACCGTCGGCACATCGTTCATATGACGAAGCATGTGACCAAGGCTGCAGTCTGCCTGCCGTGCGAAGCCAGACTGTGCATAGTTCCGTAATTGTGCTAATTTGGGCAGCCGTGTGCTTCTTACTGTTTTTGGTTCCATTGAACTTTGTCATGCAAGTATTGGCTTGTATTTTTGTCTTACTTGGCACTACGTGTGCAGCAATTCGTTTGTATGATTTTGATTTGGAGAGCTGCTGAGTTTTTCATTCGAGAGCGCCAAGTGGGGGGTACTAATTTGCTCTTCAAGCTCACGGTCATGCCACCATGGCTATATTAGGCGCCTTTTCAGTGACGTTGTAATTAAGACGTTAAGGGCAGTATTATGATGAAAGTTAGACAGACGAAATATTATTTTGGGTGCGTGGCATCATGATCGGCCGTCATGGGTGAGACTAGGAAGTTTCGCAGGATGCCAAGAAAGGCGGGAATTGCTGTATCTGCGCACATCGCCTATGTACTCAAGACAGCCGTCATCGTGGTATATCAGTCTCCATTTTAGCATGAATGTTGCAGTCAAGAGAACCGACAAACGGGCTCCTTTGTAATGATACATTACGAGTACAGTAGCGCAAGAGACGAGGTGAAGTGCCCTTCCCATTTGCTTGCCTTGTGCCACCGCGCACTTGTAAGATTTTGCGTGAACCACACTGTGCTGTTAACGCTTGCGATTCAGCTTTGATGGCGTTTAGGCCCATTTTATCCCGCGTGTTTGGTATTTCATAGTCTTAAGAGGAACTTTGTGTCCAATATGAGGCGGCCTCTTTGGCGCATCGGAATGTTGGCAATATTTTACGCTGCTTGTACCTTCGTTGTTGCTATAGATTTTCTTGTTCGTGAATGGATACCGCATTTACTCTGCGTGACTCAGTTATATAGACTGTATTCGTAAGTCGTAAATCCCTTCGGTGCAAAATATCCTGTTACTCCAGGCAGTCACTATTCTTTGCAGTTTGTGACTGGTGCCGGTCTCTACCCTGCGCAGCCTTCGCAGCACTTACTCGGCCGCCTGCAGAGTTAGTTCGTGTTCCATGTGCACGCACGGAGCTTGAGAAGTGCTCGTGCAGTTTTTTCGATTCGTGCGCTGTTCGTTCACCTCGCCCTCTTCGCGCAACAGGGCATGCATGCCGCGGTTCTTGGTCCATGTGCAACAAATTTTCCAAGCGCAAATCAGGACAGAGGAACCTCTATTTAGGCATTTAGGCATGTAAGTGCACTAAGTAAGTTAATAGGCAAAAGTACATTCCATTTCCAGCCTAGAGTCCATGTTATATGGGCTATTTGCACAGAAATTTTAGCCCTGTCATTGCGGAATTGATTTGTGCAAGAATTATTGCATATATTGGTCTCCGCCTGGAGGTCTTAGTAGAAAATGTGATTACGAGGTGACAGTGTGTCGATAAATGCAGGAATATCTGACTAATGCTTGGTAACCTAGCACGGTGTCTTGAAAGGTAGTATGACATTGACAGGTTACATAAAACGTCATAATATTTTAATCGCATAGTGGCGCTAAATCTTGCTCCACTGTAATGTGCCAACTGATGGTTCTCATTCAGTCCACTGACATCAACACAGCGGCCCCTGGCGAAAGGGCGGGAAAATATGTGGATATACATTGGGGCATCTTCCTTCACCTGCTTTAAAGGGCGCCCTCCAAATCGTTTAAGAAATACAATCAATCAGGCTGCTAACAAAATAAAGGCGAGTGAACGAAATTTACATTCTCATTACATAAGCTGCCGCTAATTACAATTGTAATGATCAGTATACTTAACGTGGAATCTACATATTATGTGCCCATTCCATTGAACAGCCTGTACAAAAGAATTTCTGCCATAAATTTTTATTGTTAGCCCTGCTTATATTTACTTTTATAATCTGGGTACGGTGTTGTAGTTGCATATCCTGTGTACATGTCACTTCCATGAGTAATAAAATTTACTATTTAGTAGTAAAATCTAGCACAATGTAGCAAGAGTGTGTAGGCCTGCCCACTTATGTCGCAAGCACACCGAGAGGGAACACCTTAGGTTCAGTGCTAGCAAGTGAAGAGTGACCGCAAATATGTGCACGCGGTGGTATGTGGGCAAGTTGTTCTAGTGAAGCCACTGCATCTGCATTCAAAACATTTCAACTACCAGCGTAGTGTGAAATATGTGTCCACTTCGATGAAAAGGAGCACCAGTGCAAATATTTGGGTATACCCGTGCAGGGTAGCAAGTGTATCTACATTGAAAACGCTTCAAGTACCAGCATATGCGGCAGTTCCATTGCCAGCGGAACTGCAGAATAAAAAGTGGTATATTCCCAAGCTCTTCATCAATTGAACTGCCTGGACGATGTTCCAAATATTTCTGGATGTGAAAGTGGGGGTTAACTTATAAAACATTTGCTCGGGGCTACGTATGTGAGTCTTAAATCTTTTTGCCACTCAGGGTGCTTTCTACAGGGAAGGAAGCTGTTAGGCCCTAGTTGGTGGGCATTTTTTGTGTTCGTGTCCATTAGAAAAACATTGGCCGATCGCGGCGGCAGTGCAAGGACAGAAGCAATGGCTCGTACCCTCGCAAGGTAGTGGCTTCAAGCTCTCTCCAAAGTGAAGCGCACAGTGCATACATTCCTTGGAATCCCGAATACAACATGCAGAACAGCGTACTGTTCAACAACGAACAAGCGCAAAACAAGCATCCGAGTCACATAATTAACGATGAGGTGCGCCTGGTAACCATGCGAAGCAAGTAGCGTGCCCCGCATACGTTTTCCAGAAGTGATTAGTCCTGTGCAAGCTGCCGCGGCGATGGCAGCTTGCGACGTGGGAAGTGAAGTCCCTAGCCTTTTGTATATAGAATAACCAGCCTGCATAGCACCTGATCTAAATGTTGTTGCAGCACCACTATGGGCGGTGGCACGGTGTCAAAATTACCCTTACTACCATTACTCTAAAGCAAGAAAGCATTGCACACACACATCAGCAGTTGTAGTAGTCGTTTTAAACACCTTCACTTGACATTCACTTAAGCGGGGTCAGGATGGCGAGCCAATTTCCTTTTTTTTTACTTTAGGAGCCTGCAGATTTGTGCAGAGCGTACTAATGTATTCATGGGTTTGCTAATGGTTCATTTACACCTTATCCCTGTTTTTGCGAGTGTGGTACAGATGTGCCTCTAGTACAATGCTGTATTTTTAGATAAACCGATTCGTATTTACTATGACCATTGATTATTTCTCCATCGAAGCGCAGATTCCTGTGCATTCCAGTTCATTTCATTGTTTATACAAGTTTCTAATCATGAGACTTGTACATTCATTTCACGTGTACCAGAATACTAAGATTATTTTAGTTAGCTAGCATTACTCAGTCTCACCGTACTTTGCATTAAAGTGGTGTCCACTTGTTAGATTTCCTTCTTTGTGTATTTAGGCAATTTTTCACATTACTTTTTTATTTTATGGCCCTTTCAGTTTTCACACTATTACCATATGTCGCGTATCCTAAAGGCAACCTTTTCAATTTTGACATGTTCGCATTGTTTTGCTTTTATCACAGGATTGAGTTTTGATGGTATGCGTCACTATTCCTTTTTGTGTTCTTTTTAAGCTTCTAAATTATTGGTATAACCTTGCTTGGAGGCAGCTGCCATGCGCATCAATCACACATTTTCATTCTGCTTCTTCCGTTTGCCGCGATATCGATTTCTAAATAACTAGTCTGTTCATCTGATAGCAAGTGCTATTTACTAATGAAAATAAGAAACTTCAGCACATTCCATGTTCTTGCTGTTCGTCATTGTATGTGTGCTTACGAATTTCGTTTATGTATGTTCTAGTCATTGTTGATCAGTTTCTACTTAATTAAGGATTCTTTCTGGGAATTTTAGTCATTATTGATGTGCTTTGAATTCGATATAGATTGCATTTCTCATATATTTAGCACAAAGCTTGCATAATTATTATTTTTCGTAAAGTGTTGCTTTGTGATATTCTCGTTTCATGCGCTTTTCTCACAAAGCCCTGGCCTGGCCGATTGTCAAGACCCGCCCATTTTTTAGCGCGATGTCATTCCCATTTTGGTTGCAAACATCGTTGCTGCATACCAAAGGCGGTATTCCGGAATCGTTTTCGCGGACATGTTGCTTTTCATGTGACTTGGTCGAGGATGGGTCGGCCTGTGTAGGCAACGGTACTTGGCACTGAGACAGGAGCTTAGTAGCACCAGACACCGACGCTTCGACTCATCTGGAACCCGCAAAAACAAGCTTCAGAATATCGCAAGCCTTTCAAGGCTACTTCTAGACGAGCTTTTTGATTAGGTCTTAAAAGCGTTCAGAAATCATATAATAAGGGGCCTCGCAAAGCGATTATTTGTGTCTTTCCCAATCCTATTTGAAGACCAGCTTTTCGAATACGTTTTAAATAGCTGTTCTCGATCGTCTGAAAAAAAGTAATTAAACCGGACATTAGCAAACATATACGACGTCTCAAAAACGAAGTTGTCTTGCTCGTATCTCTTTTAAACCACCTTTTTTTTTCGTCTCAGGTAGACGCTATAAAAACGTTATGTATCTCTTTTGCGCTACATGGGAATGGACGAGAGAAAGGTGTCTTTGCAATTCGGCCTATGGAAATGCGGCCGTCACGGTCGGGATTTTATCCCGCACCTTCGTGCTTATCAGCGCCACGCCATAGGCACTAAGCCACCGCGGCGCTCTTTTTTTTAAAATTTACAGCCATATATTACGGCAAAGTAGATGAGACAGAAAAGGAATAAAGACGCACATTGCAACTAACTTATTTCGCGACCATAATTCGTCCTTTCCTCTTCTTTACGCCGCGCTATTTGATGAATCAATTTCCCAATATTTTAATTGTAGCCCATACGGTCCCCACTCCGTGCAGTGTTATAATGAAGGTTCTGTTGCATAAAAGCATGTAGCGATGACTGTTTGTAAGCACATACATAATAACTGCAAGAAACGGCACAGTGTGGGCAAGAACACTCTGAGCAATATGTAGTCGGTCGTTTCTCTACACTCGTTGACGTGTTTGGCCTTAGAGACGCAGAATATATATATATATATATATATATATATATATATATATATATATATATATATATATATATATATATATATATATATATATATATATATATATATATTCTGGTTGTCATCCGTAAAACATGCATGAAGGTTTGTGGTGAGGTGTGCATTGTGAGATATTTAGGAAAATAAGAAAAAGGGGACGCTTTTTTCTCGTTTAATGGGAATGTAGTTGCAAATAGAAAGATAAGCACAGCATAAATGAACTCGGGCTTGTTAACCAGGGCTAAGTCCTGCACTGGAGTTGGGGAATGGAAAACAGAAGGTTAAAAGAGGGAGAGAAATCCCACTGTTGATGTCTATTAGAGTCGCCCACGTAATGGAACGGTTAACTTCACTCATGGGCGCATAACTCTTGTGGGCTTCTGCAGCTGTGATGTACGAGACGAAGGCGCCAAGCTCTTGCTCATGGAGTAAGGTATTTAGTCTAGCGGGTTTTGAGAAGTACAGAAGGCAAACTTTCGCCTTTGCAGAACAGGCGACAGCACTGAAAGTGTCATTTCCTCCTCATCTTTGTACGTCGACCTCCCCCACTCCCTAGGGGCGAGCAGCAAATCGGATTTTTGCTCTAGTAAACCTCCATGCCTTTTTTTTTTGCATCTTGCTCTCTGTCTCGCAAAGTTTCCACCCGAATAGCCGTTGCAATAGGCGCTTTCGTTCATTCTTCTGAAGTATGAGTATGCATCGGTGAATGCAATTCCCGGCGTAATCATCAACGCAGTCTTCACTTCTGGGAAGACAAGGTAACAAACCCACTTGCATAAAAGGGTCGAATTGCTGTATACGATATTGAGAAAAATAAGGTGAATGCCACTCCTTTAGTGCCATAACATGTGATAGTTTGCTTAGGTTCTCGACAGATGAAAAGCATATCTTGCAGAATATATGTTAGAAAATAGAGCATATTCAGGCCCATTACCACACAAACGGCAATCCTATATGGTGAAGCTTAACAAATGAGCAATTAATGCATGGCCTGGATTTCCTAGTGGACATGTACTTATGGGTGTGTAAAGAGCCCCAATATAAACGATAAAAAAGTTGTTTTGAGGGAAGGGTACCTTAAGGTAAAAGCGACTTAAGTATCACCAGATCACTCAACATCTTTATCTACACGATCTCATTGAAAAATAGATAATAGAAGTTATGTGATATTTCAAGTGCATGTAGAACTTTTTTTCATGACAAATGCCGAATCAGTTCAGCGGAAGCCCGTAAAGTGGAGTAAAAGATATGAAAGGGAAAAATAGGGAAGGCTTTGGAATAATTAATGGTAGCATAAGCTTTAAACTGTAGGAATGTAACGTTGGTGGCAGATGACATTGCGCCGTGAATTAGGAATTTGTGTACAGACAACCTGCATGGCGGTAATATAAATAGCGCATAAATAAGCATTGTGAACAGAACGCGCGTCGCAGACGCAGTGTCTTGTCAGCGAAGAGAGTAGAATTCATTTCGAATCAATAAAATTGAACCTTAACACCTAAGGGAGTACGCTGCAGCTGCCTGTTGATTTGTTTGTTTTTAAAAAACTTACTCGATGGCGCCCAAGGCCATATGCTTTTCGAAGCTTGAGGAACACATTATCAATGAAGGATTCATTGGCTGCAGGCTAGGATGTTGATTACTGAAACAAAACAGGCGCGTTTGATTAGGTGTACATATTTCAGAAGAAAAAAAGTGCTGTAGCCAGCGCCCAGATGGTTAATTGCTGTCGATAGCCAGGCGGGTTTCTCAGTTTCATCTCGTGAGCAAAACAAAAAGTTGGGATAGTGGTCAACATTACTCGCTTCTTCTATTCAAAAGATTAACTCTGAACCGTCATGTGCCAACAATCATCCGTTGCTGGTATACACCGCCGCATCCGCGAGGTGGCCCTTCTGCTGCTTTGTATTCTTTTGGTGTTTAGCTGGCTCTTACGGGACCCTATGTTCTCCAGGGGACGGGCCACTAATTCGCCAACATGCGGGTATCTTTCGAAAGCGCACTCTAGCAGCCAGCGTCATCTTCCTCGGCCGCCTTTTATATGTGTCTCGTGCCTCGTGCTGCGAGGTTAGAAGACGAAGAGCTGCTTCAGGTCGGGACGTATCTGAGCTCTATCATGGAATGTTCGGTTCGACCAGGCCTGTCCACGTGACGGTGGACTCCAGCACCCGCAACTGGCCAAGCCGACCGAAGACCGGGCGCGCCTCTCCAGCGCCGGACCACGTCTTCACCACGTGACGCCGGAGAAGAAGAGTCGCGTAAGCTGCGCTCTGCATCGCAGTATTGGAGACGCGGATCTTTCCACAACTTGGCGTTTGGCAGCCCCCATTCATGTAACATCACCTGGGCAATGGTTTCATCTGAACGGGACTGGTTCGGCAATTTAGCGCCTCAACCACCGGCCGCGCCACGCCATGTCCTAGCCGAAGTGCGACCCAGCGTGCCGATATGCCGAGTGAATCGGCCGCCTACTCCGTGGAGAACTTCGAGCCCAGGCCTCCGCAGGAGCTGGTGTGTACCGACAACCTGTGGAATGCCCCTGCCGACACGCCTTTTGCTCCATCTGCGTCCACGGCTGGCTGGCATGACGCCCTGATCTGGCAGCTCTCCCTGTGTCGCCAAGATATACCGGTGTTGCAAGTCGTACCTGTGGTTCCTTTCGTGACTAATATGATCGCCCGCTTCACTGTCCGCTGTTCCAACAGAGAAACAGGCTGTTGCGGAAAAGTGGCCTTGCAATCACTGAACCACCACCTGGAGACTTGCGAGCACAGCAGGGCTCTCTTCCTTATAGTACGACCTCTTCTTGAAATAATCACTCACTTGCTCATTAAAATAATTATTAGCGTGCTCTCTGTGTTCATGGTTTTATTGCTTCCTTTATTTTCACTAAGTGAATAACTAATGCCAAGAGTCCAAAACGCTGTCTCGCGGAACTGCAAATGGGCAGCTGTAGTGTCGTCCTGTGGTACCTAGTACATATTTAAAACTTCATCTAACGAAAGCCGATTTTACGAAGTTCCCACTCTAACGAAGAAACTTCCATTCCCCGGAAGGCACTCATAGGGTTCAATTTTGTCATCAACGCGAATTAACCAAACTAACTTGGCCGAAGTCTATTTAACGAAGTTTTCTTCCAAATAAATTAGTTAAAAAACGCAGATTTATTTCTAATTTTGATACAGACGGGTGTTTCTTCGACAATGCGCTCTAAAGCTAACGCGTTAAAACATCTTGGTGCCCTATTCGCGGCCCTAGCTTTATTTTGACGAAGATGCGGCCGTGCCATGCACGGAACTGAGGACTAAACAGCACCTCGGTAGGGGTGGCAGTTTTTGGTTTTGTTATTTTATTGTATATGCAACAGATGGCTGCATTCGCGGCAAGTACGATGCCGCGGTAACTTTTGCCATAAAAGAAAAACAAAGCAAAAGAAATATCCCTTCCATCGTTTCGTAGGGCGCGCATTCGGTATGAGCGGGGCATCGGATCAGCGCACCGTCACTGCTATAACACGAGAACGTACGCACACTCGCATGCCACCGTCTCGTCGGCAACAATCTTACCAGGGCGCCCAGGAGAGCGCAGTTTCCCGAAAACTGCAGTCGCTGTGAGAGCACGCTAGGCCGCAGTCAAAGGACATCTTCATCGGCGAAGCCAATTGCTCATGGGATAGGTACTACATTTCTCTGTGGGGTACGACGATGTTTGTTATTATACGTTCCATATAATATATGGGCTTCATGGATCTTCGTTAGCCGCCAATATTTGCCAAAAAGTCTTCACATTGTCGTTTTCATATCGATACAGAGCTTGCAGCTGTTGCAAGTTAATTTTTTTCTAGAAAGTTCCAAGGTAAAGACACCATTTCTTCAGTATTAGACAAGTAATACTCAAATGTAAATATTTTTTTTAGCTGTAAGTTTTCGTAAAAATAAGGAGTTATCGTAAAAGGGTAATGTGATTTTTTTCTTAACATACTTAACCCCAAAGGCAGTCTTATCAATGGATATTTCAGAAAGCGAAACTTGCCGTCGAATTAGTAAGAATGCAATATTATCAGTAGGCTGCACTATAGGCGTCACAATAGCGTTGCATGCAGCGCATCTGGAAATTGCGAACTGCTCACCCGCATGCTTTTGGCGATGGAGAACCCGCTGCCAATCAGTAAAATGACGCTCCACGGCAGCTTAGCTTGCACCATTTCCCAAGACAGCGAGAAAGGACTTCTGGCTCCCTCCCAGGGCTTCGATGGAATCACGAACAGCAGGATCACAGGTATGGTTACCAGTGTCTCGTCCTTGGGCTTTCTGGGATATCAGACACGCGAACGACCATTTATTACCGAACTTAAGCATTCGTTGTCAGTAAAGCATTTCCTTTATAATGCTTGCTCTGCGCACGCAACATTTGGCCCTTCAAGGCCAATAAATATTGCATGGTATGAACTCACGCACATTTCCTACGTTTCGATAAAGAAACCCGTTACTTAGAACGCTTTTTTAATTATGTCACTATAGTGGAATTATTTGCCAAGGTTGACATCATTTAATAAAGGCAAAAAATTGAGGCAACGAATTAAACTAACTACGTTAATTAACTACTCAGCTCCGAACATTACTATAGAACGTTGAAGCTAACGGTCATAAAAGTCTACGTGCAGGTTTCTTCATTTAGAAATGGCGACGTAGGACAAAAAATCGCCGCCCAAGCACTCCGTGCAGATGGTTAAGCAGCGATGATAAAAAGTACGGTCCCGGTGTTTATAACCGGGTTAATCCTTCATTAAACGACGGCTTGGTAGGTTGCCGGATCCTCTGTACGCAGTTGCTGCTTTCGCTCGGCTGGACGAGCCCGTCCTTGTGGCTGGGCTGCAGAATCTGCACGGCATAGACGAGCTCGTCCCTGGATCTTCTCTCGGCGTTGCTCATCGAAAGCTGCCTGCTCCACAGGAGTACGTATGACGCGTGGCCTAACCATGTCGGAGCCGGAGAGAAACTGCTGCGCGGAGTGGAACGACGTTACTATTGGCACAGACAATCCCGCGCCTCTCCTAATTTTTTTTCGCACATGCGCATGGGGTTGCGCCGGAGGAGTTTTCGGTGTACAGGCGACAGACGGACGCATCGGCTAGCCACACACACCTTCTTTGTAACAAGTGACGTAAATTTTTTCGTGGCATTTACATAATTTACACATGCACCACCGCGAAGCACGGAACTTCGTCGAACCCCTCTGTGAATGCGAAAGCGTGGCGTACTATGAGGCTGCCGTCGCACGGCTCTCTTCCCACGAGCTCATTCCAATTCGCTGTTTGCGTAACTCATGTTTGGCCGCTTAGTCCCTTTAGCACCAGGGGTGAGACAGGCCGATTTATTGCACTGCGGCGAGTTTTTATTTTACGCTGCCCCCCGCATATCAGGTAAGTTGAAATATGAGCTGCGCTTCGCGGTGCCGTGTGCGTAATCAGATGAACTGGACGAATGATTTGACGCTCGGTATTTCGGTGCACGTGGCTACTTCTAAACCAAGAAACACGGAACTACACTGTTATGACGATTCCTCTCGACACTTCGCTATAAGCAATACCGTCAAGTGTGTTAACAAATGCACTTGTGGGGCGTTACGTGTCAGAAACACCATCTGATTATGAGGCACCCCGTAGAGGGAGGTTTTACTGCCTGGGGCTCTTCAACGTGGACGGAAGGCGCGGTACACAGGCGTTTTGGCCGGGATTCGATCCCGCGACGTCGTGCTTAGCAGCGCAAGGCCGTAACCACTACGCCACCACGGCGGGTGACGTGAAGTGCGTAGCTGAGAAGCTAATATAGTGTAGTTTCATTAACCCCTCGGTGCCCGATTTATCTTAAACTCGAGAAACGATTTCCAGCTTAGCGGTTTATATGGATTCTGCCCTTTTAATAAAGATTACACTGGGAAACTTCATTTCACTGCTATATTTATCAAAATTTACATGTCCTGAATTCGCGACACTGGCGACTTGGTGCATTTCTGGCCAATGGCGAAAATTTATTCAAGCGGGCACGTTTTTCGTAACTAATGGCTAGTTCTTGTGTACTAAAACGCTTTTCATCTTACTAGAGCTTATAAAGTCCGTATTACTGGTCACAAATGCTGATGAGCATTGAAGACGCAGTTCTTGTGCTCATTGAAGCTAAGTAGGGTATTACCCTTGGAGCACATAAAACCATCTCTTCGTTACAGTTGGCCTGCACCTCTGTCGAGTGCCTTTCTACAAGTGCCCTGTGCCCCACGTGCTCATGCTGGCGTCTGAAGTTGGAGCTGGCTTCATGAGACGCATCCTCGACGCCACTAAATATGTTTTCGTCGCCGATGTTTTCACGAGGGAACTGTGTATGGAGAACACAGAAAACCAAAACTAGGCCGTAATTTCTGCGTTCCAATGTCTAGTCGACAATTATTCGGCATGTCGCGAATACGAGACAAGGGGAACACAGGCAGCACGCTAATGAGTATTTCAATGAGCAACTGAATGACTATTTCAAGAAGAGGTCGTACTATAGGGACCAGAGCGCTGCGGCGCTCTCAAGTATCCAGGTAGTGATCCAGCAATTCTGAGCAGCCTGTCTCTCTGCTATGACAGCGAGATGAGGCGGGCGATCTTGCTGGTCATGAGAGGAACCACACGTACTACTTGCACCACCGGCATATATCGGCGACACAAGGGACAGCTGCCAGATCCCGGAGTCATGTCAGCCAACCATGGATGCAGATGGGGCAGAAGACGTGATGGCAGGGGCATCCCACACACCAGCCCCTGCGGAGGCTTGGGCTGGAAGTTCTGCACGGATTAGACGGCCAGTTCACTCGGCATATGGGCACGCTGTGTCGTACTCCGGCTAGAGCATGGCGCGGCCGGCAGTTGAAGAGCTAAAATGCCGAACCAGTCCCGTTGAGATAAACCCAGGTACTATTACATGAATGGGATCTGCTGAACGCCCAGTTGTGGAAAGATCCGCGTCTCCTATACCGTGAGGCAGAGCGCAGCTTACGCCACGTGACGTGGTCGGGCATGACGTGGTGAGGACGTGGTCCGGCGTTGGAGTGGCGCGTCCGGTCTTCGGTCGGCCTGGTCGAACCCGACCTTGCTTGAAAGACCTCAGAAGCGTTCTGACCTGATGATGATGATAATGATGCCCTCATGTTATGGCTCATGCCGACACTGGGGGATCGGCCAAGAATTGTCTTCTGACAAACTTACCTAATCTTTTGAAGTACTGCATATTCGAATAAAACAAGAAAAAAAGCATACAAAAACAAACAAATAGTGAAAGAACATTCAAAAAGTTATTCGTTAAGTTGATTGCGTGTAACCGCAAACGGCATCAAGCACCTCCCTGTGGTTGAAACCTATCATTGACGCACCGACAGATAGTATTATTTCTGATGATAAGAGTTACCTTAATTCGGCAAGCTGAATTTCTCGAAGTCTTTTTCTTAGCAATTTATATCGCCGACATAAGAAATTCATAGACACGTCACTGAATCAATAATAATAATGTGGACAAAATCTCAGCACCTAGAATTTCCGTGGGAAGTCCAGTGGTGTCCATCAAGACAATCAGAAGTACTGATCACGAGATAAGGCTGCCAGGTTCGTCCATTAAACTTATACTTACTCAGAAATGGTCTGACATTATTACCTCTGTCTCCGTACTGCCAACAAAAGGAATCCCTGGATCACTATCTTTTAATATTTTCGATCTAAACTTGCTGTTATGAGCGCCACTACTGGAAGAACCAGCATTATAGGTCCACTCAGGCATGCTCGCCCTAATTAGTGTGCCATTTCATTTAAATGTAATCCACAGTGACTTGGTACCTGCACTAATTTTAGTGAATTCACCTGTGAAGGAACTAATGTTAGAAACGTCTTTAGATTTGGCGAATTGCAAGAGCCTGTAAGCGAAGTAGAGAGAGAAAGGGAATCTGTAAAGAGAAGTGCATCTAATGCGTTCGAAGGAGTTTGGTCAAACACTTTCGGGTCATTCCCACATCTCCTGTCTGTTACGCGACGTCACGAAAACTACGAAGACAGTTTTCTGATATCACCTTGCAGTGATTTCGCATGAGGAGGCCCGAAAAATGAAAAAAAAAGTATACAGCCTACGCGTCAAAGTGACGTGTACGGTGTGCAGATGCATTAATGTGCCAAACACAACTGCAATATTTTCAGAATAGCCGGATATGGCCCCGATTCAGCAAGGAATTGAAGCTGGCTGCCTATTGATCGATCTGGCACTGGCTACTCGTAGCTGTCGGGAAGCGTGAGTTTCCTTGTTTAGAATAAATATCTGGGTTGCAGAATAATGTTGTCGAAGCATTTTGGCACGTATACGGCCTCACGCTGTCAACTCTTCTTGCTGACGATCCGACTTAGAGGCAATTTAACTCCTCGCTGCAAGCCACCCCGATTTTCAGCCAGCCCCCGCAACCTAAGCGAGGGGAAATTGACCAATCGCCGACGCCGGCACTACTCTCCTCCCCCGCTTATCTGCTTCCACTACACTAGCTCGGCTTCACGGACATCCTCTCCGCTTCTGTTACTCTTTATTTCCGCTTGTCAGCCAATTAGATAAGAAAAACCTGCGAGGGTCGGCATTCGGCTTGAAATCAAACTCAAGTGACATCAGTGTAGATAGTGTTTGATTGGACAGTTGAAACAACGCTGTGGGTCACCGCCTGAAGCTTGCGTCAGCGTTTACGTAAATTTCATGTCAGTAGGTTGGAATAAACTAACAATAGAGTAGTCTTACGTTATAGGGCCCATGCTTTGCACCGTGTGGAAACTTGAGCTTGTCATTGCACTTGTTTTCTTTATAACATGATAGCTTCGAATAGAATGGCTTCTTTGGGTCCTTGCTTTAAAAAAAGTCCAAAGAGCGACCCCTTTAAATTTCTCATCTGTGCGCAAAGTTGGTGCACGCATACTTGGCTTAGAAAGTGCAGTCATTTGGGACTAAAATGTTTACAGCTGATCTTTTTATTTTTTTTTCTCCCAGCGTCTGCATCTTAAGCAAACCGGACAATGCGATTTGTAAAACGTAGCGTTTAACTAGACGGACATTTATTTCCCGCACATTGCAATTCATCCCTTGTAGTGCTCTGTAGATTCAAGTCCCATCCAGTGGCGTAGAAAGTAGCCTTTAAATAGCGGAGGACGCTTGGAACAGTCAGACAGAGGCTTCTGTAAACATAGTGGGAACGATAGTTACATCAAAGGCAGTGGGCGCGCGATGAAATCCCGGCCGCTGCGACAGCATTTCCTTGAGGGCGAAAAGTAAGAAGACTGTGTACCTGTGCATTTGGTGCACGTTAAAAAGCCCCATGTGGTCGAAATTACTCCGCAAAAGCCCAATACGGCATGACTCATAATCATATGGCGGGTATGGCAAGTGAAATCTGAAAATTCGATAATTCTTTTTCAAACCCAGTGGACGTGGTTTACACTAGCTCAATACATCGTGCAATGCCGCTGCCAAGTGAGCAGCTGCAGATTGCGATGCCCATTTCACTTAGCACACTATCCGTTTACCCGAAATCTTCGACTTTCACCCATGTCGTCGAGCGTACTGGCCGGCATCGCATAGGCGATCGGTTAGTTACATGGCGTGAAATTGTTCGTTAAATTTACCTGATTGCCCATGCCGCACGGCGAAGCAGAGAACTTCGTCCAACCCTTCTGTGACATAAAAATGTGGCGTAAAATGAAGCACCGCTCTCTGCCCACGTGCTCATTCCAATTCGCGGTTTGCGATACTCGTGTTTTGGCGCTAAGTCACATTAGCACCACGGGTGAGACAGACTGATTTATCGCGCTACAGCAGGTTTTTATGTTACGCGACCCCAGTACGTATCAGGTAGGTTGAAGTACGAGCTGCGCTTCGTGGTGCCGTGTGCGTAATGAGAATAATTTGAAGAATGATTTGATTCTTATTATCTCGGTCCACGTGGCCACTTCTAAACCAAGGAACACGGAACTACACTGTTATGGCGATTCCTCTAAACACTTCACTATAAACATATGCCGTCAAGTGCATTAAAGAATTAAGTTATAGGGTGTTACGCGCCAAAAACACCATCTGATTATGAGGCACCACGTAGTGAGAGATCGGACTCCCTGGGGCTCTTCAACGTCCACCGAGTGAGCGGTACGCGGGTGTTTTGTCCGGGATTCGATCTCGCGACCTCGTGCTTATCAGCACAACGGCGTAGCCACTACGCGACCAGGGCAGGTGCCGTCAAGATCGTAGCTAAGAAGCTAATGTAATGTAATTTTATTAACCTCTCGGTGCCGGATTTATTTTAAACTCGAGCAGCAATTCAAACTTTGTGGTTTATTTGGATTTTTCCCTTTTATTAAAACTACACTCGAAAAGTACGCATTTGGGCTGGTTGGTTCATGATTACGAGCAGTAAAACAGCGCTACACAACAGGACGAGGAGAGGGACGCAGACAACAGCGCTGACTAGCGAACAAGTGTCTTTATTCTTTCAGTCAGCATATATATACTCCGCCGCTGTCTTAAAGAATAAAGAACATACATACTCCGCCTCTATGAATGAATAGAGACACTTGGTTGCTAGTCAGCGCTGTTGTCTGTGTCCCTGTCCTCGTCCTGTTGTTTAGCGCTGTTTTACTGCTGGTACACTCGAATACTTCATTGCACTGCCATATTTATCAGAATTGGCATGTCCTGAATTCTCGAAAGATGGTTTTCCTGTGCTCCTAGCACAGGAAAACAATCTGTTGGTTACAGTTGGTCTGCACTTCTGCCGCGTGCCTTTCTACAAGTGCCCTGTGCACCGAGTGCTCATGCTGCTGTCTCAAGTTGGCGCAGGCTTTATTAGACGCATCCTCGACGCCTCTAAAACTGTTTTCGTGGCCCATGTTTTCACGAAGGAACCATCTATGGAAAACACACGAAGACCAAAACTGGTGCGTCATTTCCGTGAGGTAATGTCTCGTCGAAAATTATTCGGCTTGTCACGGATGCACGACATTGGATTATTTCGTGATTGGGTCAGTGTAGTTCCTCTTAAGCATTTTTAAGTGTACTCTCTAATAAAAAGAAGCTATATAAATTGAAACTCGATTTACCGAAGTGATGACCGCGCTCGAATTGTTTTGTTAAGTCGGGAAGTTTGTAAAATTGAGAAAGGAATTTTTCGGTCGTTCGAAATCTAAAACTGTGTGGTAGCGACACGCAAAAGTTACCGCGGCATCGTACTTGCCGCGAATGCAGCCATCTGTTGCATATACAATAAAATAACAAAACCAAAAACTGCCACCCCTACCGAGGTGCTGTTTAGTCCTCAGTTCCGTGCATGGCACGGTCGCATCTTCGTCAAAATAAAGCTAGGGCCGCGAATAGGGCACCAAGATGTTTTAACGCGTTAGCTTTAGAGCGCATTGTCGAAGAAACACCCGTCTGTATCAAAATTAGAAATAAATCTGCGTTTTTTAACTAATTTATTTGGAAGAAAACTTCGTTAAATAGACTTCGGCCAAGTTAGTTTGGTTAATTCGCGTTGATGACAAAATTGAACCCTATGAGTGCCTTCCGGGGAATGGAAATTTCTTCGTTAGAGTGGGAACTTCGTAAAATCGGCTTTCGTTAGATGAAGTTTTAAATATGTACTAGGTACCACAGGACGACACTACAGCTGCCCATTTGCAGTTCCGCGAGACAGCGTTTTGGACTCTTGGCATTAGTTATTCACTTAGTGAAAATAAAGGAAGCAATAAAACCATGAACACAGAGAGCACGCTAATAATTATTTTAATGAGAGAGTGAGTGATTATTTCAAGCAGAGGTCGTACTATAAGGAAGAGAGCCCTGCTGTGCTCGCAAGTCTCCAGGTGGTGGTTCAGTGATTGCAAGGCCACTTTTCCGCAACAGCCTGTTTCTCTGTTGGAACAGCGGACAGTGAAGCGGGCGATCATATTAGTCACGAAAGGAACCACAGGTACGACTTGCAACACCGGTATATCTTGGCGACACAGGGAGAGCTGCCAGATCAGGGCGTCATGCCAGCCAGCCGTGGACGCAGATGGAGCAAAAGGCGTGTCGGCAGGGGCATTCCACAGGTTGTCGGTACACACCAGCTCCTGCGGAGGCCTGGGCTCGAAGTTCTCCACGGAGTAGGCGGCCGATTCACTCGGCATATCGGCACGCTGGGTCGCACTTCGGCTAGGACATGGCGTGGCGCGGCCGGTGGTTGAGGCGCTAAATTGCCGAACCAGTCCCGTTCAGATGAAACCATTGCCCAGGTGATGTTACATGAATGGGGGCTGCCAAACGCCAAGTTGTGGAAAGATCCGCGTCTCCAATACTGCGATGCAGAGCGCAGCTTACGCGACTCTTCTTCTCCGGCGTCACGTGGTGAAGACGTGGTCCGGCGCTGGAGAGGCGCGCCCGGTCTTCGGTCGGCTTGGCCAGTTGCGGGTGCTGGAGTCCACCGTCCCGTGGACAGGCCTGGTCGAACCGAACATTCCATGATAGAGCTCAGATACGTCCCGACCTGAAGCAGCTCTTCGTCTTCTAACCTCGCAGCACGAGGCCCGAGACACATATAAAAGGCGGCCGAGGAAGATGACGCTGGCTGCTAGAGTGCGCTTTCGAAAGATACCCGCATGTTGGCGAATTAGTGGCCCGTCCCCTGGAGAACATAGGGTCCCGTAAGAGCCAGCTAAACACCAAAAGAATACAAAGCAGCAGAAGGGCCACCTCGCGGATGCGGCGGTGTATACCAGCAACGGATGATTGTTGGCACATGACGGTTCAGAGTTAATCTTTTGAATAGAAGAAGCGAGTAATGTTGACTACTATCCCAACTTTTTGTTTTGCTCACGAGATGAAACTGAGAAACCCGCCTGGCTATCGACAGCAATTAACCATCTGGGCGCTGGCTACAGCACTTTTTTTCTTCTGAAATATGTACACCTAATCAAACGCGCCTGTTTTGTTTCAGTAATCAAAATCCTAGCCTGCAGCCAATGAATCCTTCATTGATAATGTGTTCCTCAAGCTTCGAAAAGCATATGGCCTTGGGCGCCATCGAGTAAGTTTTTTAAAAACAAACAAATCAACAGGCAGCTGCAGCGTACTCCCTTAGGTGTTAAGGTTCAATTTTATTGATTCGAAATGAATTCTACTCTCTTCGCTGACAAGACACTGCGTCTGCGACGCGCGTTCTGTTCACAATGCTTATTTATGCGCTATTTATATTACCGCCATGGAGGTTGTCTGTACACAAATTCCTAATTCACGGCGCAATGTCATCTGCCACCGACGTTACATTCCTACAGTTTAAAGCTTATGCTACCATTAATTATTCCAAAGCCTTCCCTATTTTTCCCTTTCATATCTTTTACTCCACTTTACGGGCTTCCGCTGAACTGAGTCGGCATTTGTCATGAAAAAAAGTTCTACATGCACTTGAAATATCACATAACTTCTATTATCTATTTTTCAATGAGATCGTGTAGATAAAGATGTTGAGTGATCTGGTGATACTTAAGTCGCTTTTACCTTAAGGTACCCTTCCCTCAAAACAACTTTTTTATCGTTTATATTGGGGCTCTTTACACACCCATAAGTACATGTCCACTAGGAAATCCAGGCCATGCATTAATTGCTCATTTGTTAAGCTTCATCATATAGGATTGTCGTTTGTGTGGTAATGGGCCTGAATATGCTCTATTTTCTAACATATATTCTGCAAGATATGCTTTTCATCTGTCGAGAACCTAAGCAAACTATCACATGATATGGCACTAAAGAAGTGGCATTCACCTTATTTTCCTCAATATCGTATACAGCAATTCGACCCTTTTATGCAAGTGGGTTTGTTACCTTGTCTTCCCAGAAGTGAAGACTGCGTTGATGATTACGCCGGGAATTGCATTCACCGATGCATACTCATACTTCAGAAGAATGAACGAAAGCGCCTATTGCAACGGCTATTCGGGTGGAAACTTTGCGAGACAGAGAGCAAGATGCAAAAAAAAAAGGCATGGAGGTTTACTAGAGCAAAAATCCGATTTGCTGCTCGCCCCTAGGGAGTGGGGGAGGTCGACGTACAAAGATGAGGAGGAAATGACACTTTCAGTGCTGTCGCCTGTTCTGCAAAGGCGAAAGTTTGCCTTCTGTACTTCTCAAAACCCGCTAGACTAAATACCTTACTCCATGAGCAAGAGCTTGGCGCCTTCGTCTCGTACATCACAGCTGCAGAAGCCCACAAGAGTTATGCGCCCATGAGTGAAGTTAACCGTTCCATTACGTGGGCGACTCTAATAGACATCAACAGTGGGATTTCTCTCCCTCTTTTAACCTTCTGTTTTCCATTCCCCAACTCCAGTGCAGGACTTAGCCCTGGTTAACAAGCCCGAGTTCATTTATGCTGTGCTTATCTTTCTATTTGCAACTACATTCCCATTAAACGAGAAAAAAGCGTCCCCTTTTTCTTATTTTCCTAAATATCTCACAATGCACACCTCACCACAAACCTTCATGCATGTTTTACGGATGACAACCAGAATATATATATATATATATATATATATATATATATATATATATATATATATATATATATATATATATATATATATATATATTCTGCGTCTCTAAGGCCAAACACGTCAACGAGTGTAGAGAAACGACCGACTACATATTGCTCAGAGTGTTCTTGCCCACACTGTGCCGTTTCTTGCAGTTATTATGTATGTGCTTACAAACAGTCATCGCTACATGCTTTTATGCAACAGAACCTTCATTATAACACTGCACGGAGTGGGCACCGTATGGGCTACAATTAAAATATTGGGAAATTGATTCATCAAATAGCGCGGCGTAAAGAAGAGGAAAGGACGAATTATGGTCGCGAAATAAGTTAGTTGCAATGTGCGTCTTTATTCCTTTTCTGTCTCATCTACTTTGCCGTAATATATGGCTGTAAATTTTAAAAAAAAGAGCGCCGCGGTGGCTTAGTGCCTATGGCGTGGCGCTGATAAGCACGAAGGTGCGGGATAAAATCCCGACCGTGACGGCCGCATTTCCATAGGCCGAATTGCAAAGACACCTTTCTCTCGTCCATTCCCATGTAGCGCAAAAGAGATACATAACGTTTTTATAGCGTCTACCTGAGACGAAAAAAAAAGGTGGTTTAAAAGAGATACGAGCAAGACAACTTCGTTTTTGAGACGTCGTATATGTTTGCTAATGTCCGGTTTAATTACTTTTTTTCAGACGATCGAGAACAGCTATTTAAAACGTATTCGAAAAGCTGGTCTTCAAATAGGATTGGGAAAGACACAAATAATCGCTTTGCGAGGCCCCTTATTATATGATTTCTGAACGCTTTTAAGACCTAATCAAAAAGCTCGTCTAGAAGTAGCCTTGAAAGGCTTGCGATATTCTGAAGCTTGTTTTTGCGGGTTCCAGATGAGTCGAAGCGTCGGTGTCTGGTGCTACTAAGCTCCTGTCTCAGTGCCAAGTACCGTTGCCTACACAGGCCGACCCATCCTCGACCAAGTCACATGAAAAGCAACATGTCCGCGAAAACGATTCCGGAATACCGCCTTTGGTATGCAGCAACGATGTTTGCAACCAAAATGGGAATGACATCGCGCTAAAAAATGGGCGGGTCTTGACAATCGGCCAGGCCAGGGCTTTGTGAGAAAAGCGCATGAAACGAGAATATCACAAAGCAACACTTTACGAAAAATAATAATTATGCAAGCTTTGTGCTAAATATATGAGAAATGCAATCTATATCGAATTCAAAGCACATCAATAATGACTAAAATTCCCAGAAAGAATCCTTAATTAAGTAGAAACTGATCAACAATGACTAGAACATACATAAACGAAATTCGTAAGCACACATACAATGACGAACAGCAAGAACATGGAATGTGCTGAAGTTTCTTATTTTCATTAGTAAATAGCACTTGCTATCAGATGAACAGACTAGTTATTTAGAAATCGATATCGCGGCAAACGGAAGAAGCAGAATGAAAATGTGTGATTGATGCGCATGGCAGCTGCCTCCAAGCAAGGTTATACCAATAATTTAGAAGCTTAAAAAGAACACAAAAAGGAATAGTGACGCATACCATCAAAACTCAATCCTGTGATAAAAGCAAAACAATGCGAACATGTCAAAATTGAAAAGGTTGCCTTTAGGATACGCGACATATGGTAATAGTGTGAAAACTGAAAGGGCCATAAAATAAAAAAGTAATGTGAAAAATTGCCTAAATACACAAAGAAGGAAATCTGTCTAACAAGTGGACACCACTTTAATGCAAAGTACGGTGAGACTGAGTAATGCTAGCTAACTAAAATAATCTTAGTATTCTGGTACACGTGAAATGAATGTACAAGTCTCATGATTAGAAACTTGTATAAACAATGAAATGAACTGGAATGCACAGGAATCTGCGCTTCGATGGAGAAATAATCAATGGTCATAGTAAATACGAATCGGTTTATCTAAAAATACAGCATTGTACTAGAGGCACATCTGTACCACACTCGCAAAAACAGGGATAAGGTGTAAATGAACCATTAGCAAACCCATGAATACATTAGTACGCTCTGCACAAATCTGCAGGCTCCTAAAGTAAATAAAAAGGAAATTGGCTCGCCATCCTGACCCCGCTTAAGTGAATGTCAAGTGAAGGTGTTTAAAACGACTACTAGAACTGCTGATGTGTGTGTGCAATGCTTTCTTGCTTTAGAGTAATGGTAGTAACGGTAATTTTGACACCATGCCGCCGCCCATAGTGGTGCTGCACTAACATTTAGATCAGGTGCTAGGCAGGCTGGTTATTCTATATACAAAAGGCTAGGGACTTCACTTCCCACGTCGCAAGCTGCCATCGCCGCGGCAGCTTGCACAGGAGTAATCACTTCTGGTAAACGTATGCGGGGCACGCTACTTGCTTCGCATGGTTACCAGGCGCACCTTATAGTTAATTATGTGACTCGGATGCTTGTTTTGCGCTTGTTCGTTATTGAACAGTACGCTGTTCTGCATGTTGTATTCGTGATTCCAAGGAATGTATGCACTGTGCGCTTCACTTTGCAGAGAGCTTGAAGCCACTAGCTTGCGAGGGTACGAGCCATAGCTTCTGTCCTTGCACTGCGGCCGCGATCGGCCAATGTTTTTCTAATGGACACGAACACAAAAAATGCCCACCAACTAGGGCCTAACAGCTTCCTTCCCTGTAGAAAGCACCCTGAGTGGCAAAAAGATTTAAGACTCACACACGTAGCCCCGAGCAAATGTTTTATTAGTTAACCCCCACTTTCACATCCAGGAATATTTGGCACATCGTCCAGGCCGTTCAATTGATGAAGAGCTTGGGAATATACCACTTTTTATTCTGCAGTTCCGCTGGCAATGGAACTGCCGCATATGCTCGTACTTGAAGCGTTTTCAATGTAGATACACTTGCTACCCTGCACGGGTATGCCCAAATATTTGCACCGGTGCTCCTTTTCATCGAAGTGGACACTTATTTCACACTACGCTGGTAGTTGAAATGTTTTGAATGCAGATGCAGTGGCTTCACTAGAACAACTTGCCCACATACCACCGCGTGCACATATTTGCGGTCACTCTTCACTTGCTAGCACTGAACATAAGGTGTTCCCTCTCCGTGTGCTTGCGAGATAAGTGGGCAGGCCTACACACTCTTGCTACATTGTGCTAGATTTTACTACTAAATAGTAAATTTTATTACTCATGGAAGTGACATGTACACAGGATATGCAACTACAACACCGTACCCAGATTATAAAAGTAAATATAAGCAGGGCTAACCATAAAAATTTATGGCAGAAATTCTTTTGTACAGGCTGTTCAATGGAATGGGCACATAATATGTAGATTCCACGTTAAGTATACTGATCATTACAATTGTAATTAGCGGCAGCTTATGTAATGAGAATGTAAATTTCGTTCACTCGCCTTTATTTTGCTAGCTGCCTGATTGATTGTATTTCTTAAACGATTTGGAAGGCGTCCTTTAAAGCAGGTGAAGGAAGATGCCCCAATGTATATCCACATATTTTCCCGCCCTTTCGCCAGGGGCCACTGTGTTGATGTCAGTGGACTGAATGAGAACCATCAGTTGGCACACTGCAGTGGAGCAAGATTTAGCGCCACTATGCGATTAAAATATTATGACATTTTATGTAACCTGTCAATGTCATACTACCTTTCAAGACACCGTGCTAGGTTACCAAGCATTAGTCAGATATTCCTGCATTTATCGACACACTGTCACCTCGTAATCACATTTTCTACTAAGACCTCCAGGCGGAGACCAATATATGCAATAATTCTTGCACAAATCAATTCCGCAATGACAGGGCTAAAATTTCTGTGCAAATAGCCCATATAACATGGACTCTAGGCTGGAAATGGAATGTACTTTTGCCTATTAACTTACTTAGTGCACTTACATGCCTAAATGCCTAAATAGAGGTTCCTCTGTCCTGATTTGCGCTAGGAAAATTTGTTGCACATGGACCAAGAACCGCGGCATGCATGCCCTGTTGCGCGAAGAGGGCGAGGTGAACGAACAGCGCACGAATCGAAAAAACTGCACGAGCACTTCTCAAGCTCCGTGCGTGCACATGGAACACGAACTAACTCTGCAGGCGGCCGAGTAAGTGCTGCGAAGGCTGCGCAGGTTAGAGACCGGCACCAGTCACAAACTGCAAAGAATAGTGACTGCCTGGAGTAACAGGATATTTTGCACCGAGGGGATTTACGACTTACGAATACAGTCTATATTGCTTAGTCACGCGGAGTAAATGCGGTATCCATTCACGAACAAGAAAATCTATAGCAACAACGAAGGTACAAGCAGCGTAAAATATTGCCAACATTCCGATGCGCCAAAGAGGCTGTCTCATATTGGACACAAAGTTCCTCTTAAGACTATGAAATACCAATCACGCGGGATAAAATGGGCCTACCCTTACAAAAATGACTTTAGACTGTCTATAGAAAGTCTATTGACTTTTCATAGACGACCTTTCCTTTCTATAGATTTGGACTTTTGTTGATATAAAGTCTATAGACTGTCTATAGAAAAAAGTCGATAAGGTGTTTGTTTCCTTTTTGTCTGCTTCCCCTCTATAGAATACCTTCAGACGAAAGTCGACACAGTCTCTATCTATTTTTGTCCATACTTTGTCTTTAGACTTTCTATAGACGAAAGTCGATAGGGTTTCTATTTCTTTTTGTCTATTCGCAGTCTATAGACGGTCTATAGAAAAAAGTCGATAAGGTGTTTGTTTCCTTTTTATCTGCTTCCCCTCTATGGACTACTTTTAGACGAACGTCGATACAGTGTCTATTTATTTTTGTCCATATACTTTGTATATAGACTTTCTGTAGACGAAAGTCGATAAGATTTCTATTTCTTTTTGTCTACTCGCAGTCTATAGACGGTCTATAGAAAAAATTTGATAAGGAGTTTGTTTTTTCTTTGTCTACTTCCCCTCTATATGGACTACCTGTAGACGAAAGCCGATACAGTTTCTATTTATTTTTGTCCATACGTTGTCTGTTGACTCTCTATATTATGGACAATAGTCGACAAGGTTTCTATTTTTTTCTCTACTCCTGGTGTATTGAATGTCTATAGAAGAAAGTCGATAATATGTAATTCCGAGTTCCCATACCCCCCGCCCTCTGCGAACGCGATAATATGGCACTGGTTCATGCACGACGGCACCGCAACCCTGGCGCGGCGGGCAAACCGTGCAGACTGCTAGTCTGCGTTCGGTGCAGCTGCACCGAACGAGGATCGCGGCGGAGCAGACACCGTCCGAGTCACCAAGGTCTTCCAGGCACCCGAAGGCCCTAAACGTGGCTGCTTCCCGGACGTACACTTCGCGAAGACCAGGTGGTGAAGGTCAGATGGTGAAGATGTGGCAAAGGGGGTGAATAAGTGGCGAAAGCCCGCAGACCAGGTGGTGAATTCACCACCTCTGAGTTGTCGTGGTCTTGCATGTCTATAGATTAACAATAGACAAACATCGTTAATCTGGGCCCAACCCGTGTACGCTGTAACCAAGCGCAGGTACCGGTGGATAATACATAGCTGCATTTGATATAAGCCAGTAAAGTTGTATACTGCTGAGATTGCTGTAGAGCCTATTTGTAGACTTTAGTATACACATAGTGTATACCTCCGCATTTGTTGACCACATATGATCTACGTAGTCGCTCTCGGCAATCCCAAGACAGTCTTCACAGTTGTCGCATCACTTTTGCGGCAGTAGAATAACGGAAGCAAAACGCCGATCCAATTGTTAAAATATATGTTATGAACGCCAGCTTCAGATACAAGTGGATTCGAAACAGGCATCAAGCTAACAGCAAAGACACTCGTAATGTTTGTAGCTGACAACGCGGACTTTGTGAATGTGCCATGAACCGATGTCGCGCATGTGGCGTTCGCGTTGTGTGTCGTCCGATTCTCGGATACTTTTCACATTGTATTCATATCTCGGCTGCGTCACTAACAGCCCACCCAGTATTTCGCCGGCGGTATGCCTGCGCAGCCACGCATATGAGTACCTCAATGCTGTACTGATTGCTTTGACCTATCATCGGAACAGAAAATTAGCACTAACATACGTGCGGGCATCACATTTGGCGGTACGCTGGAAGATATGCTACAAATACGCTGTATTACTCATCGACGCTGGCAATAATGCGCCTAAAACGTCTGAAGGGCCCCGTAACGGCTTTTACAAACAGCGCATTCATGTTAGCGTTCCAGTCTCATGCGATAGCCCACAGCGTTTGTCATACAACCTGCCAGCGCATATCCTTCGTCCACGAAAAAAAATGCATAACGGAAAAGAAAAGCCACCCGTTCCGGCGCGCATGGCGCGCAGAGAGAGAGAAAGAGACAAAGAAAAAAATGAAGGAGGAAAAGGTGCTCACACTCCTCCGAGCGCGCACGCCCTCCCGCGCGGAGCTCCTGCGCATGCTCGGAGCTCTTGCGCATGCGCGGCGGTGCGCCGTCTCAACGAGTGCGCCAGGCACGTAAACGGTTGTGCCGGTGTGAGGTGTCTCCCTGAACGTTGGTGTCTGTGTATGCGTGTCTTCTTTGTGGCATCACACGTCAACTACACTGAATGGTAAGCTTTATCAAAGACGTTTTGCGTCAATACCTCATGATTATGTGAGCGCATTTCGTAGCGCGAACCGGCTGCATGTAGCGCAGGCGACTCGGGTATAGTGTCGGTTTGTCGTTGACATGGTTTGATAACGCGCTCTTGTTCTCGCTTCTACTATACGGAATGTTTTACGGCGAGCGATCGCTCGTGCTTGTTGATTTTATCATTATAGCTTAGGTGCGTAAAAAAGGAAGTACACCATGTTTTAACTTGATACTGAGCTACCACTAAGCGGATTGTGTGTGTTGGGCAGCCAGTGTGGTAGATCTCATTTAGTGGCGCTTGATCCGGCCGCGATGAATGCTGCACCATATGTGTAGTGAAATTCTCGTGACACGCTTTAGGTATATATCTCGAAATTGTGTTAGCATCAAGAATTTTCAAACAGAAAGGCATAGTTGAATAACTGCTAGTGTACTCGGATGAAAGGCCGTGTTTGCGGGGCATGCATCAGCAGTGTGGGCGCTGCCGTTTTCGCATAGCTTAAAAGTAGCAGTATTTTTAAGGTTCCTGGCAACCAATCTAAATAATTTTGGGAAGTTACAGCAAGCAAAACACGAGACTTGAAGAAATATCTAGTAGAAATCTCTAGATTCACCCAATCTATTTATATGCAACCACAAACGCTTTTGGAGCATGAAACCTGCGATAAGCTCAGTCACTTGCAGCTTCGCAACTTAGCCGAAAAAATTTGAGAACAATAAATTAGTCGCTCCGGGAACACCTTTACACGTTTCAAACTGAAGGCATTGCGTTTGACGGTAGTTGGAAGATTTGTTTTTTGTCTCTTTTTTAAACAATTTAGCAGCAGAAGTTATCTTTCGAGCTATATGAAAAGCGTTAAGCGGCTTCCGATGCTTCGGCGTTCTGCAGTTTACGTGCTCTTAATCACAAGGCAGCTGCTGGCGCAGATTCGCATTGTGCTAATCGTGCATGGTATGAAGCCATTGTCGTGCGTAATAAGTGTTCCGGTGTTCATTACTGTTGCATGTAGTGCCGTCGTCTTGGACAGACTGCATACAATATGCGCTGTACAAAAGAAAAAAGAGCCAGGTTATCAATTTGGTGGTCTTTTCTAAGTAGATAACGCACAGATTATTCAAATAATTCAGTGGGCATTGCATTTGTTCTACCCTTATCAACACACCTAAGAGATCGTAACATGTTTTAGTTTATAAGTAACCTGATCAGTACGCCCCCATTCATGTGCATTCTACTGAAAGTGTGGCAAATGTATTCATCTCGAAGTATGAGAAAAGAGACATTGCAGACTGTTCTAAGCGGAAATAAATTGCAAATCTTAACATGATTGTTCAAAACTGCAGTCAGTATGCTGAGCATGTTCGTTCGGCACGGGCATATTGCATTAACACCTGAAAAATGTGCACAGTCCAGCCGGGTATCTTTGTTTCAACAAGTATTATTATAGGCATCGTTTGGGATTCTCGCATTTCTTTTATTTTCATAAGTACACTGTGTGTCACATGAACCTGTCTTAAAACGAAACGTACCGTTGCTGGCACCGGCGACCATTACGATTGTCTAACTGCTTATCATACTGTAGTATAACGAAACATCATAATGGTACTGATTAATATTGCCATGTAGTCTTTAGTCAGAGGTAAACAAAGTTAACTAGAGGCATAAGTGATGAGAGCAAATTATATTGAAAACTACTATTGAACCGTAAAAATAACTAATTGTATAACTCATTGTATAGTTTTTCCTCACATTGTTGCATTTGCTTTACGTGTGTCTTCCGTGCTGTACTCGTGTGGCCATCAATTACGAACTTGCCGAAGCCCTTGTCAGCTTTATTAATCAAGGGATTCAAGTCAGTTGAATCTAATACTGCATGTCAAGTGACTGACGTGTTATTCGTTTTATCTAAATATTATGGACTGGCAGTACTTGGCAAGCATTAAACCACAATATTTTTTTTATTACACTGTAGCTACAGGCGTCATAGATTGCCAGAAAATTTTCATGAGAACAGCCAGGGAAGGCTTGGAAAAAGATCGGGAAATTTTAAAATGGCCACATAGGTATGCTGTCTTGTTATATGTCATACAAAGTTTCCAGAGAATCTCTGAGTTAAATATATTTTTAAAACGTTTCACCTGATAAAAATTGAAGGAAATTGGTTCCATTTATTGAAAAATAAAAGAAAGTCAAGCTTACTGACAAGGCATTTCTTACTCAATATGTGTTTTTTTTTGCGTTAACTAAACGTCCTGAACCTCGATAGCCTAGAAAAAATTTTCATCTTTCAAAGCACCTTAAATAATTTACTGTAATAGAATTCATTCGAACTATACTATCAGTTCTGTTTCCTAGGAGGTGGATATCTGTCGTGCCATGACACAAAGTGCTCGTGTGGTATTTCGGGTGCTCATGTGGTATACCTAACTTGGAAACCTGTTAGCACGCCCAAGAGGCCTCATTACCTGTAACAAATTAAGTGACCATATCGATACAATCAGCCCATCTGCCTTCCGTTGAAGTTATGGCCAATCACCCATTCATTTAAAAGTATGAGAAAGACATTTAAATGTGTATTAAGCAAAATAAATTACAATCTTAGGCATGATACTGTGAATATTCCAGTCACGTCTTCTGAAAATATCCCTCTGCACAGGCATACTTAACTACCAGCCAAAAAAAAAAATGTACAGACAGCCCAACTGGGTAACGTTTCAGCAATAAACATAGAGACCATTTGGGATAAGTACAATAATGCATCATATATGAACTTGTCTTAAAAGGGAACATACTGTTGCTGGCACGAGCAGCAGTTGTGACTGTTTAATTGTTCACCATACCATGCAATAAAACATTGTATAAAGGTGCTGATTTGTATTGACAAGCAGCCATTAGTCATAGTTAAACCGCATTAAGTATTGACTTAGATGGTTTGAGCAAATATATTAAGCTGCTTAATGAACACACAAAGAATATACACTTGTTATTTTTGCCTCACATTGCTGCATCTACTTATTTGCAGCATACACCTGCAGCACCTTTGGGACTAATGACACAAAGGTCAAGGCCAGCCTGGCGACCATGCTTGCCAAGGAGTAGTGTAAATATTTAATCTGTTTCCATAATAGCATACGACATGAATTTAAGGAATTCATCTATTATATCGAGAAATAAAAACGGTGAATGCATTGCTGGTGCATTTGTTTTATTTTTCGCACTGCATGATTCAGCACTATATAAATTCTTTCTGTTTATGCAACATATATGAAAGTACAGCTGGTTGATCAGAAGCATTATTAATCTACTAACGGTAATGCATAAGTGCAGATGAAAAGGAACAGGTGCACATGCATAAATACATTCAAAACTTTTTGCTACCGCATGTAAACAAAAATGTAAACTAACTTGTAGATAGCCGCTATGGAGTTATGGCCTTATACACTCTTTGTAGACTTGTCTATAAGATGTCTGTGTATATAGAGTGCCTATAGATTTAAAAAAAAATTCATATTTGTTAACAAATGCCTGCAGAATGTCATAGAAAAGAAGTGTATCGGACAATAAAGTTCTGTTTTTGTAGACTGAAGTCTATACAATGTCTATAGACTATCTATATACATTTGTATATAGACATTCCATAGACTTCAGTCTACAAAAGTAGAACTGTATATATAGTTCTACTTTTGTAGACTGAAGTGTATAAAATGTCTACGGACAAATCTCATCTGTAGACATTATATTGGCGGCGAGGAGTTACGGAGTCGCCATCTATCGGAAGCGCCTCGCTGGCGTAGTATGAGGGATCACGTGGCGCGCTCCTCATAGGTTTTGCTGTCAGCGCTCACTGAAAACACCATGCGCGAGCTCTCCCGGACATTTCTCTAAGTACTTTCGAAACGAGAGAAGTTTCTTACTGTCTAAATAATAATCTTGGGCAAACTGAAAGCACACAATCGTTTACAGACGCTATCTCTTTACCGAATACGTACAGTGAACGCCACTGCGCGCGGTCGCCGCGATGGAGTCTACCGAACCGGCTTGCGTGAAAGGTAGGTAAACGCTCAGAGCAAACTATCTGAAATATGTTCTTATAGTGTTTGTATAACTAAATGGAGCGTAATAGAATGAAGCCTCAATGAAGCGATCGCGCAGATTCGCAGCGACCGACTGCGCGTCTGCATGCTTGTCCGCGCACTGTTTCGCTTTCTCCGCGCGCGCGTTTTCGCACCGTGCCATGAGCTTTAGGCCGCAGAATATGAGCATTTGACAGTATACAAGCAACCATTGTTGCGTGGGCGCTATCAGAGCTGTTCAAAAATAATTTCATCGTAGAGACTTCGACGCCTACGGGGACTGTGATGTGCCGTCGTGACGATTCAATCTTTTTTTTCTTCTAAATTCTTTGACCTTTCAATACTATTTCTCGAGTTGCGTCGCACTGTATGTTTATCGGTGTTCTCAGCGTGCAATTCCCCGCTGCTCCTTTTTTTTGTAATCCAGTGCATTAATTCATAACACAAATATGACCATATGCCATGCTTTTTTTAAATGTGCTTCTTACCGCTGCCTTTCCACTCCACTGAACTTGCCAGTTTCTATAGCATCGACAGGTTCACAGACCAAACCGTCATGACATTAGTCGGGCAGCGGACTCGGGCGAGCGTCTCAGTGAGCGTTTTCAGAACATCGCAGACCGGGCGCCGTAGCAAAAATCTTCCTCGCGTCTGTGCTTGCTGCATACCCGAGTTGTAGCCGATGACTGTTTGCCGGTTTTATGTTTCGCGAGCCAAGCTTCACACAGCTTCTTGTCCTGCGGCTACGTGTGAATAAGGCTGACACCTATGGCTGACACCGTGCTCCGTTGCGTGCGTCCGGCATTGCGGCACCGAGCAGTAGCCTACCATGTTGTGCGCCTTCAAAGGCAGCCACTACCTATTGTAGTGCTTTGAAGCGTTGTAAAGGAGACCCTCGAAGCGGGAAAATCTCGCCACTAAATGAGGACCGCAGCGCATGAGGGAATTTAAACTCTCGTTTTCAGCTCGCTTCGGCGCGCCCGAAGCAGCCGACGCGGCCGCTATGTCCACGTGATCCCTCCTAGCACGTCACGCCGACGGTGGCGCCAGCTTCTCCAGTGGTGGAGCTCGAGGCCAATAGACTTCAGTCTACAAAAGTAGAACTGTAAGCCTATACATTTGTCCATAAACAGTCTATAGACAGTCTATAGACTCAGACTTCTTATAGACTAGTCTATAAAAAGTATATGGCCATAAGTCTCTAGACTGTCTATAGGCAGTGCATAGACAGACTATAGACTCAGACTTTTTATAGACTAGTCTATAAAAAGTGTATGGCCATAAGTCTATAGACCGTCTATAGACAGTCTATAGACTCAGACTTCTTATAGACTAGTCTATAAAAAGTGTATGGCCATAAGTCTATAGACAGTCTATAGACAATCTATAGACTCAGACTTTTTATAGACTAGTCTATAAAAAGTATGGCCATAAGTCTATAGACTGTCCATAGACTGTGTATAGACAGTCTATAGACTCAGACTTTTTATAGACTAGTCTATAAAAAGTGTATGGCCATAAGTCTATAGACTGTCTATAGACTAGTCTAAAGAAATGTCTACAGACAGTCTATAGACTCAGACTTTTTATAGACTAGTCTATAAAAAGTGTATGGCCATAAGTCTATAGACTGTCTATAGACTATTCTAAAGAAATGTCTATAGACAGTCTATAGACTTCATAGACAAATGTCTATAGACTGTCTATGGACTTTCTATCAAAATTTTTGTAAGGGTAGAGTCCTATTTACCCACGGGAGAATGCATTCTTATACGCGAAACTTATACGGCTCTCAGAAGCTGCGTTTTCGGCGATGGAGCCAGATCGGCATGGAATTTATCGACGATTGATTTCGCCCTGCCGCGAAAGAAACAAATGTTATGCTGCAGGTTTGCGTACAACAAACGGGGCAGTGCGATTGAAACGCGATACCATAGGAGCGCAAGAAGTGCCGGCAGCCGCGTCAATCATCGAACCAATCCAGCCAATCGCCTAAACGATTGCAGTGACCGCATTTCCAGTGGGGGGCCTTGTGCCCAATATACGGAGCTTTGGATTAGTGGTTCCAAATAAATAAATACAAAAATAAATAAATAAATAAATTAATTAATTAATAAGTAGAGCCCTCTGAAAGCATGCGCACACCGCGAAGCAAGCAAAAGCGAAAATGAGGGGAAAGGATGGTAAAACAAAAGTTTACAAAGTAGACTGCTTGCGAAGCTTAGCTGCATGGTGGAACAATCGGTGTAACAAAGCTTCGCGGTTCGACCATCTTCACGGAGTGGAAAGGGCGGCGATTCTTTCGACACTGTAAAATTGTTCACGCTTAGCAAGCGTGAGCGTCGGCAATTTTTCGCACGCTTGTTCTAAGCGTGCTGTGCTTTGACGCAAAAAAAAAAGATCACCCTTCCTAAGCATGACTCGTGGGATGCGCAACGCTTGCGAAGCGTGAGTGAAGGCTATTTTTTGCCCGCTTGTTTTAGGCGTGGTGCGCTTTCACGCTAACCGCTCACGCTTGCCATCCGTGACTGGCGACCTTCCTAAAGCTTAGTGAAAGTGAAAGAGAGGATTTTTCTTGATGCGGCATTCTCCTAATCTGTAATATGCGTTTCTGGCCGTCAGAAACCATTTAAGAAAATAGCAGAAGGACCATAATATTTTCTGTACTGTATTTATGGGCTTGGCGACAGCTTGGAGAGTATACGCTGATGTGCGCCAGTAAATAGCTAATTACAAAAATGAACGTTCAATTTTCATGTTGCACATGTGAAAACTGTATGGAACACTGCACTGTGGCAGCATAACGTGAGCTTGGTATCCGATAAGATGCAAGTCACACTTAGAATAGCCCATAGGGTAGTCGCTTTTTGAGACGGAGAACTGAAACTTGATCTCTGTTAGTGCGTCATTAAGTTGCCGTCGCGAATAAATACCTTCTCTCTTCATGGCGACGCGCACTAACCGAGTGACTTCTCTAGGAATGATCCCTTCTAGAAGAACATGCATAGGATCATACAAGAGCGCCTTAGTTACTCGTAAATGCGATAACATTCTCAGCACTGATTCGCCATTGATCCCATACTCCATCGATAATCTCTTCGTTTATTTTCTTTGTCATCTCGAGCGCTTTCAATTGTCTTCAGCTGACTTTCAGTCCCATTTTCGCCTCTCAGCGCACCCTTTGAGGGATATTTGTCGTTGGATATCTCTTTTGACAGCAAAGAACACGTTCTGCAGGAACGATAGACATTCGGACTAAACGATTCTTTGAACCCAACTATATTACTTGATGCAAGGGCGTCGCCTGTGAAGCGTGCGACGAACCCATGAAACAGTTTTTTGCCGCTTGATGTATGAAACTCAATGCCATCAGTCGCTAACCGTTTCAGGACACCGATAGCGTCCATCAGACGCTCGCATTTAGCCTCGTATGATTTCAGAGAACGTGCGTGACCTACGGCAAGCGAATATATTTGGTTTACACCTGAGCGTAGATGTGCAGGCAGATTCAAAATTGACATGTAAAAAAAATGGTAAGCTTCCTCTTGCCACCTTGGTTTGCACCTACGGGGTTGGCAATTTCGAAATCACCCCAGTTAATACTATGGGGCAATTACGTTCCCGCGGTGGTTTTTGATTACTGGATGGGAGGAAACCCACATTTCAACGTGCATATGGCGCTGGCTAGTAGTCCCACGGCTAGATCGAGTACACAACAATACCTAAGTTAGTGGACCGATAGGAGTACGCGTCGCCGTAGCACAATTAGTACTTCAACGCGCGCCGCTTGGTTGGCGTTTTTTCTCCCACCGGCGACTAGTTATCTCTTCGTCCACTTTATGTATTTTCCTTTTTCTCATTATTGCTTACATTTACACTGCAACCACAGCTAATCACCCCAACGCTTTCCTTGGCTTCATTGGCCTGTTGGCTTTATATGGTCGTGCATATATAAATATATATATATATATATATATATATATATATATATATATATATATATATATATATATATAACCCTGTGTATATGTGTCTGTGTCTGTGTGTTTCTAAAGTAACTTTTGAAATTGAATTGAAACTGATTTATTCATAATAGATTACAGGTTATAAAAAACAATAATATATAGAAGCAGGTCCCATAGTAAATGACTGTATCGGGACTTCCTGTTAACTATAAATATACTCTTTCTAAAGCAACGAGGAGCACCACATGGAAATCATATACAAGGAAACATGGAAGAAAGTAAGCAATGGAGCATACAAAACGAGATGTACTTGTGAATTTGGGAGTTACAATATATCTAACGCAGGAAATTATGCAATCGCAAAGAGCAAATGCACTAAAACTAAATGAACTAAAAGAAATTTATAGTAACGGACAGAAAAAATATAATGCAGAACATTTCACCGTACACAAGTCCGGCGTCCCTTAATAGCATAAATCCCGAGATTTATCCGAATTGTTCTTGCGTGGCCTGTGGTGAGGTTGCTACTTTGCCTCATATGTTATGGGAGTGCGGGTCGCTGGGCCCGAAGTTCACCAAGGAAGAGTGGGATGCGCTCCTGCGAAGTCGCGTCTTTGAGGACCAAATCCTGGCCGGCCGCGATTGGGCTGGCAGACTAGATCTGTCAGTCGTGTGATTATCCGGGTGCGCGTTTTATCGCGTTTTGCTGGACCCAATAAAAGTTTATTCACTCACTCACTCACCCAAACGCGAAACAATATAAACAACAACAAAACTTCTAAAAAACTTCAAAAATTGTATCCAAAGCGTGCATCACGCATGTTCAAAGCTTAGTCTTCTGTATTATTGCGCTTCTAATAAAACATGCGGTTGAATTGATTGAACGAATTATGACACTTCTAGCGCTCGTCAAAAATGAAGTTACAGATACACGAATTAACCATTGCCTGTAATCAAATTTATCTTCTCACACTGCGCACGTTTGCATTGGCATAGCATTGTGGACAACCGTACGCCTCCAATTCTGCCTCATATTACGAATTACGTTTATGCGAATGACACTCGGATACAATCCACGGAAATCGCGAACCGACATTCAGCATCATAGGTGTAGTAGTATTTATTTGTGATCACAAGTTTGTAGAACCAAATAGTTTTCATCTCTTAAGTTTGTAATAAACTAACTTTCTGTCGACGTAACCCTATTCCTCTACTTACATTTTCAAAGCCGCCACTTCAAGTCTCATGTCACCATGCCTGCTACTGCCACCACGAAATTTCCTGCCGTCAGTGACTACGTAGTGACTAATAACGACCCAGTTTTCGGTAGCGGCAGCTATACATTAACGTAGCTATTATGTAGGTGAACGTATTTACTCATGCTACCGAAACGGCACCGTCCAAGACGCTGTTATCTGGACCTAGGTATTGGTGCTCTCCTGTGGATTTTTTCTTACCCCCTGCCCTTGCTAATGCAGTTATCAACATCTCTCATCCTTGCCGGATTCAATGGTGTGGGTGCAGAGGAGGCTTTACTTAAGCCCGTTCAAAGCCCCGACTTCAGGTTTGATGGCGCCATACCTGCGACTGCCACCGTGATATTGCCTGCCACATACAATTACATGGCCAGCAACAACGACCATTCTACAAGTGTTAGAAAGCGACAGCGACATACAAACGTAGTTATATCTGTGTAAGTGCACTTACTATTGCCCCTGAAATAAGCGCGCCTACGATGCTACTCTCTGATTCTGGCTGTAGCCAGTGGCGTAGCTAGGTCACCTGGCACCCGGGGCCCATAGGTCTTCTGTCACCCCCCCCCCCCCCCCCGGCTGTAGTCGAGGAAGGCGAGGATATCGACAATTTCCAGGTTTCAGCACCAGTACAGCCGCCTTCGATACCGCGCACGTCCCCTAGGTTCCCCTCTCCTTCGCTTTCTTTCCCAGAGATCGCGAATGCCACAGGTATTGACGGCGAGGAGTTAGGCAGTCGCCACCTAACGGAAGCGCCTCGCTGGCGTAGTATGAGGGATCAGGGGGCGCGCTCCTCATAGGTTTTGCTGTCAGCGCTCACTGAAAACACCACGCACGAGCTCTCCCGGACATTTCTGTAAGTACTTTCGAAGCGAGAGAAGGTTTTTACTGACTAAATTATAATCTTGGGCAAAGTAAAAGCACAGAATCGTTTGCAGACGCTATCTCTTTACCGAATACGTACAGTGAACGCCACTGTGCGCGGTGGCAGCGATGGAGTCCCCCGGACCGGCTTCTTGCGTGAAAGGTAGGCAAACGCTGAGAGCAAATTATGTGAAATATGTTCTTATAGTGTTTGTATAGCTAAATTGAGCGTAATAGAATGAAGCCTCAATGCAGCGATCGCACAGCTTCGCAGTGACCGACTGCGCGTCTGCATGCTTGTCCGCGCACTGTTTCGCTTTCTCCGCGTGAGAGTTTTCGCACCGTGCCATGAGCTTCAGGCCGCATAATATGAGCATTTGACAGTATACAAGCAACCATTGTTGCGTGAGCGCTATCAGAGCTGTTCAAAAATAATTTCATTGTAGAGACTTCGACGCCTACGGGGACTGTGATTTGCCGTCGCGACGATTCAATCGTTTTTTTTTCTAAATTTTTGGACGTTTCAATATTATTTCTCGAGTTGCATCGCACTATATGTGTATCGGTGATCTCAGCGTGCGATCTCCCGATGCTGCTTTTTTTTTTTTGCAATCCAGTGCATTATTTCATAACACAAACATGACCATATGCCATGCTTTTTTTTATGTCGCTCCCTTTCCACTGCAGTGAACTTGCCAAAATCTATAGCATCGACAAGTTCATAGACCAAACCTTCATGACATTAGTCGGGCAGCGGAAACGGGAGAGCATCTCAGTGCGCGTTTTTAGAACATCGCAGACCCGGCGCCGTAGCAGAAGTCTTCCTCGCGTCTGTGCTTGCTGCATATCCGAGTTGCAGCCGATGACTGTTTGCCGGTTTTATGTTTGGCGAGCCAAGCTTCACGCAGCTTCTTGTCCTGCGGCTACGTATGAATAAGGCTGACATCGGGCTCCGTTGCGTACGTCCGGCACCGAGCAGTAGCCTACAATGTTGCGCGCCTTCAAAGGTAGCCACTACCTATTGTAGTGCTGTCAATCGTTGTAAAGGAGACACTCGAAGCGAGGAAATCTCGCCACTAAATGAGGACTGCAGCGTACGAGGGAACTTAAACTCTCGTTTCCAGCTCGCTTCGACGCTCCCGAAGCAGCCGACGCGGCCCCTGTGTCCACGTGATCCCTAATAGCACGTCACGCCGACGGTGGCGCCAGATTTTCCAGTGGTGCAGCCTGAGGCCAGTACACGCTGTTTTTTCCTGCGCCAAATAACACAGGGTGCTGCACTGATAACTTGTGATAAGCACATGTGCACATCTTCTGTCAGACTGTAAGTCTTGGCAACCAATACAAATGCGGCATCGTGGCAAATACGGCTCACGTCACAAGTAAAAAAAAAAATTATGAAGTTTTGATTACCAGTTTTAGCGGCAACATTGCATTTGCAAAATTGAAGGCCGACATTCATATCTTGCCCAACAACAACTTCACAAAAATCGTCATAGGTACTATGGCCCGCAGTATTTTGGCTGTGGACAGCCCTGAACGAAAACGAAAATGAAATTGTGTCTCAGTGACGCTGATCTCCCTACCATATTAGAAAAACGAAAAACGCGACCTGCCTCCCTGCTGTGCGGGCGCCAATGCTATGACAATTACGAGTTCTCTTCATTATGATCAATAAAGCCTTGTTTTTATTTGCTGCTATGCGGACAAACGTGATTATCCGAGCTGCGGTACCACCAAAAGATTGGAAAAAGAATAGAGCACGCTTCGCGTCGATTCTTGGCGTCACCATGAAGCCCGTGCCAGCGAAACCTGTTCGTCTGCACTCGCGATGGAGAGGGTTGAGGGATCAACGCCACTGGTCCACTATTTCATATTTCTTTCGCTACTGCCATACTGGGCGCCGTCCGCCGTGCCAAAGTACTGTAGGTCGTAGCGCCCAAAACGATTTTGTTTAAGAAATTTTTGTTGAGTTAATAATATGACTTTGAGTCCTCAATTCTTGGAATTGAAGTGCTTCCTCTATAAGTACTAATTAAGGAATTATTAAGGATAGGGTTAGGACTTATCTGCCATATTTTTCGCGCTACCGAGTTCCTAGTAATCACAAAGACACATAACTTCATAGAGTATCGGGAAATATCCTTACAAAATTCATGTTTTTTTTGTAAAATTCTGTGCAGCTGACACAAGCACTGTACTTGTGACATGAAGTCAAACAACAACAACAGTTTTCTGAAACTTTCGAGGGCAGGAAGGAAAGCGTCAAACATAACGGCAGGTTTTGCAGCGGCTTCAGGGAGCGAGCGCCGTTGTTGAACGTCGCGGCGCCCGCGACTATATACAGCCTGTCGAGTCATACGCCGCCAAACTCTTCGGCCGCACAGAGTTTGAAGACGATGCAGAGAATCCCATTCGTGACTTTTGACGGCCGCACTTATGCAACGTCTCTCTCAACGAACGCTTCGCCGTAACCGCGAGCGCCGGGTGCGCTGGTTGCACGCCCACTTTCTACTGCCCTTCTTCGTCTTCGCTGCGCGTTCTGAATGGAAGAGGAATCCAAGAGCCTCAACGCCTTACAACGCCTGACTGTATGTTTAACGACGCCTGCTCCTAGCGTGAACACACGGCACGAGCGCACCCCACATGAAACGTTCCGCTAAGGCGAGTAGTTTAGCGCCCATTTTGCGAATAAAATTTTTTAGCCCATACATTTGTGCAATTATTTCGTGGGGTGTTGATAGAGCTGCAGCCGACAATTCTGCGGCTCAACGCGTCGGCTACATGAGCTCGGGCTGCTGGATACTGGAGCATTCTTTGCCATTTGCGCCCAGTCAAGCCGGCAGAAAGAGGGGTGTCTTCAGGCGTATGACACCCCCCCCCCCCCCCCCCCCCACTGGCCCCTTGCACCCGGGGCCCACGGCCCCCCGGCCCCCCCTGTTGCTACGCCACTGGCTGTAGCGTACACCACATGCACCCAACTCAAACTGCCAAGTTACTCAATTTGGCAAGGAATCAGTTTGGGTGATGGCCCTTTGGGTAGCGAGTTCAACTCCTTGCAGCTACAATGTGACGCTATGGCGTTCTTGAGAAAAAAGTTTCTTCTTTGTTAACCCTTTATTGCGAGTGATTTCATTATACTTCAGAAATCCTTATTTCTATACGGATTTTATGAAAATGTTTTCAGCTCTGCTAACGATACCATCATATATATCGGTTAGACTTTGCGTTACTGCACACCAAAAGAATTCTGGGACTTTAAGGTCAAGCACAACGACGCGCTAAGACCAATATAGATGTCGCGCATTAAACGAAGAGAACGTGTTATTTTCGCAGAAAAAACTGAATAAAAACTCTCATCACTACGACCAATATGCTGCATTAATGTTGGCATCCCAAGAAATGTGTAAGAAATATCAACAAAAAGTTTATCTGCAGCTACAATTGCCACGTACGGCTCAAAAATGACCACACTAAAGATACGTTGTCGAGGAAAACAACACTGAATAGAAGCGAAGGTGATTCCATGCAATATTCAGCGCTACTACAAGAAATTTACGTGCAATAATCGTTCGCTTTCAAACTTGATCATGACTAATGGCGTCATCATATATGAACATGGCAGTAAAGGCCAGAGCCCGGAAACGGGCTTTTCGAGTGCCACTCCCAGTGCCACGAGCCAACCGCGCTCAAGCGCATGTTGCTACAAACCTTTTGTCAAACAAAAACTCATTAGCGTGCATTACAGCACACGAACGATACAATGATCATAAGTAAAACGCCACACTTAATATTCTGAGTTTCTCTTCGTCTACAGCTAGTACTACGGCTTAGATATTTCCAGCACTATTGGAACGGCCAGCCGTAATGCAGCGCCGCCGGATTCGCTACAACATGCAATCTCAGCGAGGTGTACAGTGGCGCATGACCGCAGTCATATCTTGCGCATTTAATAAAGGCACCGCTTTTACGTTAGCTTCATCCAGTTATCGAATTTAATTTCATTCTTCTGGCGAGTGGCTCGATCGCAATAGCACTTAAGTTTGTCCTGGCGACACCAGCGATTAGCACGAAGTTCATGTCCTGGTACCGTTGTCGCCGACTAATGCCCTCAGCCAATTCGGCTTCGGTCAGGCCACCAGTGGGAACATGTTAACGAGCAGCCAGCCGCTCTCGGGCGCCTTCCTCAGTAGCGGGCCTGCCATCTGAGCGGTGTGTACCCGGACGGCAAGGCGAACCCCGTCGCTAATGCGGCACACGCTCATCGCGTGGTAGCTCTGCTCGTAGCCGCTGATAGACAAGATCGTGCAATTTGTTTCTAGGCCTCGCGGCCCGTCCTCGGCGGGTTCTGGGCGCGTTCCGGCAACACCGCGTCGAACGTGACATGGCTGAGGGTGCTACCCTTCGGCAGCATATCACTTATGGCGGTCGCCACGCGGTGATCGAAAGTCCACCCGCCAAAAAAGACGGAGCACAGGCTGGGGCTTTTGCCGATAGCTCTTCGCTGCGTCCCGGCTTGAGAAGTCGGCGTGGCGAAGGCCAGCGCTGCGTCCCGGGGGTAGCGCCATTCGGTGAACACGGTGGACAGCAGGACGGCCACGTTACGGTAGATCATTCGACCCATCCGAACCACGAGACCTGATATGTCGGCGTTTCCGTCGTAGAATCCGTGATCGGGTTCCTGGTACCCAGACCGGGGAAGGAAAAGGGGTGGTTCAAATGTGGCGTGCGAGATCTTGGTGCCGCACTGCAGACAATCGATCAGGTCGTCGGTCGTGGCATCGCCGCCGCTGAACTCTGCACTGCGTCTCAGGTTTCTCTCGCCCACTTCCGCCCAGAAATTAGGCAGTCCCGTCAGCATCACCGTGCCGAGGCTCGGCAGCTCCAGCGTCCAGTACACCGACTGGGAATCTGCAAGCCCCAAGCCGCCACCACCGCTAAGACATGTCTGGCTGAGTTTTAGCTTCTTGAGCGTCGCATTTTCCTCGATCGCGTTCTCTGGCAAGCTGTCAACATGCACCAAACAACCGCTGATGTAAATTTGGGCGAGCGTCGCATTGTGCCAAATATCAGGCGAGACAGACAACTGGTTGCCTGGGGACGCGGCGGCGCATATGACCATCAGTGTCTCCCCTTTCGCGCAGAGTCTCAGTTCGCTGGATAGGTTCGGGACGTCTGCGTCGTTCTCCTCGAAGTTCCGCATCTCGAACTTTCCGAGCGGCTCGCACCGATCTACGATAGCCCGAGAACCCGTGAGTGCCGCGAACACGTGGGGCGTACTGCGTTTACTCGGTGCACCGCGGCTCACGACGAGCTTCTCGATGACCAGGCTACGGGACACCAGTTCGGACAGCACATAGCAGCAGTTGACCACTTTGATAACCTTGCCAACGTGGATCTCGCGCTGGCTACGATGCGTGGCACAGCAGCGTATCAGCGCCTCACCATCGGACACGTCGCTCCTGTTCTCAAGGAAGACGAGCACGCGCATGACCTCGAACCTGTTGGGCAGTTCACTCGCCTCGTGAAAGCCGACGCTCGAAAAGCGGATGCTCCCAGTCTCCAGCATGTTGAGCGCGGTCACCGAGCGGCGGAGCGAGTCAGTCAGATTCCTAGGCGGGTAGTCATACAGCAGGTGGTAGCAGAGCTTGGAGTGCCTCAGTTTTCGGCTCAGTTGGAAGCTGTTCCGGAACAGAAACTGATTTGCTGACATGTGCCACTCGCAGAGCTCCACGAAGTTGATAGAGTGGTAGTCCATCAGCAGCCTGCGGACCAGCACGAACGAGTGCCTTTGCTGCAAGTTGTATGCTGCAGGAACAACACCCCTGCACAAGCAAGCCGCGGCCAGCCTTCTTTTCCGCAGCTCGATGTTGACGACCCCCAGGGATTTGCTGCACGGGGACCGCTGCGAAAGGAAGACGCCGCTGTCGGCCGCGATGGCTGTGCACGACTTGCCGAGGTCCACCCGGGGATGGCGGCGGATCATTCGCAGGCAGCGAAGGTTGGAAACGAGCTCGTTCGCCGGCGAGCAGAGGCCGGGACAGCTTCCGACCAGGCAGTCGGGGTACTCTCGTAGGCGGCCTCTCCATGGTGTCATCTCGCAAACCTGGGGACAAACATTCGTCGGGCTCGTACGCATGTCTGGTTTTCGCCTTGCACAGCGATGACATGTCGTTTTTCTGGTACGTGCTGCAATCCCGAATAGGAAGCTGGACGTGCACGGGCAATGACTAAGGAGCTCTCTTTGAAAGATCTACCCAGAAGTTAATTGCTTGTTTGTTAGCAATGAGGTCTGGCGTTGACTAGTGCATGCGAAAGTAGCAGACGAATACACAGGCTTTGCGCTATTTGGCATTTGTCTTGTTCAAGAATAATGTATCGGCCTGCATGTTTAGAAAAAAAAATGAAATTAAGGATTCTACGTGCCGAAACCAGTTTCTGAGGCACGCGGTGGTTGAGGACTCCGACAAATTTCCACCACCTGGGTTTCCTTTTCACCTAAAGCTAAGAACACGGGTGTTTTCGCCCCCATCGGAATGCGACCGCGTGCGCAGCAGTCCATCCCCATAACCACTGAGCAAGCACGGCGGGTATTATTCGAGCAAGAACTCAGGTGTATTCATCTGCTTTCCGAGAAAGTGGTCGTGCGTACAGTTTGCCGAAAAATGTGTTGCCTGTCCTGCAAATGGCGGCAGAACGGCCTTATTATCACAACCTACAGCATATCTACTTGCTATATGTTTCACGGTAGCGAGACATTTGGACCGAAGCTGCCGCTGCCGTTCGGCCAATCAGGGGAGAGAACCATGCTGATGTAAATGAACTTTTGTAGCGTGTCACTCGACGTCTGAGTATTACCTGCTCTGTCTCACAGGCACTATCGAGCACTAGAGGACGCCTTGTAGCGACCCCTCCGCTGTCAGGTAACTGCGAAACGTAATTTTGGGGCGTCGGACGCTTTCATTTCAACCGTAACTGCGTTAAATACGTAAGTGACATTATTATGTAAATAGTGGTATTGGCCTGTTTTGTCCGTGCCTTGCCGTGGCGCCAATCAAATCCGCGCGCCAGCCGCGGCTATTTTGAAGCACAATCATCTTAACTTCAAATGTGATGTGGTATGAAAGCAACTACGCCGCATTATTGCGTTTTTTTATTAGCTTTGCCTGTATTTAATGCACAGTGAGTTATTTCACGCTGTGCGATGTGCATTTGGGTCCGCGGTTGACACCTTGCTTAAAGACGGACTACAGAATGATTTAACATAGTGACTTCCTCTCGGTTACATGGAACATGTGTTCCGATTAATTATTTTCGTATGAGGATGCCACTTTGAAGTCGAGCCTGCAGTTCGAATTTCGTAGCAATCTTTTCGTCGTCTAAGAAACGAATAATGCAGCCACCACCAAAATGTGGCTATCCAGGACGAAAGTCGAACCCTCGACCTCGGGCTCAGCAGCAGAGCGACATACACCCTCGGCTACACACCGTGGCCTCGGAAGAAAGCTTTTCTTTACCGAAGTGAGCAACAGAAGTGAGAGTGAGGGATGTGGCTTACGTTATCGCTGGAGCGTCGCCGTTGCCTCAGGTCCATCGGCATCATCGCCATTATGGGCCGCGGAGCTGGACCGCCTCTGGGTTTGGACGCGATGCTGGGCGCAAATCCTGGAACCGGGCAGGGCCGGTGGCTGGATCGTACCTCGTGCGATTCGCGTGAGCGTCAGCGCGAGTTCATGGTCACGCTTTGCTCGTGGCTCGCCGTCTCGGGGCTGCATCACGTGACGCGAGGTTGACCCGTTCTTAAGCTGCCGCGCTGTTCTGCGAAACAAATTTACTCGACGAAACGCGACGAAGAATCGAATTGATACGCTATTCAAGTCAGGTGCTCGGAAACAAGCGAAATGAAAATTAAACTTAGGAGAATGGGAACTATTGGTCATGTTCAACGACAGCATAATCAACAGGGACGGAGAAACTCTCAAGATGAGAAACGCAGGAAAAAAAATGTGTTTGTATCCGTCAGAGTTTTTTTTTTGTTTTTGTTAATTAGTCTCCTTATGAGTCCTAATTATTTAGCAGGAGACAACGCGACACGCCAAGTTAAGTACGGCTGAATGGTAAATGAGATTAGTTGAGGAATGAATAACACATATTTAGAAATCAGTGTATCTACTCTGTCTGAATAACCTTAAATCTTAGTGTAACATCATGAGTAGTGATCGATGTATGGAAATGTGTAGCCATTAGCTAGTCGCAGATGCATATAGAAGTGATTTATTATATATATATATATATATATATATATATATATATATGTGTGTGTGTGTGTGTGTATATATATATATATGTCACGTACCCAGGATTTTTTTTCGGGGGGGCGGGGTCCAACCGATGTAAGTTTTCTATGCAAATGAGGGGGATTACATTTACTAGTACAAAAGTGAATAACGTCCACTATACGCAATAAAAACGCCTAAACCCAGAAACAAGAAATGAAATAAGGTGTAGTTTACACGTATGCCTGTGCAATACACCTCTCCTTACTTGGCAAAGAACCACGTCAAATGGACGCGTGCAGAAAAGAAGCGCTGGAAGAACACTGCCAAGAACAGGTAAAGAAGCAAAAGTGTAAAATAAAGATTAGTTTAGTAGAATAGAACTTAAAAAAACAGCTGTTGGCAACAAAGGCACACGGACCGCGCGGAGTTAGGTTACTCCGCCAGCCAATCACAGAAGCGAACAAAATCGTCGTCATGCGGCCTTTTCAGAATGGCGTCGTACTTGATACCTTGGGAGCCTCTGCTGTTCTTGAAGAGTCTTCTCATCGGCAGAGGCAATGAGATGTGCAATAGACATGGACAAAATGTATGGAGTCTTCAAAAGTCTGCGGTGCAGTTCATTTCACTGCTGCACCCGTTTTACTCATAAAACTTCACTGCCAACTGAAGTGAAACTTCACAACAAATAGATGCAGCGAAGTAAGTGTGTTATTTCAGTTGAATAAAGAATTAGGCATTCGCCATTTGACAATAGGCGAGGGAAAAGGTATAAAATGACACCGCTAATAATTTTATTCTTGTAGTTATCGCCTCATTTGGGTGACAGAAATAGTTTGAAGTACGAATTACTTGAAGCCTCGCGGAGGAACAGTGGCTGGCGGTTATGAGGGCGTTGGCGGGACTTCATTGCAGACTTAAGTTGTATCCGACTATAGTAGCGTTTTTTAATTAGCTCTGGAAAATTATACAGAAATATATATTTGCGGAACAATCACAGTTCTTTTGGATCCCTCGCTCACTTCTCCAACAAGTGCCACAACCGACTCGTATTGTTATTTGGGGAGTTAAGTAACCAGTCGCGTACAACCGCGTATGGCGCAGGAAGATGGGATTCTATACGTACTGCACCCACCGTGGAAGGTTCGAAAAACACCTACATAAGCACAGCAGGGAAGTGGCTACGTTAGGCGGCTCTAATGATAACTGTAGAAGCGTCATACAGAACACACGGAATTGTCCTTCATTCCTGGCGGCGTTTTCTCTGTTTCCATGTTAAATAAAGAAATATTGTTCAACAAATATATTCATAAACAATGGCTAAATTTATTTATTTTCGCTTTTCCTTCCTGTTTGGCTGTTGTCTCGGCCCACTAGCTTAGTAGATCGCTTAATTTCTCCACTCCTTGAGACTCTTGTTTCCAGTTGCCAATTTTACACGAAAAGTGCTGTATATATTAGGGGAAAACCAGACGAGTTAAGGGGCGACAGTCATATTACCTATGCGTTTAAGGGTTACTGCAGGGTTTTATGATGGACGCTGTGTCGCAATATTATGTTTTCCACCATATCTAACCCATATCACGGGTATATGGTTCCGAGGATCTGTCAGCGCCGCGGCGAGCCGTCACTCGAGGAAATAATGAAAGAAAAAGAAAAGTTAAGCGCGATTAGGATTTTCTCTGGCCGCAACTCGTTCCACGTGCATACAGACCAGCTTACCACGAACTGAATCCCTTTCCTGGTTCCTGGATCAGTCGAGACGAAGAAGGCTCAACTAACGAAGCAACAAGGATGCACGTGACCGTTGAATAGACGGTGACAACTGAATGCATCTTGAGTTAACTGCGCGGGCACCGAATTGATGAGGAAACTGGCCTTCGCATCTCAGGAGACGCCGGCAACTACCGCCATCCAAAAGGAGTGGAAAAGGCAACAAAATGTTGACCACAAGATAGCTGTCAAGTCTCAACATTGATTTGGCGGCGCTTTAGGAATACGTGTGAATATATAAAGCTGGGGGGGGCGCCCGGGTCCCCCTTGGGTACGTGCCTGATATATATATATATATATATATATATATATATATATATATATATATATATATGACCGAGAAGAAATAGAAACTAAGGGCCCCATTGTTGTATATCACCTCAAAAGAAGCCAACACACAGACACTAAGGACAATATAGGGGAAATTATCGTACTTGCTAATTGACTCAAAGAAATTCTAAGCAAATAGAAATGAAAGTGGACGAAAAAAACAACTGGCCGCGGGTGGGATACGAACCCACGTCTCGGCATTACGCGTGCGATGCTCATACCATCTGAGCTACCACGGCGCCGTTTTCCCATCCTTTTTCTGAGGTATTTATGTCTTTTTCTACTACAACTAACCTTGGGAGTGTTAGCCGGCGCCACCCCACACAAACCGGCGGCGGATGTTCACCATCCTTTCTGCCGCAGGCGTCACGAGTACGTGATCTTTTTGGGTGAAGGAAATCGGTCAATAAACCCGCACATGCTTCCTGAAGACGCCAATGTTGCCGGCTTCGAGACCCTCGTTATGTAATAGATGAGAGGAAAGAGAACCGAGGGGCTTGACTTTTATTAATCATATTATAAGAAGCCAAAAAACAAAGACACCAAGGACAACGTAGGGGAAATTACTCGTACGGTCAGCCTTAAAGGAACAAAATACTCAATCCAGTGGCTACAGTACCTTTTATTGAATAAAAATGGCCCAAAGGTGAGAAAATATTTTGAAATGGATGACGTCACACGAAGTGGCGGCATTTTTCGCGCTTTAGGCAGGAAATAAAAAAAAACGAAAAATCTATCTTGCCCTTTTCTTATTCGCCAATCGGCAACCCTTATCCGACAAATAAACAAAATCCAGTCTTCATGGATTATGCTTCCCAACCCTAAATAGGGTTATAGTTGAGTATCTTGATGGTTCACGGTCAATAGCACACCGCTGCTGGGAAGGTTGTCAAGGAGATATCGATAAATAATGCGCTGACTGCTAACAGATTCATCGGAAATACTTTTAGGACTGTTTTATTTGTGAAAATTAAACCTGGTTGCTGCAGAAGCGGCGGATTCTGAATTTCATAATAAGTACAGTTGGAGAAATGACGAATATATTTTGTTTGCAATTACCTGTCATAGAATGACATGTTACTAATTTAAAAGAAATTGAAGCCAACGCGCAGTACAACGCACGATTGCCCTCGAGAGGATGCGGACCTGAAAACAAGAAATCGAATACAGCTTACCCCATGGCGTTCCACCTGGCCACCTATTATGACCTCGGCGTTGTCTTGAGTAAAAAAGGCTAAAGTTCATCCATGAGGTTTCTGCCGGCCCGATGAAGAGAGCTTATGCACGGCGACCGCCATTATCCTAAAAAAAAGGCAATGCTGGCCTTCTAAGCCGACTCGTTGGCAGTGTTTTACAGCATGCAGTCAGCGGATGCCTCAACAGCTCGTCCAAGAACATCGTCACAATGGGGAAGTCACACGCCGGAATTCACCCAGACAGCAAGAGGGAAACTTCAATTATTTAAATAAACAAATGCCGCGCTTTTACATGGCAAATCTGCGATCGTAATTTGTAGCATGACGTAGAGGGGGACTCCGGATTAATTTCGACCACCGGGCCTTCTTCTCCGTGCACATAAATGTAAGCACACGAGCGTTTCCGCACTTTAGGCTCCGTTGAAACGTGGCTGGCGCCAACGAGATCTAATCAGTGACGTCGGGCCCCGCTACCCAATGCCACAGCCACAAAACTGCTGCGGCGGGTGAGAGGGAACCTTTCTAGGGAATAAATTATATTTCCAAGGGCAGCAAACTACACTTGGCATTCTACTGACACACTTGTGGCATGCCTCGACAACCGCTGCTTTGACCTGGCAAGGGGTGAAGTATTTCTCATAAACGTCTACCTTCACTCTGGCTTGCTACCCCGTCCCAACACGCCATAATGGTGAACCTTGCGAAGAAAAAAAAATTGGCGGCGCATTTATTCTATCGAGATGATTGGCGGCAGCAATGGGATTACCGCTCTGTCTCGTCGCCTGTGTGTAAATACTGCTTATTCGTGATGGATAGTTGTGATAGTGGAATTGACAAGCCAGAGGCAGGTTTGTGTGATATATTAAGTTGAATAATGTTTCAAGTTCAAATACAGTTAAGCTAGTTACCTTTTTGTTAAAAAAATAAATGTAAAACTGCATTGCACCTCCACTGAATTGGAGTGGCCGCGTGCGAGATCGAACATGTGACATCGAGCTAAGCAGAATTTATTTTCATGTCGATCAGTATGTGCCTAAATACATATTAAAAGAAACAATAGCGCACTAAGCAATTTCAATTGATGCAGAGAATATGCATGTTGCATACATTTGTGCTCTTTAGGACGAAATTTCCATTCGTTCGACAGCACTAATAGAGAGCAGCGCAACATCTTTGTTGTTGCTGGCGACGAGCAGAGGGTGGCAGACAGAAAAGTACGATGGATAAATGACAGTTCTAAAGTTTCTGATTGCTCGGACAAAGATGTGGTCGAGCACATCTCCAGTACTTGTGATGGGCACCATGTCAAGGGAGGCATGCTCGGCGCCACACGCCTCCCTCATGTGCTCCGAAAAGCGCGCGTTTTGTGGCTTCGGCAGCAGAGCGCAACTGAAACTTCTTTGTTCCGGTTTTCGTTTCGGTTCACATATAACAGTTCACTTCCAGTTAAACTTCGAAGCGAAAAAATGACGGTTCAAACCAGTTCGAACCGATTCAAGTTCACTTGCACAACCGAAAAATAATTGCAGGAAATAGCGCAAGCTTATTTTGTAGAAAAACTCGACGCTGCTGCTAAGCTGCACTGAAACACTGCGGCTGTTGTTTGTCATTAAGACCGTACGTCGTTACACGATAATCAAGCATATCAAACAACAGTGCTGGAATCAACGGGCTGATCGTTTCAACGTTTTCAGGAATGTCTGAAAATTGTCCATGCCACAGGGTGTATTTCTTGGATTTGAGCTGGATTATTCGTAGAGGCAGGCATTCCTAGCGCGAAAAATGGAATCACATCTTTAAATAATAAACAGAAATTCCCTAATTAATTTCATTTTATCTTCATAATTACCCGCCGTGGTTGCTCAGTGGCTATGGTGTTGGGCTGCTGAGCACGAGGTCGCGGGATCGAATCCCGGCCACGGCGGCCGCATTTCGATGGGGGCGAAATGCGAAAACACCCGTGTGCTTAGATTTAGGTGCACGTTAAAGAACCCCAGGTGGTCAAAATTTCCGGAGTCCTCCACTACGGCGTGCCTCATAATCAGAAAGTGGTTTTGGCACGTAAAACCCCAAATATTATTATTATTATTATTATCTTCATAATTAACTTATTCATAACAATATTGTGAATTTGCAAGACTTGACAGGAGCTACGGCAGAATTGTCCCATACGTTGCCTTCGAGCGGCATCATATACGTAGGATATCCTGTGGGAATGCCAAGCGTTCAAAAGCTTCTCTGCCCATTTATCCATGGAGCAGAAGTCATGGCCCGTAAAAGTTGCTGCACGTTGAAAAGCAAGCCAGTGTACTCGATCATTCTCCGTTTCTATACACAGCGACTGTAAGAGTATTTAGAGTATATTAGCATAACGCTTAAGCTCTGAGATAATGCGTATATCTTTTTTACTTTTGTTCTTTGTTCTCCTGTTGCTGCTCTGTTAGTTTCTAGTTAGGAAGTATAATAAATCTCACTTTAGGAAGCACTGCAAGCTGAATGACCATCTGAATGACCATCTTAAAAAGTGCATTGCCTTCAGGATTTCCTGACGTGAGAGTTATGGGACGTCCTAAGTAAAGACTATGCAGCAGATGTATGTATAAGCTAGTAAGTCGCATGTTCTAGCTGTCAGGCAAACAGTAATTAAATTGACGGGTGGGGAGATTTGGAGCGAGTTGGTGCATCTTCACGTGCGTAGTGGACGATCGACAAAGGCGAAGAGAGAGAGCGAAGCCCAGGCAAGGCTCACAGCGCTTCGTGCCTCCTCTCTTTTCCTTTTATTGGAATTGTTCTCTGTTAGCTAGGTATATGTCAAGATGTGCCAACTCATACCTCTTGTAAAAACAAGGTATGCGTAAATGCCGGGACTGCAAAAACGATGTCACCCTTGAAAAGAAAATATTAAGAAAAACTAGAAATATCGCATACGTGACAATATATTTTTACAAAACATAAAAAATGTAACACTTCGGTGTAATTACGACGAAGCGGCGTACGAGTTCCAGCAGGATTCAGCGGAAAAAACCAACGCAGATATGTTCGCGTCGGCGGCGAGCTGCATCATCCACAGAATTCTCGAGATGCGCCACTGCGGCAAATTTCCACGCGCAGCATTCGGGCTTCCGGATCGACGTTCGCAGAGCCGATTTTATGGAAGCCTATAACGTTCAAAACAACCGCCAGGACGTCCTTGTACTGCTTGAAAAGTGCGACGCCATCTTTGAAGGTTACTCCGCCACAGTCAGCACAGCAGAGGAGGGCTCGTCCTCGCGGCAAGCTCCGGTGGGGCTGGCCAGGGAAGAGGGCAGCGGCGCATCAAAGGCCATGACGGCGGGTCCCTCAGCTCCACGCGCTGAGCCAGCCATGCAGAAGCTGTGGGTGCACTCAAAGCGAGGCACGCCGCGCTTGTGCCAAGCACCACCGCTGGAACTGTGACCAGGACTGACCAGTGCTCCAGCGATGGTCAGGCGGTGGGCGGAGGCTTTGACAACACGGGGCTGGTGTAGAGATCGCCTGGGATGACACGCCGTGCCAGCTGCGAGCTTGTTCCGCCTCCTGTGGGTCATCGCGTTTGTTGCTGCAGATGCAGCGAGAAGCCACGCCGAGATTGCACCAGCAGATCCGCGACCACAATGTCTTGGGCCGACTCGTTGCCGGTGCTTTACGCTGGAATATAAAAATTTCGCAATAAATCGCACATTTTGCATTACTGTTGGTAAAGATTCGTTTATAGTTTTGTGTTCTCTACTATAACATTTTTCGTTCGCACAATGAATTCCAATACTAAACAGTTAAATAACGCGATGGTAACATAAAATCCAATAATTTCGACTTTCAATTATTCTTTTTGATGAAATAGTCTCAAATGGTCCACCGACCGAAAAAGCCGGCGCCTGTAGTACAGAAACGCCACCTATATTCCCATTAGCTGTGACGTCACGTCACGCACGCGCGTCGACGGAGGAGAGCGGGCGAAAGGGTTGACCTGCTGCTGCGTTTCCGCGTCAAGAGTTGCGTGAGGGGAGAGGGCATAGGCACGACACCACGTCGCCCTCGCTTTCGGGAGCCAGCATTGTCGGCGTGTTCGTGGTCCGCGCAAGCTCTTGCCTTCGTTCTCACTTCGCCTCGATAATCGCTAGGATGAAATAATATATGAAATACACGATACATTCGCAATGAAAAACGGTAAGGGCAGTGACTTTCGAACCTACGAACCCAGGCTCAGAAGCGGCATGTCTTACCCAGTGGACTAAACGAGCGCCCTGTCTAAAGCAGGCCTCTGCACTGGTGCCACCGAGATGAGCGCGAACTCTCGCCGGTGCACTCCAGGAAGCCTATACTTCTCAGCTGTCTCGCTCAGATACACTATCGTTTCGGTTACAGAACTTGTACAAATATTCACCTGTCCGCTGTTCTGTTGACAAAGGCGCGTGGCCAAGCCTGCCTAAGGAACGCCGAAAGGGGGCAGCCGCGAGAAGGAAGGATCCCAGGACGCCAGCCGCGTTTCGTGCACCGACCAGAAAGCTGAGCCCGCGAGTAGCCGTGTGCGGACACGGTTGCTGGTGTCCGAGTGCCGCCGCAGGTGTCGTCTCGCTGAGCTGCGTGTCGAAATCCGTGGCCAGTCATCGTTGTATCCTGGTTCAAGGTGCTGGAATCGGACTGAAGCCGTTGTGTCACGATAAAACACGAGGTCTCGCTGGAGTACAGATCGGCGTTGACAGTGAATCGGCTGCAGAGAAGGCTTTCCCACTTGCCGGGCCCTAAGGTCTCGTCGGGTAATTTAGATGAGGCAGTGCGGAACGAAGAAGCCCAGCTGCTGGTTCCACAGAATGGAGCCGGATGCGCAGTGCACGAGAGAGCTGGCTGCTTCGTTCTTCATTTTCTTCTGTCCACGCGCGTCGAACACATTCCAGGAAATATCTTGAGCAGTTGCCTCTTCTCCAGGGGATCGTTCTTATTACGGTCATTATTATAAATATTACTATTACTATAATTATCGATGTGAAAACACAAATACATTGCACGCAGAAGGAAATATTTATGGAGCAGGCTGGCAACAGCCATCTAGAGGTGAAAACGCCTGCCTACTCTTTAGGAAGGAGGGAACAGAAAAAGAAGTTTAAGACGGGAAGAAGTTGAGCAATTTATAGCTGTTTTAGAGAGATTATCTTACCTTTTCATACGTCATTTTTTATTCATTTCTTCCTGATAAGTTTCACTAATTTATGCACTAACTGCAATTTCCGTATACCATACGAATATTCGCCAAACCCCCGCAGTAGGTATGCGCCATCATAGAATGAAGATGAAGTTAAACGAAAAAAACAGAAAAAGACAGAAAGATGAGAAGCCACCTGAACTAACCTTTTCAGGCTCGATTTTTAAGCCATACGCAACCGCCCAGGGTAAATTTTTTTTATTGAAGATTCCAATTCTGCTGCGGGACCTATTTCGCCAAATACTTGCCGTACTTTTTCTAGGGTGACCGTAAAGTGAGCAAAAAAATATTTTGCGTTGGTATATGTGTACTCTTCATTCATGAATAACAACAATAAAAAAAGGACATAAACTTACAAGAAAAAAAATTTTGATGCATTGTTATAGTTGAAGGCTTAGAATATGCACACACGAGAATATTTCGCAAGTCTGAAATGTTCCTGCTCTTACACTAATATTTACGTCCATAGCGTAATGGAACTGGGTAGGTGAGCGCTCCCAACTGCGTGGTTGTGTCTTATCTCATAACCATGCGAATACACGCAACGCACCTCGAGTGGACAGCCGCGCGGCAATTTTGCGTGCATTTGCGGCCTTCTTTCACGCTCGGAAAAACACATTTATGTAGCACGTTTTGAGCAACATAAAGCTGTATAGGGAGTTTTTCATGTCGCACTATGATTTTCTCATTGGCACTTTTGATCTAACGGTAATATTTGAGAAGTTGATTAATTAATGAAAACTAACTACGTAATCAGACGGAGCGAAAACCTTATTCTAAATGTCCGGCGATTTGGGCGGCGTGGGGCCATAAGCACATCAGCCTGGGTGACGGGCTCGTGTCCTTGGACACGGGCGGCTTCCTCGGCGTGCCGGCCGGCTCACCGTTGATGAGCGAAGTCGTGGCTGAGCAGGGCCGCCTCCCAACGCGCCCCTGGGTTCGAGACTGTTATGTCTACCCAGTTCGTCGGGGAGTCCTGGTGCTCGCTACCGGTGCATTCCCACACCATGTGCTGCAGCGTCGCTCTGGCTCCCCACGCTTTACAATCGTCGGATGAATACATGTCGGGGTTGACGGATTGAAAAAAATAATTTCAGAAACTCCAAGCGACGGCAAACAACATTACCTTGGTTCTCTCAAGCTACGCGGCATTCGCATACTTTAAAACTCTCGCTAAAGCAAGCTGGGACGCCATGTATATGGTGATAAATATGCCGATAGTAAATAAGTTGATTGAAAATAAAAGATGCAGATCACGATGAATTTCGTTGTTTTCACGACTTGTTTGTTGTTTTAATAAATTGCATACTTAATGCCTTTTTCATTTTTGACGTTCTTTTGGTTGTTTTTTATTTATTATTTCTTCACAAAATGGCTATTGCTTTAGGATCGCTTTGATATACGGACAGTGAGCCACTGTGGCGACACTGGAGAGGTTCTTGGCCAACGTGAGGTCTACATACGACCGATGGCGCGTCGTGGGCACACTAATGTTTGTGTAACACTGAACGTCGAACCCTTCCAAGAGAAATGCCACCAACCACTTTCCGTCTGGCCGAGACACGCCTATGTTGAAATGACCCTCAATAATGATAGAAGTGGGGTCGGCAGGG